>NC_063342.1:23682033-23846564 GCF_021869965.1 Rhincodon typus
TCCTGTTGCTCTGATGCTGCCTGGCCTGCTGTGTTCCTCCAGCTCCACACTGTGTTATCTAATAATCTGCCTTCCTGTTTTTGCCACCTAAGTGGATAACCTCACATTTATCCACATTTTATTTCATTTGCCAAGTATTTGCAGACTTGGCCAGCCCTTCCAAGTCATCCTGCAGCCATTTAACATCCTCCTCACAGCACACACTGCCACCCAGCTTGGTGTCATCTGCAAATTTGGAGATATTGCATTCAATTCCTTCGTCCAAATCATTAATGTGTATTGTGAACAGCTGAGGTCCCAGCACTGAACACTGCAGTACCCCACTTGTTACGGCCTGCCACTCTGAAAAGGACCAGTTTATTTCAACTCTCTGCTTCCTGTCAACCAACCAGTTCTCTACCCATGTCAATACATTACCTCCAATATCATGAGCTTTAATTTTTCTGACTAATCTCTTGTGTGGAACCTTGTCAAAAGCCTTTTGAAAGTCCAGATACACAACATCAACTGATTCATCCTTGTCTGCTCTACTGGTCCCATTCTCAAAAAATTCCAGAAGGTTGGTCAAGCATGATTTCCCTTTAGTGAATCCATGCGGACTAGAACTGGTTCTGTCACTGCTTTCCAAATGCTCAGTTACTGCATCTTAATAATTGACTCCAGCATTTTCCCCACCACCAATGTTAGGTTAACTGGCCTATAATTCCCCATTTTCTCTCTCTCTCCTTTCTTAAAAAGTGGAGTTACATTAGCTACCCTTCAGTCTATTGGAACTCTTCTACAGTCTATATGCTGGAAAATGATCACCAATATGTTATCTATTTCTAGGGCCACTTCCTTAAGTACTCTGGGTTGCAGAATATCACGCACTAAGGACTTATCAGGTTTTAATTCCTTCAATTTCCCCCATACCATTTCCTGACTAATTAGGATTTCCTTCACTTCCTCCTTCATGCTTGATGCTCTGTCCCTTAGCATTTCCGGAAGGTTATTTCTGTCCTCCTTAGTGAAGACAGATTTGTTTTTGTATTTGTTCAACTGGTCTGCCATCTCTTTTTTTGGTCTATTATGAATTCACCTGATTCTAATGGCCACGGGACCCACATTTGTCTTCACAAGTCTTTTTCTCTTCACCTATCCATAGAAGCTTTTGCAGTCAGTTTTTATATTTTCTGCAAGCTTACTTTCATATTCTGTTTTCCCCTTCCAAATTAAACCCTTTGTCATCCTCTACTAAATTTTAAATTTCTCTCAGTCCTCAGGTTTGCTGCTTTTTCTGGCCAATTTATATGCCTTCTCTTTGGCTTGGACACTATCCCTGATTACCCTTGTTAGCCATGATTGTAGCTTGTTAACTACTAGGTATAAGTCAGGAGTATGATAGGATATTCCCCATTTTCCTGCATAAATGCAGCTCCAACAACACTCAAAACACCATCCAAGACAAAGCAGCCTGTGTGATTGGCAGTACATCTGCAAACATCCACTCCCTCTGATGCTTGGTAGCAGCAGTGTGTACTATTTACAAGATGTACTGCAGAAATTCACCAAAGACCCTTGGACAGCACCTTCTAAACAAATGAACACATCTCGAATGTCGAGGATAGCAGCATACATGTAAACATCACCACCTGCAAGTCCCTCTCCAAGTCCCTCACCATCCTTATTTGGAAATATATCACTTTTCCTTCAGTGTAACTTTGGTCAAAATCATGGAATTCCCTCACTAACAACGTCATGTGTCTACTAAAGCACAAGGACTGCCATGGTTCAAGAAGGCAGTTCGCCACTATCTTTTTAAGGGCAACTAGGGCTGGGCAATAAATGCTGTCCCAGCCAGTGACACCCACATCCCATGTGTGAATAAAAGTAAATGTTTAAACATCCCAAAATATCTGTTAAAAGCTGCGGAGAGATGATGAATGTGTAAAGTCAGTGGGTAGAGAAAGCAAAGGTGGGTGAGGTAATTGGGTAAGGAAGGGATTAGGGTGAGTAATGTAACTGGATAAGTCAGGAGGGAGTCAGGAGTATAGTTAGGGATGTCTGGTATGTAGTCAGATGGTAGAGCTAGTGAGGTTGGTTCAGGGAGCAGGAGACTTGGGGAGAGAGGGAGAGGCAGCATGCTTAAATACGAGATCAGCTAGATACAGAAACAGAAATTTCTGGAAAAACTCAGAAGGTCTGGCAGCATTTGTGGAGAGAAATCTGAGTTCGTATTCCAGGTCAAGTGACCTTTCTTCAGAGGTAGCTAGAAAAATGTTATTTTTATGCAGAAGATAGTATGGGGGTGGTGGTAAGGAGTAAAGGATAGGCGGAAATAGAGCCCAAAGGAAAAGAAAAATTGTTGGGCAGGCAGAGGAGTGGATAATGGTCAATCTAAGAGAATGAATAGCCTGGTGTGTGGGGAAGATGCTCAAGCCCCAAAATTGTTGAACTCGATATTGGGTCTAGAAGGCTGTAGAATTCCCATGGTCTGCTATTGCACACAACCTATTGTTAGCCACTAATAGTCCCCATTAGCAGCTGCTTTTCTTTCTCGTTGGTCTCTATGTCCACCTATCGTTTACTCCTTACATATCCCCTCCCTCCTATCTTCTGCATTAAAAAAAAGCCTTTTCCTAGCTGTCAACAGTTCTGAAGAAAGGTCTCTGGACCCAAAACGTTAACTCTGACATCTCTCCATAGATGCTGCCAGACCAGCTGAGTATTTTTTTTACAGTGATTTATGTCTCTATTTCTGATTTCCAGCATCCACAGTTCTTTCAGTTCTTTTTTATTTAGATCAGCAAGTTAGTTATGGGAGCATAACGTTTATAGAGGAGTCAACAACAGCAGTATTCTGGGATTGGTGGCAACAAGCATATATTTATCTGTTTAACATTTCCTTGGTAACTATTCAGGTAAATTGGAATTTTCCAAAATCTCTGATTCTAACTCAGAACTTGTCTTAGTTTTGGAGGATTATAGGCAGCATGGTGAGTCACCTATAGAAGTTCAAACTTACCAGGCAGTTCCCATCAGAACAGGCAGCATGGCAGCGTACCATCAGGACATGCTGCCTGGCCTGTGTTCCTCCAGTCTGACTCTCTGACTCCAGCATTATCAGTTTTTACTAACTCAGGACTTCTGAGAGGTTCTGCTCTGCATCTTTTGGGCTACATCTGGTCCTCAACTATTTGGAGATAGCTAGTCATGAGCCATTAGTTAATTTATTAACTCTCACCTATCTGTCCCACTCCTCCGATGACTGCAGCCTTTTTTGAAATTAGTTAGTCGTCAGATCTTCAATCAGGTTTTATCTATGGTGGAATCAGTCAGCTGCAGCAATTTCAGTATAGCAAATAGTGAGGAATATTGTGTAAATGGAACAGAAGTTTCCATTGGGAGAAATAGCAACACCCATGAGGGTACAGATAAGAATGGAAGTAAACTACTCTTTCCAAACTTTCCTTCTTTGGTGTTGCTCGAGTGAGTCAGCATCAAGATAGCTTACCATTCTATATTATTCAGTACTCTGTTTTGGAAATTCTCAAAGCAGTAACACACACCCACTTCATATCTGCTCAGATAACTACAGAAGGGACTGGAAATACTTAGCCTTTCTGATGACATATGTGGTCACCCACCCTGACTTTCAATCCAGTCTGTCCTTCTTCTAGTTAGATCATTCACATTTACATTGGACCACTGCAGGCGTGAAAGAGCTTCCACACTCAACAATGCCGAGCCTCATAGACTAAAGACTAAAACGCACAACATCTCTACTTTCTCAGGAAGCTAAGGAAATTCGGCATGTCTATAAAGGCTCTTACCAACTTTTATAGATGCACCATAGAAAGCATTCTTTCTAGATGCATCACAGCTTGGTACGGCTACTGCTTTGCCCAGGACTGTAAGAAACTACAGTGAGTTGTGAACACAGCCCAGCCCATCATGCAAGTCAACCTTCTATTCACTGACTCCATCTACACTTCTCACTGCTTCAGAAAGGCAGCCAACATAATCAAAGACCCCTCTGATCCCAATTATAATCTCTTCCAACCTCTTGTGTCAGGCAGAAGATACAAAAGCTTAAACAGACGTTCCAACGGATTCAAGAACAACTTCTTCCCTGCTGTTATTGGACTTCTGAATGGACCTCTCAAAATTTCAAATTGCATGTTGATCTCATTCTTTGCACACCTTCTCTGCATCCATAACACTGTATTCCTCGCACTGTTCCATTGTCCTTATGCATTTTGTGTGGTATGATCTGCCTGTACTGCATGCAAAACAAAACTTTTCACTGTATCTAGATACATGAGACAATAATAAACAAAATAAAAACAAAAAGGCGAAATGGGAGCAGGTCGAGGATTAACTCAGGGTCATGTTTATGAGCTAAGTGAAGGTGTTGCACAAGGTAGTCACAGTCTGTCTTTGGTCTCTTCAAAATAGAGAAGACTACATTGTAAGAAGTAAATACTGCACTAAATTGAAATAAGTGCAAGTAAATCATTACTTTAGTTCGAAGAAGTGAATGGGCTCTCAGCCAGTTACAACAGAGTTGACAGAAGGACAGGTACTGCATTTTCTCCACAGAGTGAATTCTCTCTCCACATATGCTGCTTGACCTGCTGTACATTTCCAGCATTTTCGGTTTCATTTTTCAGATTTCCAGCAACTGCAATACTTTGCTTTTATCCTAACTGCCCAGTGCGAGCGTTACTGATCTCAAGCTTCTATTGTTGATAAGGAAATGAGTGCAAACTTTGTAAAGCACATACTCATTATAGTGAGGAAATAATGTAACATCAGGTCAATTCCATGCTTTGCACTGGTGCAGCTCTTACAGATCATAATACCAACTTAATGCAGGCAATCTTTGTCAGCCTTACTGCAGAAATAAAACTTTCCTGTCAATATAACATTACCAACACTTGAATTTACTCACATGTCTGTAGGTTGAAATTAAATGAGACCTCAAAAAAAGAGAATTAATTCACCAAATCACCGACTGCAGTCAACCATTTCTATACCAAACCAGATCTCTGCTTGTTTTGCATTAGGATCAAATCCCTGTTGCACTCATAGTTAAATTGTTTTGAAGGAAGAATTAACAGGGCTACCTTTACTTTTAATTTGCTAAGCATTGCTCTGATTCTTCTCTTCCCAGCTACCATTCTTAGAAGATCATGTGTGTGAACTGATGTTTGAAAATGAGGTTATGCTTATGCTGTGAGTGCCTTAAAATAAAAGTAGCAGTAATCGGATCAGGGAGCTGCAGGCACTTTGACTACAATTAGGTTTATAGTAAGATCATACTGAATGAGAAACACTAAAAAGCACAAACTATCGCCGCATTGGAAGGTTATTCTAGCACAGAACCTGTTATTGATCGGTGTCAAAATTGCTGGTGCTGTGAATTCAAAGGAACAAGACAGCACCAGGGAACATCATTTTCAACATATTTGTAAAAATAACCAATACATACATGGAATGAAAACTAATGACTAGCAATCAAAAGCAGTCACTAGATTTTTCAAAGTCTTTATTATTTCATGACAGTAACGAGTAAAACAGCCTAGAGTATGCAAAACCTCTCACATTCCTCTGAGTTAGAGCAATTTCTAAACCACTAAAAACCCAACACATCCAGGTAGTATGAGAATTATTTTCTCAGTGTGGTTGTTCCTGCTGTGGCTGACTGTTGATTTTTTAATCATCTGTTATCAATCTATCTTTCTTTTGGAAATAGTATTATTTGGTAAAAGGCTTTCCCACACTTTGTCATGGTATTATTCCCAAGAATGTTTTGACATTTGCAAACCATTTGCCCTTACTGCAATTTGGCCATCAGTCAGGTTCGGGAGGGGATATTTTGGAAAGAAAAGCTTTGATTTCTTTCAGATTTCTGCCCCTTCAAGTCCTCCTCAACATCACTGGAACTCAACTATCTCCCAATATCACTTTTGATATCGCTTGCTGATTTGTAAAGAAAGGAGAGGTCCTGAATTGTCTGATGACATTGGTCATCACTTTAGATGAACACAGAATTAGTGACAAACAAATTAATATCATTTATTTTGATGTCTATTCAAGTAGGCCTGATTTCTTCAGTTCCTTTGAAACTGAACATATCCATCAAGGTTATGTGTGTAGTGCTTGAACATTATTGCAACACAGAGCCAGAAATACAAAATCCAATAAAAGGAAGGTTAGCCTTTGGGTAACCATTTTCAGAAACAGCACCTACCATGGGCATAATCATTTCTTTAAGAGAAGAGTTGACACCTCCAGATCAATTCTGTTTCAGTCATGGAGAACGCAGTTTTTATAGTTTAGTGAGTTTTGTAACTGGGTTATACAATTTCCTTTTGGCCCTAGCTAAAGTAAAGTTTAAGAATCAAGAGAGAAGAAGGAATTGGAGGTCAGCTCACCTTATCTTTATTGGTTGATGATTTGGGGAGTCATTGACCATCCCTAATTTCTCTTCAAAAGGCCACTAATAATCCAATTATTATTTTAATAATGTGAGAATCATTATTGGTATACGAATTGACACCACTAATCTAATGGTGAGGAGGTTTTGTAATATGTGATTTGTTCTGGATGTGTATTAAATAGTCTCTAACATCACGGCCCTGGAAAGGCTGCACATTTACTGTAACTACAGAGCAATTTCATCTTTGTGTCAAATTTAAAGTTACAGCATTAAATCAAAAACAAAATCCGTCTTCACGCATGATTTTGCAGAAATCTGACCCCTCTTGCCTGAATTATACAAGTCCAAATATACAAAATTTAGAAAATTTAAAATAATTCTAAGCCTAGATACAAAATATTAGTTTAGTCCCTCCAATGTTACCAACTGTGCTTACTCCCAAACCTTCACTCCAAAGTTTCTCCTGCTCCAAAACATGAAAACTGAAGATGTTCATCTTCACCTCATTGAACTACGTGTGTTAAAGGACCAAGTGAAGGTAAAAGGCATTTGTTTGATTTAGATCAATCATCACAAGGATCCATGATAAAAGTACAATTTCATTTCTGGTTAATTTCAGCTCCTGCGAAGCAAAATTACATTCAAAATAGCTTTGTACATTAAATATAAGAGAATGTGAGTATCAGACAAAAGATACTCACTAGCTGAAATGGGAAGTAAACCTACCTGGAATATATTCCACTTCTGGTTTTAACAGAGGACAGGGAAGGCTCAAGCAGCAACCCATTCATGGGAAGAGTGTTAGTTATTTCAATATAATAACGAGACAGTGTGCATTCATTTTAAAAGTTATTTATTTTTACCCAAGTGGAATAAGAGTTGGGTCCAGGAGGTAAGTGTTTTTCTGGCATTGTATGTAAGGCAAGGGAGGCAGGAGTGGTTCTTTCAGTTCCAGTGATTAGCAGCCCACAACACCACACCCCAGCCACCAGAGCCCCTGATCACCAATTTGTTCTATCAACCAGCATTGGGACACCCAAGCATATCATAAGCATCTTTATTCTGTCTCCCTACTACACACCTCAATCCTAACCAGTTCAATCATCGACACACAAGGTCTGTTGCTCACCCATATCAACATGCCTGTCACAGCACCTATTGCTGTCAACCAACAACTACCGCACAGTCACACTGAACCATGCGTGAAGGTCTATAATCTGGAAATTCCAACACCACAATGAGGCTAGTTGAAATCGGAAACTCTCTCCCAATAATAAGCTGTTGAGGCTAAGACAGTTGGAAATTTCAAAACTGAGATTCCTAGACTTGCTTTTGGGGAAGGATAATAAATATTACAGAACTAACATACTGAGATTTCGATACAGTTCAGCCAGAATGTTAAGATTGTAATGAAAATGGACTATCAATATTCAACTTTCATCATTTGACTTTAATACTTCAGACTTTCATAGGGCCAAACCTGGTTTTGAAAAGGACTCAACTGATCTAAAATTACTGCTGTGATCACCTGAAAAGCTCAGGGAATATACAAAACTGGCTGCATCAGAAGTACCATTTTAATCAAAAGCCACTGGAAATCAGTGAGGTGCCAAGAAATTTACATCCCTTATTTTACTTGCACTTACCTGATAAATGACAGATTGATAGATAAAAGGTTGCCTACAACTATCCAGCTTGAAATTAAACAATTAGACAGACACCAAGATCCACAGAGAATCTATATATCATCAGTAGCCTTTCAGCAGCAAAGAAAGTGAAAATAATATGAACTGAAAATGGCAAGAATACAGAAAGCTCTCTCTCTCTGTTATTGCCAAAAAGAAAGCAGCTTTCAAAAGAAAACACCATTCACTTTAAACTACAATTTTCAGGTTTCTGATGGAACTGGACATCCCTCCCTGTTTCTTTGTAAGTTAATTATATGTGTTTGTGTGGGTGTTTGATTTAATTCTTTTCTTTCTAGGCAATAAAATCCCTCTTTCTTAAAAAAAGCTTTTACTTTATTGGCCCCATAATTCTGACATAAGTAATTAGTTTTTAATTGAAGTGTGTGAGCTGCACGGTAAAAAAAAGTTATTTGTTGCAATAAATGACAAGGCGATTTAAAAAGAGAAGAGCTGACCATCTCTCCTCACTTGATTGCAACAACTGTCTAACTGAATGATGGAATAGGCTGGAGGATCTAAGTAACATACTGCTTTTCCCAAGGGGCTGGTTTTAACTCTGTATAATTGTATGCTCAGAGAGCTGATGTACACACAATGGGCAAAATGACCTCCTTCAACACAATAACAATTCTGTGAATCTTGCCCCTCATCTTATCTAATGACAAAAAAATGGAAATGGTGGCACTAGCAAAATTCAAACTTCCTTTTCAACCGGCGGATTCTGTTAGATAGCTTCGACCTTTTCTCACGCTAATACCTGGGCAGCTTAGTGTCTGCCTATAATCAGCTAATTGAAAATAAATGCAATGAAGTCATCAAAAAATAGGGCAGAGTTTTAAGGCAGATTTTCCAGCTGGGGAGCCTGCAAAGTTTCTTGGCTGACCCTCCTCCCCTGCCGACTCTCCCACATGCTCCCAACATCAATTTTATGGAAGGCAAAAGAAGAAGCCTAAACTGACCCACGCATACTCACCCTAAGTGAGGGCCTGAAACAGTTAATTATTGTCCATACATGGGCTACTTCCCATCCAGTCTCAATTCTGAGGCAGGTGGGAGGAGTTCGGGATGGGTTGGGAGGATGTCTTGTAGATCATATTACACAAGCCTTAGACATGAGAGAGAGGGGCTTCCTCAAGGACAACAGGAGCTCTACCCCAAGATGTGCCCCACACATATGGTCTTACTACATTCCCACCCCTGTCCTAGCATCTCGAGCAAGACTCCCACCCGAACTCCAGGACTTAGAATGTGTGGGGACTGTTTTTCCAGTTCCATTCCTGGTCAGTGCTGCCATTGATGCTGCTGGGCCTATCAAGATTGGCAAGCAGCTCCTCAAAGCGGGACTTCCTTCTGAGTGAGGGGGCAGAATTCCCACCTCCAGCTAATTTGCACTCAGCAGGGGATTAAAAATCTGTGCAGCTGCAATAATTGGTGGGGATGCATTCCCAGCTGACTTTTCAGGTGACAGGGCAGGAACATCCATTGAGTAAAAATTCCTGCCCATCCGTCATGAAATTAAGGCATGTTAATGCTACATCATCAAGGTGACAAAAATAATCGTATCAAGACTGATGGTATGATTAACTTAAAAAAGCAACTTTATCTTCCATATTGCTTGGAAGAGGAAGCTAAGAAAGAAGTGTATGCTAAGTGCATTTCCAATACACATGTAAAAACTTCAGACTGGTTGGGTGTAAAACATTGCAATCCAAAGTAAATGCATATGGATGGCAATCTCTTTTTATAAAGCTTACTAATGTTCATTGACCTCTCACAGTTCATAAATTTGAGTGGAAAATTGATTTCAGGGTCAAATGTAGTTGTCTGAAAACAAAAAGAGGTTTGCAGATGATGAACCTTCAGATGTTATAAATTCAATATTTAATGTTCTCATCCTCACATGATCATTCACGCGCATCCCAAGACAGCAATGATTTTTCCCGGCTGGCGATTAAGTTCTTGTGGATTTGAATGGGAAGGAAGAAGGCGATTCTGAGGGGGAAGCAGTGAATCTGAAAATTTAGAAGCATTAACCTCTAAGGGGCAAACAAAAGTAGAAAAGACTCAGTGGGAGGAAGCTACCCCTGAAAAGTCATAAGGAATCAGAGGGAGCCGAGGTTACATCCTCAAACCTTTCACCCCATACACCAGAGAAAACAGGAGGATGTGAAGGTGCTGGGAATTATAACTTTATATTGAAGCCCATTTATCATTATATTCTTTGAATACACCCAATACTTACACAGCATTAGCCAGTTTTGATTTTTTTTCCATTCAACTGAAAATTACTGCTAACAATGCTACCACATGAATGTTTAGCATATTTGTATGAAGTCCCTGTCTGCTATTTTAACAAAAGTTTTAACCCATTTAAACTTAATTTAATGTGAGAACATATAGCATTCGCACCGTAGTGTCACTGATAGTAACTTCCAGGGAAGAATGCCCTTAAAGAGTAAAACATGCCAACAAAGCAATTTTCATTTAATGTTTTACTCTTCAGAGAGGTCACAGAATTGTGTTGCAGAGCATTCTGTGATTAATGCCTCATTTTCTTCTCTGCTTTAACGGAAGAACAAGTTTGCTTTGTGTTCTTCTCATTCCCACTGTGTAGCTACTTTTGATTCATATTCCCCATCTACTTTTGTTCTGTAAAATAAAAGTAACCATTTGCTATCAATTTGTTTAACCCTGAGAAAGAGTGTTGGATGTGGCAAATATGATAGCCCTGAAATAACTGAGGCTGCTCTCCATAACCCTGAGTATAAACATTTTCTTCTTCATCTTTGTAGGCACAGACCAGGATCAAAATGCAACTATGATTCAGTGGCATGAGTTTACATTTGCAGTTTAGATCAAAGAAGTGACAATTTGATTCTCCAACAGAGGAAGCTGGTCTTTGAAGAATACAATTATACCTTCAATGACACAAATTGAAAAAGGTAATCAGTACCTGCTATGATCAATTACCAGTTAAATTCCACCCAACTTGTCTCCAGTCTGCTGGAATTTAAAGGGTAATTTGAGTAAAAGGAATCCAAATTACTAGTGTCTCCAAATGGATTTTTTTTCTGTCCTTTCCAAATTCAGTGTGCTGATTTGAATATGAATGCTGGAAGAATTTTTAATGCAAGTTTTTAACAATGAAAAGCATAAGCCAAGAGTATTCACTGTGAGTGCAATTGGATTTCAAGGGCAAATTATCTCTAGCATATGCTCAAATTCAGTTTTATTTCTGAAGAAGGGTCTCTGGGCCTGAAATGTTAACTCTGTTTCTCTCTCCACAGATACTGCCAGACTTGCTGAGTTTCTCCAGCATTTTCTGTTTTTGTTTCAGTTTTATTTATTCTCTCATGGGATTTGGGCATTGCTGGTCAGGCTAATATTTATTGCTCATACATAATTGCCCTTGGAAAGGTGGCAGTGAGCCATTTCCTTGAACTGCTGCAGTCCATGTAGTACAGATGCTTCCAGTGTGCTGTTACAAAAAGTATTTCAGGATATTGACTCAGCAAAGGAGAATGAAAGGCAATATAACTGCAAGTCAGAGTTGTGTGTGGCTTGGAGTGGAACTTGAAGATATTGGTGTTCATATGCACCTGCTGCTCTAGCCCTTCTAGATGGTAGAGGTCATGGATCTGGAAGGTGGTGTTGGAGGAGCCTTGTTTGTAGTGCATCTTGTAGATAGTTACACTTTGGTCACAGTGCACTGATGGTGGAGGGAGTTAATTGTGAAGATGGTGGATGTGGTGCCAATCAAGTGGGCTGCTTTATCCTAGATGGTATCAAGCCTCTTGAGTGTTGTTGGAACTACACTTATCCAGACAAGTAGAGAGTATTCCACCATACCCTTGACTTATGCTTTGTGGATGGTGGGCAGGCTTTGGGGAGTCAGGAAGTGAGTTACTTGCCACAGGATTCCTAGCCTCTGACCTGTTCTTATAGACACTGTTTTTTTCATGTGGCAAGTTCATTTGAGTTTCTGGTCAATGGTAACCCTCAGGATGTTGATAGTGGAAGATTTGGTGATGGTGATGCCCTTGAATGTCAAGGGGCAAGGGTTAGATGGTCAGAAGACCAGGAAAATCATAGCTACAAGAAAAAAAGATTACTGTAAAATAATGAAGGGGGAGAAATTGGAGTGTGTGAAAAACTAGCAAGTAACATAAAAATGGACGGCAAAAGCTTCTATAAATATCAAAGTAATAGGAAAATACTAAAAGTAACTGTTGATGCCTTAGAGGATGGGATTGGTTAATTAATATTAGGAAATAGGAAATGGCAGTGTTTGTGAACAAGTATTTGGTATCTGTCTTCACAATAGAGGACATAAGAAGTATTGTTGGATAGTATAAAGTAAGGGAGCAAAAGGTAGGGAGGTGGGAAGGAACTCAGAACAATCATAATTACTAGAGAAAGAGGCACATGGAAAACAAATGGAACTGAAAAGTATGCGGGCCTAGGGGCTTACAAAAAAGGGTTTTAAATGAAATGACTGCAGAGATAATGGATGCATTAGTTGTCTTTTTCCAAAATCTCCTAAAGATGCCAAAGGATTGGGAAACACCGAATATAACATCTCGATTCAAGAAAAGAGAGAGACAGAACACAGGATCTATAAGCAAGTTAGCCTAACACCTTTCATTGGAAAAATGCTAGAATGAATTTTTAAGGAGGTAGCAACGTGACATTGAGGAGATCTTGTGGTGCAAAAGTTAATGTCCCCAAGTCTGAGCTAGAAGCTATAGGTTTACATTCTTCCTCAGCATTTCATGACTCAGGAAGGTACATTTATAATGTGATCAAATAGATTGTGTTTCAACCTAATAATTCTTCCAACACATGTCAATGGCAGGTAGTAAGAAGAACAGAGATTCCTGGTTAACCACATAATGGAAAGAACATTGGTACCTCTACATCACTATCCGTAGTTCCAGATTGCAGGATGCATGTAAAAATGCATATTACCATCACAACCTGAGTGTGCAGCATTAGCATATTTTTAGGAATTGAGCTGTGTTTGACCAGCTTAACAGTGTTCTTTGACAATGTAACCAACAGGGTGAATACAGAGATAGTAGTGGATATAGTGAATTTGGAATTTCAAAAGGTATTCAATAAAGTGCCACATAAAAGGTCACTGCACAAGGTGAGAGCTTCTGGTGTGGGCCATGATATATTAACATGGATAGTGGATTGCTTAATGAAAGGAAACAGAGAGTTAGGAAACTGGATCATTTTCAGTTTGGAAAAACGTATGGAATGGAATGCCACAGGGGTTAGTGCTGGATCCACAGTTATTTCTGATATCATTTACAGACTTGGATAAAGCGACTGATAATATGACAATTTAAGACAGCTCTTAATCATATATACTTTATATAGAAAATATACAGACATTCATGAAACCAATTCAAAGACTTTCCTAGACTCATAGATTCCCTACAATGCAGATGAATGCCATTTAGTCCATTGAGTCTGCAACGACCCTCCAAAGACCATCTCACCCAGATCCACCCCACCTTCCCCATAGTCCTACATTTACCATGGCTAATCTACCCAGCCTGCACATCCCTGTACACCACAGGGCAATTGCACCTGGTATATCCACCTAACTCACACATCTTTTGACTGAAGGAGAAAACCAGAGTACCAGGTGGAAACCCATGCGCACAAAGGGATTACGTGCAAATTGCACAGACAATTATTCAAGACTGGAATTGAATATGGGCCCCTGGCACTGTGAGGCAGCAGTGCTAATCACTGAGCCACTGTGCCACACCCTCACTCCATACAGACTTCGTACTTTACATGACCCTAAGTGGTTGATCTGCAATAAAAACAATAATCTTCTATTTGGCAATCACATCATATATAGCTCATCCTTTAATAGCATCTTAAAACCATCAAATTGTGAATTCAGCCCTCCTGCTGAGGTAACTAGGTTTTGAGCTTTTGAAACTCAGCCAAGCATTTACAGTTGGTAATGCTGTAACAACAGACATTGGAATATCAACATTGCAACATATTGAAAGTGCAGAACAGGTTTTTTTTTAAAACTAAAATCACCAAATTATCTGTCAATCAATGAACTACAGTAGATGGTGCTTATTTTTACTCAAACTGTTAGCCGCAGCTTCCGTTTATCTTTCTTGCTTTTGCAGGGCTAGGAAATTTAAATAACTTAAAACCATAACACTTACATAGACTTTAACCATACTTAAAGAGAATTTATTGTTGCCTCCATAAATTTGTGACTAAAACACTGTAGATTAATGTCCTTGAAACAGGGAAAAAGGTGTCTGTCGGAACTCAACTCCAATTTCAAAGTGCCCTCTTGATTTTAGGTTTCTCAGCTATGTGATACAATACCACCGCTTCCCTCATCTGGCAAAAATGGAGTCTGCGAGAAATTAGGAGGGGTGGGGCACAGTGAGGCAACTGTTAGGAGTAGGGGTGGGGGCCTCCTTCATCCATGTCCGACCTACCATCTTCAAATTCTCTGAAGTCAGCAAAGATCTGGCTCAAAGAGTCTGCAATGGCATTCAGATAGAAATAGTAACTTCTGTAGTAACTTGATTATATAATTTTGCTGAAGCTTTTTGTATTGTACTCATCAGGACAATTTGCAGGAAATGACAATGCAAATTGAAATCAACATTTATATTGAATGACAAGAAAGTGTTAATTTGTTGGCAACTGGATGCTTATTGTCAGAAACATTGACATGGAGAATGCACCAGTTAACTTGTACCACTGGCTCATTATAGAATCTTTGATGCCATGAATCTTGGGTTTTCTTATTTCCAACCTACATATTAATATTCAATCCACCATTTTCATTATGCCTCAGCAATTATACTCATGATAATTACATACTCAGTGCCAGTAAAGCTATAGCACTACATCAAATATGCTTTTGACTACTTCAGATTGTCTAACAGTTATAAATGGGATCAATCAAATGTTAAATTTGTCAGACTTCAAGCTGGTAATATCAAAGCTTAGCAATTAAATAAAATATTGCAGTTTCAAAAAAATTAAATGCCAGATGAATTAAACCATGTGCTAGCAGGATTTAGAAGAAATCATTTCACTGCTTAATTGTTTTTACTGTACCTATAACAATAATAATCCAATTCAATTTTGAAGGAAGTAACAACATTTCAAACTTGGACCTTGTCCTAATTTTGAAAAGGTTCTGTAAACAACGTACGCATAAAAACATGAGAATTTTTCAGAAAAGCAAAAGGCCAGCAAACCTAAAATGGCAAATTCTTTTTTCTACTGAATCAATGTTTTCCTTTTCCAAATTTGAATTTGTTTATGCAGTGGGAGTATTATCTAAGAGGTTCCCAAAAAACACCTTGCTCATTCAGAGTTAAAGAATTATAGGGAAAGTGAAGATTACAATTCATGAGTTCAATCTTATTTCAAGAAAACACAAAACATAATCCATAGTAAATGCTGCAATCTCTGAAAAAGGCTACAGCCTCACTATCATGTTTTAATTCTGGCAAATGGTTTCTGCATATATAAATGTGAGCTATTTGTTGCTGCACATGCCAATGCCCAAAAAAAAAGACAATTCAAGATCAACAACTCATGGATAGCCTTAAATATAAGCTTATGCCCAGGGACCACAATTGCACAGTGATAGAATGGCTGCAATATGTTGAACAAGTTGTTTTGGTGAATGTTCTTATTCCTCACTGGGGTAGCAAAGTGGGAGTCAGGCCTATTATTTTATAGTCATAACAAAAGTTAAAGCTTTGATAGAAGTGTGCAAAATTCCTCAATTTACCTGATTTTTAGACCAAGGTTACAGAAAACCTGGACCAGGTATCGGTATTTAACAAGATTTACTGTTTATTACAAGTAAATAGATGCACACATGCATCGAGTCAGGCATAGACAAGAAAAAAAAATGTTCAGTGGTTCCTGTTGAAAGGACCTAGTGAGATGATTGTTTGCTGAACAGAATATTGCTTCTTGGTGTTCCTTTACAAGATGCACACTGGCTTGTGAGAGGCACAGGGTGACTGTTTCAAATATTAAGAGGTCTCTGTCTTATTAATTAAACTTCATAGCCAATTGATGCCTTCAGCAGTGCTGTAAACTTTCTTTGGGCTTAAAGTGCTTTTATTAGAATAGAGAGAGCTCCTGACCTAGTAGAGATCAAATGACTTTTCACAATGTTCTTCACACCTTCAAGCTATTCAGCCAGTTGCGAACCAATCATATAGCTGCTGTCAGACACAAGGACTTTGTCATCAATAAAGGTCACGAGTCCACAGCAATCAGCTACAGTGCTTGTTACTGGAGGAATATCCATTTGTACACTGCCCTTGGCTCTACTTGACTGCCCCTTCACCTACTGCTTGAATCAGCAGCTTTGTAAATGGTGCCTCAAATGAGTTTCAGGTAACTTGTTTTTAAAAACTGCAGTAATCCTTCAACAGTCCTTGGCTTTAAAAATAGTTTGTTTTCCATTTCAGTCCACAATTGAAAATACTGAACAATAAAAAGATATGGTCTTCACTATAATGGAGAAGAATGGAAATAATTACTTATGTAACAACATTATTTGATGGAGTTTGCTAATATGATGCTTACCAGCATTACATAGGTTTCATAAGGCCAGGAAGCATATGTTTGCTGTCTGACTATTTCGCTTTATGTTGACTTTTCCAAGTATATTTGGTTGACATCTAGCCCTGTTTAGTATCTATCTTATCTGATGTCATTTATTATACAAGTTGCAATTTCCTGCAGAAGGGAATTAGAAGAATTTAGTCCGTGTTACAAATTCCATTACCTTGAAACCAAATCTAACTTCTTTTCTGGTCTCAGGCTGAAGAGAACTGTTGTCACTGTTTCAATTTCAATGGAGCATGGCAGTGGCTGAGGCCTAGCATGAGCCCGGATGGCAGCAACGGTAACTGGCCACTGTCAGTGAAGGATGGAGACAGCGGTGGTCAGTGGCAAAACAGCTGTCAGGGCTGAAGCCTTGTGAGTGGCAGCGAAACCTTGCATGCCCGCTGGCGATCAGCAGCGGTAGTCGATGGTGAAGGTGACTGGTGAACACAGGCAGCTCTTTGCCCAGCGCAGGGGAGAGCGAGCCTGCTTGGGGGATGCCCAGCTTGGAGTGTCTACAGGCCCACGGCTTAAAAAAGGACTGTATTATTTCACATTTTAACGTTTTTTTTTTATTTTTCCACTTTTGTACTGAGAAGACTGTCATGCTCAACCTTTTAACTTATATTTTTTTTTATTTCTGTAACTAAGGTTTTATACCTAAGTATTTTGTACCTATGATGACACCATGTGTGGTGATATTGTACACTTTTCACTGTACTCTTGTACCCCTCGCTTAAGTACACGTGACAATAAAACCTAAATGTAAGTCTAAATTGTTCTACTGCACCTAAGATGAACTTCCAACCTTCAATTCTGTCCATTACCAAGACCATGTGTTTGCACTTCCATATCACTACTGTACTCTGCATCTGTTTCAGCCCCTCAACTGTTGAAATCTTCAGAGGCCACAGTATTTTTTGATGTCTGGTGGTAATTTTTTGCCTATTAACCATCATCAGTGAATCACCAATGTTTTACGATTAATTAATTTTACATGCCAAGCCTGTTAAGCGCAATGAAGATCACCAAGGATGAAGGAGAGTTAGGGAGAGGGACAGTGGGCATGGAGGCCTGGCATCATTGCCATCAGAAACCCCAGTATAGACATGCTGACAAAGTATATTCACCAAGTGAATTGCTTTTTTCCTGATGTTAAATTCCTGTGCTGTTTTAAAGTTATGCTCGATTTATAATTTCATCTGTAAATAAGTCTGAACAGTCTACCTACTTATGGAATAGTATTATAGTACTTATGGAATAAACACAATGAGCATCCTGTTCATTGCCAAGCCAACCCATTATATATGATAAAGTTAATCAGTCTAATTTTTACAAGACATTGAATGATATGCATACTTAAGTTTGTTTTAGGAAATTTGTATGCCGACAAAAGCTATGCCTGCAGGGGAGAGGTGTTGAGAGAAAGGCCAAAACTGGAGGGCAGCATGGTGGTCCAGTGGCTAGCATTGCTGCCTCACAGCACCAGGGTCTGGGGTTCTATTCCAGCCTTGCGCAACTGTCTGTGTGGAGTTTGTACATTCTCCCTGTGTCTGTGTGGGTTTCCATCTGGTGCTCTGGTTTCCTCCCACAGTCTGAAGATGTGCGGGTTAAGTGGATTAGCCATGGGAAATGTAGGGTTATGGGGGTGGGTCTGGGTGGGATGCTCTTCAGAGGGTCAGTATCAACTTGATGGGCAGAATGGCCTGCATCCACACTGTATGGATTCTATGTAGGACTCAGGCCTCATTGGCTTCATCTTGTCTTCACATGCACTCCTCCAGCATGAGACACTGAAGAATGCTAATTCTTCCCTTTAGCAATGCAACAGAGTGTGAGGATAATTGCAGTGACTCTTGTTTTGCACCTAATGAATCTTCCTTGACAGTAAGTGAAGTCAGTTTTACTTCTAAGAGTCATTATAATATACATTATTCAAAATACTTAACTCATTTTGCTTCCCTGTTTTCTCAAACTCGGTTGCTTATGAATGAAAACTTGCCCCAAGGATCGAATATCTTTTTTTGGAGCCTTGGTGTTTCCCATAGACATTGGACAGTCTGGTTTTCTGCAGGTTTTCTTTTCCTTTCTCTACATTGCTTTGTGCATCAAAACTGGGAAATGTGAATCTCCCCTTTTCACTTTCATTTGGAGTTTAGAGACCAAACACAGTTAAGTCTGGAGGTTGTATTAAAACTGAGCTCATGTGTGAAGTTCATACAACTCCATCATCTAAATAAGATTTCCTCCCTATCACAAGACTGATGTTCTAATTCTGAAACTCCATATACCTAACCTTCCTGAACAAACTTGTGTTTTTTAGTCTAGAGTTTTAAGTGCACTTCAAGGAGACTGAATTTTGAATGTTTTTAAGGCAAAGATAGATTTTGAACTGTAAAGGAATTAACAGTTATGGTGAGTGAGTGGGTAAGTGGAGCTGAGTCTATGAAAAGATTAGCCATGATTGTATTGAGTGGTGGAGCAGGCTCGACAGGCCAGATGCCTATTCCTGCTCCTACTTCTTAGGTTATCTTATGTTATGTTACTTTAGGAAATAAACTAAGGCTTGAATCCTCACTCCCAATGGAGTGGAGGTATGGATGGGGGTTAACTGAATTCAAACCAATCACCACTGGAAAGAGTTCAGAGACAGCCATAGGGACTATTGTGTGCAGCAGCGGATGTGGGAAAGCCCTCTTTGGTGTCCTGGGATTTTGCCTTACGTTTAAAAAAAAAACATTAAAACAATTCTATAGTGATGGCCTTCAAGCTTATGTCAACTGATGGACTGAATGAGCAAGTATATTTTAACTCCAGGTGGTCATTTTTTATTTAAATGCCAGAAAATTGAAATGGCTTGACAGTTCCAATGGGTTTTTCTACTTTCAATGCCCATTTATGTCTATTTTTAAGAAGCCCAAAGAGTACTTGACTTATCCCAAAGGCACTTGACCTCTCTCAAAAGAAAGTTAACATTCTTAAAATAGCACCTTACCTCTCTGAAGGGGTTCTTGGCCCTATACAAAATTGTCCCATGCATCCCCAAAAACTCTGATGGTTTCCTACTGCCCATTCTCACTGTGGAACTTTGCTACTCTATTACGATAGAAGTTAACAAGGTCTTGGGCTAAAGCCTGCAAAAAACAGACCTTTGACAATGAACTAGGCATTTCTGTGATTTCTCCCACAGTAGACTTCTCTGGAAATGTTGGAGACATTCATTGAGTCTAGACTAACCACTGTCCCTGCTTGTTGAGCCTACGATATGCAGTTACTATCTTCTCAGTGAGAGTGATCATGTAAGTTCTGGGTCAGACAATTTAAGTCCCATTTAAGATTAGGATCTGGCAAATCTAGTTCTGAACTGAAATTCCAACGATTCTGGAAGGCTCCTACCGAAGTTGTTGTGTAATGCTTATGGAATAACTGGATAAATTTTGGAATTTCTGGATATTTTGTTTTTACCCTCAAGTTTAGTTTCAGAGTAAATTGATTCCCACAATGTCACTAAACGATCTGCCTTAGATTCCACTTTATTGCCCATCAGATATGTCTATACAGCCCTGAATGATAATGTCCCTACTGCACAATGATGTTGCGGTTCAACGTCAGTATAATCAGCAGACTAATAACCTAACCAATATATTTAATTAATTGGTTTCAGTCCTCTTGGATAATGAATAGCAAGCATGCTGTGGCTTTATACAGCTAAAATAACACATACAGGACGGAAGTCCTTGCAATGCTCCCATCCCTTGGGTGTCTCCAAGTATAAATCCAGAGAACAAAGCTGCCCCTAATTAGTCAATTGTCAGTGTGGCTCAGTTAACATTCTTGTCCCTCAGTCAAACGGCTATGAGTTCAAATCGCATTCTAGAACTAAAGCAGAAATCAATTCACTGCAATACAGTGTTGAGATAAGGCTACATTGCCAGAATTTCTTTCCTTTAGATGATACATTAAGCTGCAACCCAATCTGCTTCATCTACTGATTCAGTTGGATGTTAAACGTGCCAATGCAAAATACAAGTGAGAACAGGATGTTGTCCCATCGTGTCACGCTACTGGGTTTAAAGAACAAGTCACATTGCAGTTGGCACAGCTTCACTTGATTTAAGACTGCTTGACACAGCCTGTATATGTTTAAAATGAGAAGCTGTTCCATGTTCCAGCACACATATGACCCAATAAATTACCACACACACAAAAAAAACAGAACAATTGCGGTCAGTGATCCAAAGATATCACTGTTTCATTAATCATACCAATTCATTTCTTCTGAAGCAAATCGAATATATCCTGGAGCTGAATGACTATCTACAAATCATAGGCAATAGTTTTCAAGCAGCAGTGCTGCAATAATTAGTTTTGACTTATCCTTCATAAACATGAAGTTGAATGTTGAGTGCCTCTCTCCGCTATAGTGACATCCAATTACTCACAAAAACATATATCCTGAAGGCTGACCATGTTTCCTGTTAATTGCACCAGAAACAGACTTGCCATGCATCACTTTTGATGAACAGTGACATTCGATTGTCGTTCGAGCCTGTGCCCAGGTAATTTGCCAGCTGAAAATGCCACAGTCAGTTTAGGATCTGGCCTTCAAAAAAAAACATGCAAATTAAGAGTTGTAATGAGTGTTAACCTTTAGCTAATGTTGTGTGTCAATCAATATCTCACTCTGCTCATCAGGCAAATTCCAGCCAACAGTTATAAACAAGTCAATACAGAATTGGATTAGATTAGTCAAACTGATGTGTTTAAGATATTATTGTGATCACTGACCACTTTGAAGAAAAACAATTGTCGTGGTTTGCTAAAAAAAAACTACTGCAGATTGCAGGTATAAATCAACTTGGAATATTTGATAACCCCATTTTTGGGTGCCAAAAGTCACTGTAAAAGATTACACCCTTTTCAGCTACAAAATGCTATATCCACATTCATAGTCAGTCTCAGTTTTTCACCATAGATATGCATGTTTTACTTGCCTAAATGAGTTGTTGTATGGATTTAAGCAGCGAGTGTGGGCTTTGATGTAAAGGCGAAGATACATGAAAGCTGAAGACATGCCCACACATAGCAGACTGTTCATGGCATGGCATGTCACAAACAGAATTAGGTACTTCAGAAAAGATTGAAGCACAAAGCTGCTTTCAAACTAAAAGTTGTACCATTTGCTAACTTGTCAAATAACCACCAAAGCAAAAGAATTCAGTATCAGTGAAAATCTGTTGTAGGAGTGGAATAGGAAGATATCTGCCCTGAAGAAAATGCCAGAGACCAAATAAGCCTTCAGAACATGAACCAGACATTGACCTCATCTTGAGAAGCATATACCAGTATGGGTCCTTGAAAATAATCACAATGGATACAGGGTAATGAGAAATGCAAAACATTTATGCACATAAATGGGCCAGATTGAACCCTGAGCCCACAAATATTTCAAGGTACGAACCATTGATTTCAAAATTACCAGCATCTAAAAGTTTATGATCAGACAGTGGCAAAACACAGGTAACCATTGTCATTTTGACAACATGAGTGAAGGACTCATGAATTTCGGTACATTCAGCAGACAAACGGCAACATGGAAATTATCAAAAACAATCCAAGCGAAAAATGCAGAATTGACAAGACTAGATTCATGGTAGTAGAAGGTTGGATGGCTGACAGAATTAAATTAAAGCCTACAGCAATTATCAAACAGTAAATCATGCCAAACACCAAATTTCCTGTAGGATCCTTCCTGCTTGTGCACCACAATAGTTGCATGAATAATAAGGAGTGAAGTTATGGATCAATAATGTATGGATTGGACCTACAAAGAAACCTACCAGGATGTTGCTGGGAATGGATGGTTTCAGTTATAAGGAGAAGCTGGGACTTTTTCACTGGAGCGTAAGAGGTTGAGAGATGACCTTATAGAGGTTTATGAGATCATGAGGGGTATGGATAGGGCAAATAGCAGGTGTCTTTTCTCACGGGTGGGGTTTTTCAAGAATGGCGGGCACATTTTTAAGGTGAGAGGAGAAAGATTTAAAAAGGGCCCGGGGTGGGCGGGAGTCTTTTTTACACAGAGAGTGGTCTGTGTATGGAATGAACTTCTAGAGGAAGTGGTGGATTTGGGTACAGTTACAACATTTAGAAGATATTTGGATAAGTACATGAATCAGAAATGTTTGGAGGGATGTGGGCTAAGGTCAGGCAAGTGGGACGAGTTTAGTTAGGGATTATGGTCAGCATGGACTGGTTAGACCAAAGGGTCTGTTTCCGTGCTGTATGACTCTATAACTCTTCAAACCAGACTATTAGTGTGGGGCATGTTTAGATCCTGGATAACTGATGAAATCAATAAATACCTGCAAATAAGTAACTCCTAAATTGCAGTTACATAGAGGGCTAATATTTTATGTTTCTATTTCTGAACATATGCCTCAACAAGCCATTCAATAATCATTTTCATGCTGAATGGAATCAATGGATGGTTGATGGAGAAAAAGTCCTCATGAAAAGTGGAAATATGCACTCTGCCCTGCTTGATATTTTGTGTGATTTCATTAGGAAATTGCACAATGCCGACAGTCTACAAAGTTTAATCAGTTTATTCAAAACATGCAACAACTCCAAATCAATGGATGGAGACAAAGATGATTTATTTTAGAGGGATGATTCTGAAAGTAAAAGTGTCAAATCTGTTCCACAGTAGGATACTTGTGATGAAGCCATAACCAAAATGATTCAGTATGGATTCAATTAAACCTTTATGTCAGACGCCAAAGTCAATAAATTTGAAATGTTCAAAATACTTTTTGATTTTGGGTACAAATATCTTTTTTACAATTGATTCATTTTTTCATGTTTCAAAATTGTGACCACTCATACAAAACAGTTCATATTTTATACTTAGCCATAAGTCAATCCTGTTTTTGGAAGGATTTTTAGAGGTTTCTAAGTTTGATTGGTGCACTGCAATCTGGAGTTCTTTTCAGCGAGAAAGAACCTTCCTACTTATATCAGAATTTTTATTTACCCAGTTCTGTATCACAATACAGAGAAACAAGGAAAATTAATTTGATGGAATGTGCAATCTTAGTTAGAAATAATCAGGGAAAATAGTGTAATGCTGATTGCAGTAATTTGGCTTCTTTTGGTTGCTTGTTAATAAGCAGGCCTGAATCTACATTCTATTATATGACAAGATATTTAGAGAAGGAGACACTTGTATTTAGACAACATATTGCCATATAAACGGTAGCAAAAAAATGGTTAAAATGTCTCAAATACAGTATGTTTAAAGTGTAACAACCAATCATATTTAGGCAAAATATGCACCTATTTTGCAAGACCTCAGATAGTGTCCTGGCTACATAATGCCTGCCTAAACCACCAGAACAGGGATTACGGAATATGCAGATGTACCTCAGAGATATGCTGTGACTTAACATTTGGGTATTCATGAGAAGCAGACTGTACCAGAAGGTTGGAATTAGAGACGCAGAGGAGATGTCTTCTGCAAGTTCATCTGGTATGTGGTGTAAATAGACAACGTTTGAAGAAACAAATGAAACTGTAGATGAATCTGACCTGAACCTTAACCCTGAACAGACAAACCCATACCAAAAGAACTTTCAGGGATAGTAGGAACTGCAGATGCTGGAGAATCCGAGATAACAAGGCGTAGAGCTGGATGAACACAGCAGGACAAGCAGCATCAGAGGAGCAGGAAGGCTGACGTTTCGGGCCTAGACCCTAATCTGAACGGATGGCATCCTGAAGAATATAGTATATAGGTTTGATATTGAGAATGCTCAGAGCGTATGCTCAGATTATCTGAAGCTAGGAATTACCTCACGCACTGTCCTCTTAGGAAACTGAAATGCCTCAGAAAGAGATGCTAGCACCAAGCTTTCTAGATGGGGACCTCAAGGTCCTACTCCAGTAAGATGGCAATGGAGTAGGGCTTCTCAGCTGGGACTCGTCCACTCCATCCACTTTTCTTTTCATTTCTTTCCTTTTTTCTCTCTTTTCTTGTGTTTTTTTTTCTTCTTTTCTCCTCTTTTATTTTACTGACCTCTTGTTTAAGACTTCGGTTGTGGAGACAGCATCGGCAGTGGCGAGTGAGCCCAGCACAGACTCACAGCTGCTGTGATAGAGGCAAGTTTGGGTTCCCGGCAATGTCTGTGCCCAGTGCAGATTCATGGAGGCCGCATTGGTGGCAAGGCTAGGCCCATTACAAGATCTGGCGGCACCAGAAGAGGCTGCATGGGTAAGGTTGACCTGAAGCAGACTCATAGGAGCAGCGGAGTTGAGTTTGGGCTGGTGTAGTACCCAGCAGCACTGGTGGCATTTGCATTGGCGAGGTCCAGCGAGGACTCACAGTGGCGAGGGTGTTGGTGGAGGTGAGATGGTGCTGAAGAGCAGTGACTTTCACTCCAGCAGCAGTGGCGAAGGGATCTCATGCCTGGCCACCAGGCCCAAGGCCTGTGGCCCATGACAGAGAACTTAACAAGAAGGACTGTATAGTTGAACACTTTTTCTTTATTTTTCTGCCTTTACATTCTTTGTTTTGGTTATTTTTCCAAATTTTGAAATGGTGCCAGAGAGTAGCAACATTATACAGCACCTTTCACTGTATTTTGTAACAATACACAAGACAATAAATAAATAAAAACAAATATTGGATCAGCGGTGAAGAGGAGAACATGTTTTGGCTGATGGGCAACCAGTGGAGGTTGAGGCATCAAACACAGTTGTTCTGGACTCAGGGAAAAGTCTGGATCAGTGCTATCTCCAGGGTGAGAAGGAATGCACAGAAATGCAGTAAAAATTCAACAATCATCTGTATTCTGCAAGGTAAATTGCCAACCATCTTCACTACTACCTCACACTCACAGGGTCAGCATTCACTATCGCTCTGCCACTGCACACAGACCTCAGCAATACTCATGGATTACCAACATCACAATTGTATGCAACATTTCTACTCAATGGCTCTCACCCATCTGTTTATCCAGGACTGCCCACCCTTCCTGCTCTCTGTCTAAAAGCTGTGCAATCCACAAAGGCTGGCAGCCTCCAGGTAGGTACAAAGTCAGTGAGGAATAAAAAAATAAAGCTAGGAGCTATATGTTGCTAAAACAGAAGTTGCTGGAAAAGCTCAGCAGGTCTGGCAACATCTGTGAAGAAAAAATGAGAGTTAACGTTTCAGATCCGTTGACCCTTCCTCAGAACCAGTTCTGAGGAAGGGTTACCAGACTCAAAATGTTAACTTTGATATTTTCTTCACAGGTGCTGCCAGACCTGCTGAGCTTTTCCAAGCAACTTCTGTTTTTGTTCCTGATTTACAGCATCCGCAGTTCTTTCAGATTTTATTTAGCAATAAGTTGCATCCTGTTCAGAGACATGGGAAGATTGTGTGCTCCTATGTGCAAAATGACCCAGCAGGAGCAGGCAAATCAAAGATGTCATCAGCTGAAAGTGAAATGCAGAAGGTCTCAAATGGATTCTGAGCTGGTCCAAGATTACCTATGGTAATGTGTTGAGGCTGGTAGCTTGCTAATGCTAACTTTAGTAGATGAGAGATGGAGGAGAACACTGTCCATGGAGCATTCAATTACATATTATTGAATGAACGTTGAAATGGAGGCCTGGAGAAGCAAGCGGTGGTCTGCATCTGCAAGGTACCGGTTTTTCCTTTCAAGTCAGGAATTGTCACTGTCCAGTTTCCCAGAAGAAGAGGAGGGAATTGCAAGCTGCATAGAAATGAGGCATTTGAGGTGTTAATGAGAAGCGAATGTATGAAAATACGGTAGTCACCAACTATCAATGAGATTCTAATATTGCCGTTGAGTGCCTAAGGAAAAAAAGAATTATTTTTCAGTGAGAGTCCGATATTTTTCATTCACACTATGTTTTTCCATATTTTTCACCATTGCCAACATTGGAAAAATTTGTCCTGTCTTATTGTTCTTTGTCAGGTCTGTGGGTTTGATAAAGCTCTGGGATGAGAATTTAATGGGATGATGCTTGGATTTCACAGGCTGTTGGATGTTCCACTCCATAATGACTTTACCAAGAACAGAAGAACTGAGGTTAAGGACATTCTATTACTGTATAAGAAAAATGCTTATAGCAGCCATTACAGAAGGGGCTTATCAGATTACCCACTTAACTGGCAAAAAGATTTCCTGAAGTCCTGGTGAAACAGTACAATCAGTGTTTATGTAATTTCTCCAAGGTTTCCATGGATGTAATGCTAAAGGTACAGCAGATGATCAGGAGAATCCCTGTGGAAGCTTAACCCTGGGGAATCTTGTGAGTTGCCAAGAGTGAAGCAGAAATAGAATGGATGGATTTAATTTGTCATTTGCTTCAAGCCACTCCACTTCAAACAGATACGCATTCAGCAATGGAGCGGGTGAATGGAAGATGATACTTCAAGATAGATGAAATGATTTATACTCCGCTTAGAAAGCAAATATTGTTGCAAAGTAGAGAGTACACTATTAGCTAACATAATCCTGGCGTTATAGATCCATAGCAATTTTGGAAGAAAATGATTTGACCCACTGTACTTGTAACTAGTGGGTTGAAAATCACTTCTGTCTTCAGCCTCGGGTGAAATGTGGTGAGCATTCTCTGTCCATTACTGGGTGGTTATTGAGTGATAGCACAGGGAAGGTTCCTAGATGTTACTCAGAACAATCACAGAGACTTGCTGCTATAAATAATAATTTTTAAAAAATCAGTTGTTCCATTACAAAAACACATTGTTGAGCCAAAAATTGAGTCTACCTATACTATGCCTGACACTAAGCATTCAGAATATGATCAGCACACAAATTCACAAAGAAATAAATGAAATGTTTATGTTGAATGCATGAGTGAATATTATGGGGAAGAGTGTAACAGCAAAGCTCTAGAATTTAATTTGGGTCTGTGGTGTCAGAGAAAGCAAATTTCCCAGCCACTGAATGACATGGGCGTGTCAGTGAGAAAATATGGTGAGATCGGAAAAATGTGATTTGCGAGTCATTAAACAAAGTCTGATATTACACTCCGGTTTTGAGCAGTGAAATGTAAATCTCACGAGTAGGCGATGACAGGCTTATTTGCAGGCAAGTATATTTCCTGAATACCTAATCTGCCCTCATTTATATGCAATTTCCTATTCTCCCATGCAGTGGAAAGAAACTAGACAGAGACAATTTCTGACATGAAAGTCAGAATGGGTACCTGGCAGCTCCAGCTCACCTTCATTCTTCTGGGCCTTCATTTTGGGCAGCGATTCCTAACCTCTCAGGGTATGCTCCATGGACAGTGACAGCTTGCACACCCTCACCCATGGAGGCTGGCACTGGATACACACCAGGTTCACCACATCAACATGGCACTATGCTGACTCACTTAGAATACAGTTCTCCGCTAAAATGTGGCACTTTGGAGCACGTCAAAACCTTGCATTGTAATGCTGCTGTCAGACCACTGTGTGAAAAGAGACAGGCACCCAGCATGTTCATTAGAGCAGGATGCACTTTCTGGGCTCTAAGCTCACTCTCATGGTGCTCACTCAGTTGGTGCATTAGTGCAAATACGGAGAAAAACAGCTTGGCACGGTTTGTCAGAAGTGATCACACAAGGGGGTTCAGCACTATGTTATGTCAAAGTCCCGCCCTCAGTGGGTTGAGTCAACTTATGCAGCAAACACACTGAATGTGCTTCAACCAAATGGCATTGTCTCAAAGTCTAAGTGAGTCTTCAGTGAAGTCTACAGAGACTCTCATTGGGGTTGAATTCACAATCAGTCATGGGCATCATTGATCTCATTTCAGGGGTTTGGACATAGTCAGTCAGCTGCCTATCATACACCATTGCAGGAACAACTCACCATTCAGCAGATAGAACATAGAACATAGAACATAGAATAGTACAGCACAGTACAGGCCCTTTGGCCCACGATGTTGTGCCAAAATTTTATCCTAAACCTAAGGTCTATCTAACCTCCACCCCTACCTTATACTATCATCCATATGCCTGTCTAATAGCCGCTTAAATGCCCCTAATGAGGCCGACTCCACTACCCTCTCCGGCAATGCATTCCACGCCCCGACCACTCTCTGAGTAGAGAACCTACCTCTGACGTCTCCCCTATATCTACCTCCGCTCACTTTAAAACTATGCCCCTCATAATAGCTACCTCCACCTAGGAAAAAGTCTCTGGCGGTCCACTCTATCTATACCTCTGATCATTTTGTACACCTCTATCAAGTCACCTCTCATCCTTCGTCGTTCTAAAGAGAAAAGCCTAGCTCTCTCAACCTTTCCTCGTAAGACCTTCCCTCCATTCTAGGCAACATCCTGGTAAATCTCCTCTGCACCTTTTCCAACGCTTCCACATCTTTCCTGTAATGAGGTGACCAGAACTGGACACAATACTCCAGATGTGGCCGAACCAGGCTTTTGTATAGCTGGAGCATAACTTCACATCTCTTGAACTCAATCCCTCTATTAATGAAAGCTGACACACCATACGCCTTCTTAACAACTCTATCCACCTGGGTGGCAGCTTTCAGGGAACTGTGGACATGAACCCCAAGATCCCTCTGCTCCTCCAGACTGCCAAGAATCTTTCTGTTAACCCTGCATTCTGCTTTCAAATTTGTCCTTCTAAAATGAATCACCTCACATTTTTCAGGGTTAAACTCCATCTGCCACTTCTCAGCCCAGCTCTGCATCATATCAATGTCCCTTTGTAACCTAGAACAGCCCTCTGCACTATCCACAACTCGACCCACCTTCGTATCGTCCGCGAACTTGCTAATCCACCCTTCCACTCCTTCATCCAAATCATTTACAAAAATCACAAATAGAAGAGGACCCAGAACAGATCCTTGTGGTACACCACTCGTAACCGAGCACCATGTTGAATATTTTCCATCCACTACCACCCTTTGTCTTCTAAGTGTCAGCCAATTCTGAATCCAATCTGCTGCATTTCCCCCTATCCCATGCCTCCTTACTTTCTGCATGAACCTACCATGGGGAACCTTATCAAATGCCTTACTTAAATCCATGTATAGCACATCCACTGCTCTACCTTCATCCATGTGTTTGGTCACCTCTTCAAAGAATTCAATAAGGTTTGTGAGGCATGATCTACCCCTCACAAATCCATGCTGACTATCACAAATCAAACTGTGGCTATCCAAGTGATCATAAACCCTATCTCTCAGAGTCCTTCCCAGTAATTTGCCCACCACAGACATAAGACTAACTGGTCTGTAATTTCTGGGGTTATCCCTATTCCCTTTTTTGAATAGGGGAATGACGTTTGCCTCTCTCCAATCTTCCGGCACTATACCCATGGACAGTGAGGACAAAACGATCATTGCCAAAGGCCCTGCGATCTCTTCTCTCGCTTCCTATAGAATCCTTGGATAAATTCCTTCAGGCCCAAGGGACTTATCTATCTCCAAGTTCCTCAAAATTCCTAGTACATCTTCCTTACTAACATCTACCTCCTCTAGCCTCCCAGCCTGTTTCACACTGTCCTTCTCTACAATTAGGCCCCTCTCAGTTGTGAATATCGAAGAAAAGATATCCACTGAAAGACTGATATCCCTGGAGCCTGCACAATACCGAAATGGCCACTGTGCACCCGCATAAGCACTGGCATTCTGAAGCTGCCCTGCTCGCTCAAGGACATTTTGGGAAGATCACAGAAATGGCATCATGATTTTCTAACAGGGACCCGGAGGTGCTGGTTCTCCTCCTGCACCACCAGACGCAGGAAGCCTGGTCGACAGTCACCACATGGATCAGTGCCATCCCCAGACGAATGGTCAACAGTGCTGTCAGAGGTTGATGACATTCTCCAATCCACTGGTCTATGTGCCACACTCTTCTGTCCGCCATTCAAACTGACAACGGATTGTGACTGGTTTTTGCAAAAATGTTACTGGTATAACCTGACATGTGATTATCAGTTTCGCTGCGTAGGTCCAAAGAGCAAGACGATAGCATCAGGCAGTAGTTCATGGCCTCGGCCCAGCTTCCCTGAATGGAGGTCTGTGCTGAGAGCCTGCTGCATTATTTGGAAGTACGCGGAACTGTGCTTATACATTGGGTTATGCTGACACCTTTAACCCTCCTCATATGACACACCTATTCTTTCACGGCTTCGGCATCCAAAAATGCAACTGTCAATGAATAATTCAATGATTTCTGAAGGAAGGAGGAGTAACACACAGAGTGGGGGCAGTTCTTTGGGATGACCTGGAAAAAGGGAATCTGCAGGTTTTTGTCCTGTACTGTATAGATGTCTGTGAGTAATTTTCATTCACTTTAAAAGCCCTTCCATTGGTGGGTCCTGCAACCGTGCTCCCCACTACTGAATCCCTTATTCTATCCCGAGCCTGATTGTAGTCATTTTCTTCCCCATTGTGCATTTTTGATTTCTAGCAAGAAGGAAGGGCACAGTGAACACCTCTCAGTTAGTGTCTTCAAGCCTCTCCCCCAGTGTTTCAGTGAGCTCCCAAACATACAAATCTCCTTCCTGTGAACCCCAATTCCCAAGGTCTCAACCCAACCCATCTATAGGAGCCTGCAAGTGCCTATGTTTGTCACCTTGTCCTTGAGGTGAGGTGACCATGGTAGGTAGGCTCACACACTCTTCCCCACCTTGAAACCAGGGTGCTCATGACCCTGGACCAATCCTTCTCCTACCATCCATGCTCCACAGTATCCTAACCTTGCAGATACTGTTGCTGCCCCCAACTTCATAGTTTTCATTACCCATTTCTCAAAGCCTGCATACCACCTGCCACCCCAGTCTCAAAGACTAACTTGTCAAGTCTCAGTCTTACAGAAACAGCTGCTCCTTCCTCACTCAGCCAATCCCCTTTTCACCTTCATTTCTGAGGATGGAGCTGAGGGACTGACTAGGGCCCACTCCCTTGATGGACCCAAGGGGACAGTCCCAGACAAGAAGTGCCAGACCCTGGCTGGTGACAGTACTGCTCTCCAACTGTGTTAGCTCAACCCACAATGGTTGGCATGGAGCCACAGGATTGACCATGACCTATTCCATGGACTGTGGAGACGTGGCCCCCATGACTGAGATTGCCCTGTGTTGATGCCTCACCATGGCCAACTCCCTGGACTGATATCAGAAGATACCCTGGGCTTACTACGCTGCTGGGACCTCTTGGCTGATGGATGCCTCCAGAAATTCAATGACGACCACTCCACAAAGACAATGAGACATGACTACTTGCTTGCTGCGCATGCAGTCTGTTTGTCACTTAGACTGTTGAAACATGGTGCAGGTATGAGATTGATGTGGTACATTGCCGGACAGCAGGTCGTACACTCTCGTTGACTGAGGGCAGATGAAGAGCAAGTCAAAGATAATAGAACTGCCGATGCTGGAGTCAGAGATAACACAGTGTAGAGCTGGAGGAGCACAGCAGGCCACGCAGCATCAGAGGAGCAGGAAAGTCGACGTTTCGGGTCAGGGCTGCCTAGTTGAATAATGGCACTCATTGGCAAGGCAAGGATGGTGTGAGCATGCACGTAAGCAGCACGAGAGCAAATGAGATGCAGCCTGGTCCACTCCATAACCTGGGTACCTGCCTGTGCTCACAAACACTACTTGCTACAGCCTTGCAATGGTATGCGGTGTGCCCTATAATGTACGCCTGAGCTTCCAGAGCCATCTGACAATGTATCGGAGAGGTGCCATGATGGTCATGAAGGGTTGGCAATTATTGATGCCAGTCCAAATGGACAAGAGGTGTGTGCTGCTGGTGCCCAAACATCATGCCTCAGATGTCGTTTGATCAATGTAAGGCATAGGTCTTGCAGTGTAAGCAATGAATTGAATTTGCCAGGTACCTGCTCTTGTTTCCAAGTTGAGCTTTCTCAAAGCCTAGCTTTCATAGGATAGAAAGCTGAATAATAATGAGGTGAGTCAGACCATTAACAAGGGGTTTAATAAACAATTATCCACTTTAATTGGCAAATCACTGCTTCTTCCAACTAATTGACACTTAGCTGATTTCTGATGGAATTCTAACCACTATGTTCATTTATGATGTGGAAGTGCCACTGTTGGACTGGGGTGGACAAGGTCAGAGGTCACATAACACACGTTATAGTCCAACATGTTTATTTGAAATCACAAGCTTTCAAGGTACTGCACCTTCACCTGACAAAGGTGATTTCAAATAAACCTTATGGACTTAACCTGGTGTCATGTGACTTCTGACCTGAGTTTATTTACTGAGTGGCCGAGATGTTAAGATCAGAAAGGCAGACATGACCTCCAGTTTATTTTGAGTTATTAGTTTCCAAAATGTGGCAGTAATGCAATTGAAATTATTCTTATTGCCCTCAGCTTAGGGAACGGAAAATGTTCTAGGGTTCCGACTCCTGGGTACTATCCAAAGAGCCCAGCTAAATGTCACAAATTGAGATGCTGGGCATGAATGGGCACAGTGCCCCATCTGGGAATGAGTTGTCTTTTTTCATTCACTGTCAAGACTTACAGGTGATTAATGAGCCCGCGGGTGAGACATTACAAGGCAACCTATTGGTGGGCCCAGAAGAAAGTTGGCATTTTAGGAGGAGAGGGGGAGGTGCAGAAGATTAGCAATAGACATATTTGAATGCTGCTGAAAAGAGAACCATGTTACTGAAGATTTTCAACTTCAACTCTTTGGGACAAACACAAGAAGGCCAACTTTTAAGTGATCACAACAAATTCGACCGCACGAGAAAAGTATGCTGATTGGTTGATAAGTCATATTTGATTGGCTGAAGCATTACTTCAAAAGGAAAAAGGAACAAGAAACTAGAAGTGCCCCAAGCTCCCACTTAATTTGAAAAATCATTAAACAAATTCCCTTTGGTTTTTTGAAGGTAGGACTCCACATTATGAATATTTGTTGGTTCTAGTAAGCCTAGGTGAGCCACCTTAGGAGTTAGATTGAATATCTTAAATTTGTTGCTGATGTAAGTATTCCTCTTCTTGTAATAATTGTGGTGATTGTTTAAAAGTTGGCATTCTCCCAAGAGGGCAAGGCAAAAAGCTTTGGCAACTTGTCTGTCTTTTCAGCAATATTCAAGTTCTGCACTAACAACAGAAAAATTGTGAGCATTGGAAACATGACATAAAGGGAGGCAATGGCCCATGTGATATTATCACTGGACTGTTAATCCAGAGACCCATAATGTTCTGGGGACCTGGGTTCGAATCCCGCCAGATGCTGGAATTTGAACTCAAAAAAAATCTGGAATTAAGAATCTAATGATAACCATAAACCCATTCCTGACTGTTGGAAAAAAACCATCTAGTTCACTAATGTCCTTTAGGGAAGGAAACTGTCATCCTTACTTGGTCTGGCCTACATGTGACTCCAGACCCACGGCAATGTGATTGACTCTGAACTGCCCTCTGGGTGATTAGGGATGGGCAATAAATGCTGCCTGGTCAGTGACACCCTCATCCCATGAATGAATTTTAAAAAAAATCATGTCATGCTACCCAGAATTAAACGTTGAGTGGACAAATAAAATTTTACCCAGCTGAATTACTTCACAATACATCAGAAAACGGTAAAAATATTTTTGTTCCATTAGTGAATAACATTTGATAGGTTTTTCTTAAGATGAAGTCACATGACACCAGGTTATAGTCCAACAGGTTTATTTGAAATCAGAAGCTTTCGGTGCACTACTCCTTCATCAGGTGAAGTGAAGAAAAGCAGACAGGCACAGAATTTATAGGCAGAGGGATCAACAGATCATACAAATGGTGTGAATGGAGTGTTGACTGGCTAAATAATGAGCCTCTGCAGGCGATCAAAAGTGTCGGATGGTGTGAGTAAAGTGTCACCAACTGAATAGCAAGTGAAGGGGTGACCTATGGTCTGATGAATTGAGGCAGAGAGATAAGTACAAAAAATTAAAAATAAAATGGTTCTAGAGACAAACCAAATGGCTGGAGTGACATGATAGGTATAAGAGTCAAATGCCGAGGGTATTACCAAAGTAACAAGTAATTTAAAACTGTATCCATGAAGAGAGCCTCAACCGTTATCTTGGGCTCATGTTGCGCTACATATAAACCCAACATACTGTTCTGTATCTGTAAATTCTCCTTTACTGTCCTGTTTTGACACCATCACCTTGATAACTTGTTATGATCTCTCTACCTTAATTATTTTGGACAGTTTTGGATTATTTCTTACTTTGGTTAGACCCTTGGCATGTAACTCCTGTACCTATCACGTTATTCTAGCAATTTGGTTTGTCTATAGCACCATTTTATTTTTATTATTTTTACTTAGCTCTCTGCCTCAATTAATCTGATCATTGGTCATCCCTTCACTTGCTATTCAGCTGTTGACACTTTACTCACACCGTCTGACACACTTGATCACCGCACAGACCTATTATTCGGCCTGTTGACATACCACTCACACCATTTGTGTGATCTTTGGATCTCTCTGCCTATAAATTCTGTGCCTGTGCACTTTTCTTCACTCCAGCTGATGAAGGAGCAGTGCTCCAAAAGCTTGTGATTTCAAATAAACCTGTTGGACGATAACCTGGTGTCATGTCACTTCTGACCTTGTCCACCCCAGTCCAACACCGGCACTTTCACATCATTTCTTAAGCTGAGTAGAATTCTCCAACAAAATGACAGCTTTACTTTCCTGCAACACTTAACACTTCATGAGAATCCGCGTTTCTAAGCATGCAAGAACCAAAGCAAACGTGCTGTTTGTTACTGCATGTAATCATCCTCTCGAAACCCTCTCAAAACTGCTAGAGTTTTCTCCTAAGACATTTGAGAATTTGTGTTGGGACATTGGCAGTAGTTTCCAATTTTAATCATTGTGTGAATGTTCAAACATTAAAATAATTGTATGCATTGTGTCCATTTAAATTCTTTAGTTCATCGGACCACTTGCCAGAAAATTCATTTTGTACTATTGTGTAATTATCACTTTGAGATTTTATACAATCATAGAATCCCAACAAATCCACACCACCCCTCTGAAGAACATCCCACTCAGACCCATTCCCCTACCCTTTTCCCTGTAGCCCTGCATTTCCCATGGCTAATCCACCTGATTTACACACCCCTGGACACTACAGGCAATTTAGCATGGCCAATCCACCTAACCTGCACATCTTTGGACTGTGGGAGGAAACCAGAACACCCACACAGACACAGGGAAAATGCATAAACTCCACACAGACAGTTGCCCGAAGGTGGAATCAAACCATGGTCCCTGATGCTGTGAGGCAGCCGTGCTAACCACTGAGCCACGTTTCTTTTAAATTGCTCTGTCAGGTCTGTAAAACTATTAGAGAGGAGACAATAAACAAGGACAAATCATCAGGTAGATTTCAGTTTGAAGAAAATAAGATGTGGCAGCATGGGGACAATATTGAATATTTCAGCAAATAGTTGCAATTGAGATCAGACTGGTGACTGGGAGTGCCAAGTGTTCATGACTCACCTTAATGGACTCATGTAATCGATAAAGTGTTGATATGTCAACAAATACAAGATTGCACATGAAAGGATTCTAACGAATACCTGTCTGCTCAGTCTGGGAACTAACTCTACACCTGCTATACTTATTAGACAACTGTTACTTAAAAATATTGACAGGGTAGCGAATTGGCATTGGTGGTGCATTTCCCAGCAGTTGCTTTTTGAGAATTTAAAAACAACAGCAAATACTCAAATAACACCGAAAGAAATATCAAAATATAACATTAATTCACTTCAAATGACTCTGGGGCGCCACTTAATGTACCACAGCAACTGATGGTCTTTATATTCAATTCATAAATTCTAAAATCTCAATCTAGTCTTAGTGATAGTGACTATGGACAGAGGATTTCACAAGAAAAGACATTATGGGCCATGAGGGTCTGGGTGCCATGAATCTCACTTGAGAAAATATTGCCCCTAAAAATAGGAAAATGCAGCTCCATGAAGCTGCCATTGGCTGTTGTTAAAGCCCATGTGTTTCACAATGTCCTTTGGCAAAGGGAATCCACTGTCCTTACCTGCTCTGGCCGATACGTGATTCCAGATGCAGAATAATATAATTGGCTCTTAACTAGCTTTGAAATGGTCCAGACAACCACAAGGGCAACTAGGGATGGGTAACAAATTCTGGCCTTGTCAGTGATACCCATGTCCCATGAAAAGATGAATAATAATGGAAAGAATGTCATGGACTGGGGATTGTCGCACCTCAAGCTGAAAGAACACCACTTGAAGTCACAGATTTATCTCCATGTGTCATACCGTTTAATCCTTGACTTCCCAACATGTGCTCTCTGTCTTTGCACCTTCAGATTGGGTGAGCTCTTCTGTAACAGGAGTTAATTGGAGTCATAGAGGCATCAGGAAGAAGTTTTCATAGAATGCCTACAGTGTGGAAACAGAAGAACTGGAGTGTTTTGTCTCTTAGAGAGTTTGCACTTTTCCCAGTGCTGGGTCTTGCAATCAGACTCTGAATATTTTTCAACACAGTATGAACGAACCTATCGGCAACAAACCTATGATTAGGGAACAGTTCTTCATCATTTCCTTCCATTCTACTGAAAAGGCTGACTCTAGTTGCCCCCAAGTTTGAATTTTCCAGGCTGATTTGGATAGGACTTTCAACTTGTGAGGCAATACGTGCTGAGATAACCATGTTTTCTGTCTGCTTTCAAAATCAGTAAAAATTGCTTCATAGACAGGGTTCTACCATGAACCAACGAATTAGGTGCAAGTCAGTAAGCAGGCAAGGTAATTAACACAATACTTTGAAAGCAGGAGATCCCAATGGAGAGAAGGAACCATCTAGAAATTTAACTGGTAAAAACTTCACAATCTGCATAGAATCTTCACTTCGCAAGACCATCACTCCAACTTTAAAGCACCAATTTAATTAATGGAATCAACCTCTTTCATGGGAGATGGAGATCCTAAACCAGACATGGATTAACCATCATTTATAGGAGTCTTACTATCTTTGCCTATAATTAATCTTGTGTGTGTGTACTTCTGTGCGTAAGTGTGTATGTGTGTGTGTTTCTCTGTTTTGTGATGTCTGTGTGTGTGTGTGTGTGTGCATGTGTGCGCGCGTGCGTGTGTGTTGTGTGTGTGTGTATATATGTGTTTCTGTGCGTATGTGTGTTTCTGCATTGTGTGTATGTGTGCATGCACTTGCATAAGACATTACATTTCAAATTTGGGGTTAGCGGATGAGGATAAATTATTTATTTTGTTAAAACTCACAAACGTCTGCTGCTGGGTTTATTTAATTGGGTGAGAGAGAGAGGATAAAAAAGCCCACTCTCCACCCCTACAAAACATACTGATCACAGGCACTGAAGGGAACATAAATTCTGTCTCTAACAGGAATATATTGGCATGCCATTCTCAATTCACTGAAAAATGGAGTTGCTAGGATCAGTTCTGAGCCTAGCATATGTACTTTGGATCAGGCAAGGCTGTGATGCCTTCTGCGGCCAAATGGTCCATTGACAATCATTGCCAAGGCACATAAAGAAAGACTATTTGGATAAGTCAGTGCAGGAGGAGGATGAAAAGAATTAGAAGCGGAAGCAAGAAATAAGAAAATGTGTACAAAACAAATTGAAAAGCTGCTGTACAAAGATGACTGCTCCACTGTGAAAGTATAAATAACAAATGGTGATTATCTGCACAAACATGTTTATATATCTATCAAAAGGCAAGTTCAAATTATACTACAAAAACATTTTTAGAACTGACATTATACAGCTGGCATGTAGAGCTGTAGATTCGGTATATCTGAACAATCAGTCTTGCAGCCCTTTGGGAATTTTTTATTAGAAAAAGCCACGATTTGAGACTTTGATACTCAAAAACAATTCATTATCTGTTTGTCTTCCAGACATAACAGCGCTGCCTTAAAAGTACGTTTGAAAACTTAATTATCTAAACACATGTAAAACATGTAAATCAGTAAAACAGGCATCTTAAAGATAGTTACTGTAAGTTGCAGGGCAGACATAATTTATAGGAAAGATTGTTTTACATTTATGGTAATAATATATTTTGAACTGTTTAAAGGAACTGAAATGAGATTATTACACTATCCAGATGTTAAACAATTAAACAATTAGTATAGTGCAAATGGTGCTGTGGAATTTAAATTTACACCCTTAAATAAGTTACTTATTGCAGGGCTTATTTGGAAGTAACAGGATATTGGAAATGTAATTAAAGATGCTAGATTTTACAACATTTGTCAAGTGTTGTCCTACCTCTTCCAAATATCTAAGATGAATTTCTAAATCTCCTGGCTATGGATGAAAGGAAACTTATCTGGGCTGTGATTCCTTAAACTCCTGGTGCAAGTTTGTGATTCCTTCACTCAGAGTGCAGCAGAATGGTTTAAATACAGGTTTGGACCAGATATGCAATCCCAGATTTAGATCTTTGATCCTGTGTCTGCTCCAAACAAGAGCAATTAAACTTCGACAAAATATTCTGACATTGACGATGGTGTTTACATCCCATGATAAAAGATATATTCATATTAAAAAATTGTTCATCAGTGCCTCAGATGAGAAGTGCGTTTCAATACCACAGTTCCCCCATTTAGTTTAAGAGATAATTTCCTTGGATCTTTCCCCTCCATGGAAAACATATTCCCTAGCTTCTGATTTAACACAGTGTGGAGCTGGAGGAACACAGCAGGCCAGAAAGCATCAAGAAGGGTCCTGACCCGAAATGTCAACTTTCCTGCTCCTCTGATGCTGCCTGGTCTGCTGTGTTCCTCCAGCTCCACACTGTGTTATCTCAGACTCCAGCATCTGTAGATCTGACTTCCCTAGCTTCTGAGCAGTTTTTTTCCTCCTGTATTTCAAGAGTAGCAGAAGGGTAAACATCACCCTGTATTTTAAGGGATCATGATGTGAGTTCATTGATTATCCCGTGTCCTGTACCTTAGAAACATAGAAACTAGGAACAGGAGTAGGCCATTCAGCACTTTGAGCCTTATCCACAAATCGTTATGATCACCAGTGGCTGATCATCCCTACCTGTACCCTGTTTCCACTTTATTCCCCATACCCTTTGATCGCTTTAGCGCTAAGAACTAAATCTAACCCCTTCTTGAAAGCATTCAACGTTAACTACATTCATTGACAAAGAATTCCACAGGCTGTTCACTCTCTGGGTGAAGAAATTTCTCCTCATCTCAGTTTTAAATGGCCTAACCCGTTTCCTTATATATTGTCCAGTGACACCACTTTTTCCGACTTAATGTTTTAACGAAGATCTGTAGCTTGGGTCGTAGTTAGAGTTGTTGGTTGGTTCTTTGAGCTGACTGGTTTTCATGCAAATGTTTCGTCTCCCTTCTAGGTGACATCTTCAGTGCTGTCTAGCCTCTGTTGAAGCGCTGTTATTCTGTCTCTCTCTGAATTTACACCTTGTGTACACAAGGTACACAAGCCAGACATCCCCCTTAGACCCATAGTGTCCCTGCTGGGCACACCAACACACAGACTAGCCAAGGAGTCACAGCAAAGACTGAAACACCTCACCAATGGCCAACATCAGAAACATAAAAATTGACAAGGTGGAAATGATGGTCTCCGTTGACATTACAGCATTATTCACCTCTATCCACATGACATCAGCAAAGGCTGTTATGCAAAGACTTGATCACACTCCCCCAGATCCAGCCTAAATTATGGGTTAGATACGTGGATGAAACTTTCATGATCATTAAACGAACAAAGTTAGAAGAAACACATCACCTTATTAACAGTATATTCACCAGGACCAAGTTCACCACTAAAGAGGAGGACAACAATCATCTCCCATTTCAAGACATAATGGTGGAACGAATGAACAACGGGGAATTCCTTACCAGCGTATACAGAAAGACTACACACACAGACCAAATCCTGAATTACAACAGTAACCAGCCTAGCATCCACAAACAGAGCTGTGTCAAGACTCTGTTTAAATGAGTGATAACACACTGCAACACCCCGGATCTGTGCATAAATGAGGAGGAACACTTATACAAAGTCTTTACGAACAATGGGTATCCCAACAGCTTCGTCCGCCGATGCCTGGCAAATAAACAACACCAAGAAGACACTGTATGCCCCAACACACTGGCCACCCTACTCTATATTAGAAACACATCAGAACTGACTACAAGACTCCTACGACTTCTTTGAATTAGGATGGCACACAAACCAACCACACTTTGTCAGTTACTCTCAAAGACAAAAGACCCCACAGCCACAATGAGCAGGACAAATGTGATATACAAGATGCCATGCAACAACTATGAGAAACACTACATAGGACAGACGGGCAGGAAACTCACCACCAGGACACATGAACACCAACTCGCAGCAAAACGGCATGATCAACTCTCCCTCATTTCAATACACACTGACATAAAAGGGCATCAGTTTAACTGGGACAAATTTACAGTACTAGGACAAGCAAAAGAAAGACAAGCATGACAGTTCTTGGCAGCCTGGTTTTCAACCACTGGTGTGATAAACAAACATGTTGAAATAGACTCCATCTACACACCATTATGGAACAAAACCGGAAACAGAACTACCCACCTTGACGACCGGACCATATAAGTTCAGAGTGGGACAGAACAACAGCGCTTTAATGGAGGCCAGACAGCACTGGAGATGTAAGCTGGAAGGGAGACAAAACGTTTGCACGAAACCAGTCAGCTTGGCGAACCAACATTTTCCTGCAGTTGTGAGGCAGCAAATTATTGACTAAGGTATGGAAAGAGGGGCTGCTGACTGAGTGGAGGAGGGGTTGAGGGGAAGCACTGCTGTCACTTATGGGGGTGGGGATGGATTTTGGCTTGCCAGTGGGTAACTGTGGGAGGGGAATTGGGAAGAGGCGACTGTCTTTTTGTGATGAGGAGCAGCATCTACTGCAGCATGTGAAGCATTGACAGGACAAAGGAGTCAGATGGTCACCAGCCCCCTTCTCACCCTGGACTCCCCTATAACCCCAACTCCAAACATCAATGTATCCTTTATTTTATTTCCACAGAGCTGCTCCGATGAAAATATCCAGGCTTCCTTCCAGTTTCATGATGCAATGCCCTGCCAGGGGGTGGCACTGTGTCAGGAGTGTGAACAGCCTGCCCCCAGATCTAGACACATGGTTAGAATTTCAGGTCCAGTTCCAGTGCAGGACATCTAGGCTGGTATTTCAGTGCAGTGTTATAGAAGTGTTGCAATGTGAAAGGTGTCTTCTTTCAGAAAAGACAATAAACCTAGGTTCTATTTAATCTCTCAGGTGGGCAGAAAAGGTCCCATCGAACAATTTTAAAGAAGTACGGATAGGGTTAATGGTAGATGTCTATTCCCTAGGGTGGGGGATTTCAAGACTAGGGGCATATCTTTAAGGTGAGAGGAGGCATATTTAATACAGACATGAAGGTTTAATTTTTTAAACAAAGGGTGGATTGCGTGTGGAATGAACATCCTGAGGAAGTTGTGGATGCAGGCCCAGTTACACCTTTTAAAAAACACTTAGATAAGTACATAAATAGAAGAGATTTGAAGGGATATGGCCCAGGAACAGGCAGGTGGGACTAGTTTAGTTTGGGATTATGTTCAGCATGGACTGGTTGGACTAAAGGGTCTGTTTCCATGCTGTACGATTCTATGACTCTGACTCCGTTACCCTAAGAGCAAAGCATTCTCTCCAGAGTCTATTAATCTGTCAAACAGCAGTTAAAAATAAATTTCTGATCAGTATCAAATACTGTTCGTGGTTGTATCCTGTGCACATTTCCATGGGATGTGTAAAACCTGCCACATTTGGATATCCGATAGATGCCAGTGTTATAGCTGTACTGGAAAAGCTTGACTAAGGGCACAGCAACTCTGGAGCACCTGCCTTTAGCACCACATGTAGTTGGGGTATTATAAGTGCCATAACATTTGCCACATCTAGTGCATTCATCCTTTTCTTGATCAAATACAATCAATTGAATTGGCTGAAGACTTGCTGGGAGTGCTAAGGACCTCAACAGTCTCTCTGATAAGCAATATTTTTCTAGCACTTGAAATTGTGTGTAGAGCAGATCACCCAATTCTGCCACATATGGTATGTGTTTAATATTGTTGCAGAATCTATTGATCCTGAAATACTCTTTATTCTGAAGCAGGAATAATCAGATATCCATGCTCCAGACTAAGTCACAAGATTATAACACATACAATCTTTTTTTATGATGACCGCACTGCTTACCCTTTGGCAATGAAACTCAAACACTTTGAATCACACTGTATGATATTAGCATGAACGCTTCAGCATTTCTTCTGAAATCCTTTTGCCATGTACTGAGGGTTTATCTTAATCTATTTATTCCAGCTGCCTCTGATAAAATTATGGATAGAAAAATTCCATATAAATCACTGAGTGACTCATAAATCTGTGTGATTTCATGTGTTCCACTTGAATATCCCATTGCAGACAGCACGAGCAAAAGAATTCCTGTGATGAAGTAAAACATGAAATAAAAATAATTATATCATCCTTGAATGTGTCAACAGGAACATGGTGCATTGAAAATATCAAAACATGAGTTTTTATTGATTTATTAGTATTTTCTGAGGAAGTCCCACTAAGAGCTTGATCAGGTTTTCAATGGATTGCTGTCTTATTTTCAATGATATATAAAGAAAGTGCAAAAGCATTAGCACCGTAATTGGTCAAGACTTTAGTTGAGTGTAAGGCTGCATTGCTACTGAATTAATTAACATGTTATTAGCTGACAGCAGCTGTGCTGTTTGACAACTTAGTATTTTGATGAAGATATTATGACCCTCAGATCTTGCTTTAAAAAAAAAGTTGTAGCAAATCCATGCATAAAAGCCAAGCAAAGTCAATCATCTACTGGGCTGAAAGTCCCTCCCTGTTACGTAAAACAAAATAATTTTTGCTGTTTAAGTTTACTAATGAGAAATTTATGGGAACAGAAGCACAGTGGTAATGCTACTAGATCAGTAATCTAGAAGCTCAGACTATTGAAATCTCATGACACCAGATAAAACAGGGGAAGAAATATTTTACTGATTACCACATACCACCCTCCCTCATCTGATGAGTCAATACTCCTTCATGTTGAACACCACAAGATTGATATGGCTGAGAGATTCAAATGTCCATCACCAGAAGTGGCTCAAACAATGCCACTGATGAGCTGGTGAGTCCCCAGAAACATATAGGCCAGACTGGGCCTGCAGGAAGTCATGTGAAAAGTGTCAAAAGGGGAACATCTATTTGACCTTGTTTTCAACAGTCTATAACAGATGAATCTGTCCATGAGGTTATTGGTAGAAACAACAACTGCACAATCCTTATGGAGGTAAGATCTCATCTTCATACTGAAGATAGTGTCACCATGTTTTGTAGCAATCCACTGCGCTAAGCAGGAAAATTCAGGACAAATCCAGTGACTCAAAACTGGGTATCCGTGAGAGCCATCAGCAGTAGCAGAATTGGATACCTATAAATATGTATTCCTCACTCAACTATTACCATGAAGACAAGGGTCACCTCTGGTTCAATGAACAGTGCAGGAGAGCATGCCAGGAGCAGTACAAGGTAGACCTAAACATGTGGTGCCAGTCTGGTAAGTGTACAACACAGAACCATAATGCTAACTTATCCTACACCAATGGATTATATTCTTTAGTGTTGCCTCATCTAGTCATGAATGACGTTGGACAGTTGAACAACTCACTAGAGGAGGAGTTTCGTAAGTAACCCCATCGTCCAATGATGGGGACCCCAGCACATCAGTGTAAAAGCTAAGGCTGAAGCAACTGTATTCCATCTTCAGCCAGAAATGCTGAGTGGATTTTGACACGTCTCGCATCACTTCCTGCAGGCCCAGCCTGGCTTAGATGTTTCTAGGTACTCACCAGTTCATTAGTGGCAATGTCTGAGCCACTTCTGGTGATGGACGTTTGAATCTCCCAGCCATATCAATCTTATGGTGTTCAATATGAAGGAGTATTGATTCATCACATGATGTCATGAGATTTCAATAGTCTGAGCTTCTAGATTACTGATCTAGTAGCATTACCACTGTGAGAATGTTTCTCCTCAGATCTCATTGAAATCTTTCTCCTTTCACCCTAAAAATATGCCTTTTAATTTTGGACTCTCCTACCCTGAGGAAAAGGCCTTTGCTACTTACCTTATCCATGCCCCTCATGATTTTATACACTCTATAAGGTCACCCTTTACACTCCTACACTTCAGGGAAAAAAGTCCCAGCCTATCCAGCCTCTTTGTATAACTCAAATCCTCCAGTCCCAGTAACATCTTGGTAAATCTTTTCTGCACCCTCTTCAATTTAGTAATATCATTCCTATAGCAGGGCAACCAGAGTTGTATGCAGTACTCCAAAGGTGGCCTCACCAATCTCCTGTACAGCTGCAACATGATGTCCCAACTCCTATACTCAATGCTCTGAGCAATGAAGACAAGCATGCCGATGCTTTTCTTCAGGCTAAGTTTAGTTAACTATCAGTTACACAATCTAACACCACATATCATGTACAGATAATTCAGATTCTTCAAGTACCTCTATTGTAAACCAAAATACCTATATTATTATTACATTTATAGAGCAAACTATTACAGCAAATGCCAAATAAGCCATTTGAAAATAGAAAAAAATTACAAGTAACAATTTTAAAAATAATTAAGGATATGTATGCATTAGTTTTCTTTGTTTTGTAATATCTTCAAACTTTAAGAAAAATAATGAGAGTGTGACAAGGTAGATTTGTGAAAAGGAAGTCTCATGAACAATAAGCAAGCTACATGTTATAATTACATAATTCTTGCTCTTAATTGATATGGCATGCAATGATCCATTTAAATTCTATCTGCTCTGCACAGCCAGCTTTTGCACTGCACAATCCTATTAAGACTGACTTGTGGCTACATCTTACAAAAAAGCCTGCATTTGTATAGTGCTGTAATATCAATAAATGCAACATTTACACAGTCTTTTGTAGGTCTTACTTCCCCTTCCCAATGACTTTATTCTTTTGAAGGTTATGGATCATGTTCAAGGACAACCTGATATTTCAGCCAAGTGTCAATTCTTCACATTCACACCTACAGCCTAGTATAACATGGTTGATAACAATCCCAAGCCCAATGCTACTCTCACCTGTTCTCCACACAGTTTCCAATTGAAGAGAGTGGAAGCTGCTACATATAGCTAACAGCAGGAACCCCAGCTGGCTCTTTCTCTCTCACTTCTAGTCTATGGATTCTAGAGCTAATTATAGCACTCCAATCACTGACCTGGTAAAGGTCCTCAACGCAGTGGAACATACACAGAACAATCCATTCATATGGCTCAGTATCAGGCCAGGGGAAAAAGAATGAGTGCTCTGAGAGAAAAATAAAGCAGAATTCAAGGTCACCATTTACTCCACAGGATCAATTAAACAGCTTCTAATACCTTTGTCATAGCCCATAATTCAAAACAGAAATTAGTGCAATTACAATTAATTCAAGTTATGTACACAATGTTGTTCAGTGTTTGTGGGTTTTGACAGTATCAGGAACATGCAATATTATCTTCATTCTGCTTTGATCAAAGAATCAGAGAATATTCTCCTGAGCATCTTGTTAAATTTTCTAGTAGTTTATGAATAGCATATAATAATTTAAATAAATTCATCATCTCTGGTCTCAAGTCAGGCTGTTATGTAGGACTTGGCAATAAGAGCTTGAAGATCAAGTTGATCAACTTATTAACCCTTTCCCCTTACAGTCCTCCTGACACAATTTTCCTGACAGTCTCTGAATATGTGATTTCTAACATAAACTCATTGTTAATTGAGGCCCAATGAAGTGGAGAGGATCCTGCTAATGAATCCAAAATGTATTAGTCTGCAAAGTCTGTCTATTAAATTCTAGCCCATCATGGAGATGATGTGACTGTATTTCATTGGTGGAAAGTTCTGTGCCAACTTAACGCCACAAAATTACAACTCTAACTAAGCTGTCTTGAGCATTTTTATTTTTATTGGATTGCCATTGATGCCAAAGACCTGAGGTCTAAAATTCCCACCTTGAATCTCTTTACAATGGGCATTACATGGCCTTATTGTTTTTTATTTTCGGTGGAGAGCAAAAACAAAAAGGGCTGGCGCCCAGATTGCCATCTTCTGACTCACCAATGTGTGCTGTGCAGATGTCAAAATCAGCAGTCCATTCACCATATGTAAATGAAGAATAGTGGGTCAATTATACTTATTAAAAAAAAATCAGTTGACTCCCTTCCCTCAGTTACACTGCCCATGCTGTAATATCTTGGCATGAGATGGTTGGCAGGAGTGGGCAGCCTTTATTTCTGCACTAGTGAAATGTGGATGTTACTACCTTTGAGAATGCCCCACTTACGTTAAGAGGGCCTCCGTGTCTTTCCTTCCCACATATTTTAAAACTGAACTTTCCACCCCTCATAACTTCTCCCAAGATGGTCAACCCCTCCCTGTCCAATACCTCGGTCACCACATACCACCTTCACCCACCCCTCCCAACATACAAAGATCTGGAGTCCATTGGGGCCTTCACTTACAGGTTTCAGTTCTGGCAGCATTCACAACTGTGAGCTCTGGTGCTGCTGGAACAGTGGTAACTGGTGGGACGTCCTCACCGCTCAGGGACGGAAATTTAACCCATCCAGAAATTTAGCCAATCAACAGTGTGTTGTGGTGGACGGCTAGGCTTCTTCTGAAACTGTTGGCTGGCCACCAGCATTCTTTCTAGTCTGCTGTTTCTGTCACTTTCACACTTTAAGATGGTCTCTTAACCTACCTCTACAATCCAGTTTCTGGTCACCTCCTTGAATATATCCTTATGCACCTCAATGTTTGATAGTGCTAGTTTCAAATAAAATGTTTACTAAGTTAATATTATTGCAGGCTGTTATTAAGTCATAGTTGAGAGTATTTAATTTCTATTTAATCAGTTTACCAGGACAGCTCTTGTGGTGCAGTGATACCATCCCTACCTCTGAATCAGAAAGCCTGGATTCAAGTCCCACCTACTCCTGAGGTGGGTAATTGTGCCTCAGAACAGGCTGATTAGAAGATACCTATTGAGTGTTGATTGCCAGTTCCCTGATCCAGATTAATCCTTTGGGGCTCTGAATGGATTCTGGAACTTCCATATTTATAAACTGCTGAATACAATGTACCCATTAATGATAACATAATACAGATTAAAATCAGATATCAACATGTTCATGCTCTTGCATGTTTCAGAATATTTCATTCATACAATTCTAATGCAGTATATACATTCAGAAATGAAGTTGGTGTTAGCTTGAATAAATTCATGTAACAAATTGACAAGGGAACTAAAGTTACTGGCTTAAGTAGGCAGATATATAACTAATATTGCAACTGGAAAGAAAATACTGCAAAACATTTTGTTAGAGATGCTGAAAATTGACACCTCAATCAAAAGGGTAGGTAGTAAGACAATAGTTATACTGTTATTCAGGCTGTAATCTTCAAGCAACATGGGTTAGAAAACAAATTTGGCAAATGGCGAAATTTGAAACAACTTCTTGCATTCAGATTCAAGCTTGCTTTCACTGGATTACACATGATAGTTGGTTACTTGGTTTCATCCTGGTCATTGACTCATTCTTGTCTCCAGGTCTTGAAGTAACATAGCTCTTAAAGAATTGGTACTGTCAGCAGTACCAGCCTTTCCAATATTTCATCTGTATTAATTTTTTGGTCCATCCGATGTCTCACTATGGGATAGATGTCAGCTGAATGATCATTTTTAGCATGAAGCTTGACAGTAGCAAAGTTTGTACTGAACATGCAAACGAGTAACAACAGGAAATTTGTGGATTTTAACAGAAAAATAGATAATCGGATAGATCAGCTGGAAAGGAAACTTCTGGAGGAAAGTCTTGTTAACTCTCCAGCTTGTTCATAGTGCTTGGCTTCCCATATCAGTTTTTTTGCTATTACATAATAAAAAGTGAATTATTAGTAATTTAAACCTAGGGACCTCAGTGGTTAAGTTAATCTCCAATTATGTAATCAGGAGAATCCTAGCCTTGAATTGAAGTCTAAATCAATGCTGATGCATTGGGAATTCCACAAGATTTCAATGCCCTCGTGAGTGATTTAAGAACATAAAACAAGACATTTCTTTATTTCCTATATAAGGGAAGATATTTTATCACTGAAATGCCTGCTATAGCATGAATGGAAGCACATGAAAATCTCCCTGATTCCCATTCTTGTCTTTTGAAAATGCAAGTCATTGAATTTTTTTAAAATATGTAAACAAAGATCTTAATGAACTCCCTACAAGAACGGAATTGAGCAGGAATCAATAATAAAACACTGAATTCTTGAAACTGTGCTATGTTTTATGTAAAAACTTTATATTTACAAACCGTTATGAGTTATAGAATACCATACTCCTGTTAGATGTAAATACAAATGGAAGAATAGAATCCTCTATTATTATAAAAAATATTTTCCCTTGAATGCCAGCAGGAGACATATCGCATAAGGATATCACAATATTCCACTGCAATACAAAATGACTACGTACTTATTTGATATTACATGGCAATGACCACCTTGCCGTTAGAAATTGCCCCTGTAAATTTGTCAAACTACAACATTACCCTTCCTCCAGTGGTGGTTCTGCAATGTCATACCTGATGTGTATGGTATGAAGTGTTACTTCGTACAGGATGGTGAAATTCAACTTTGGCACAGGTGATCGTGGATCAGATATATATTTTTATATAAATAAATATAGATATCTGATCTACTGAAAATGGGAGCAATAGAATAGAATCAATATATATACACACACACTGCTTGTTCTATTCTATTGCTCCCATTTTCAGTAATATGTTGTTCAGAATGTTTGCTTTGCAAAACATCCCTTTACCTGATGACTAGATAATAAGCTTTTGAAAATATATGAAGCTGAAAGTCTATTGCAACAACACACAAGAAATATGTCATAAAGACAATAAGTTACCACAGCTGAATGATTTTTTTTTCTATTCACTCATGGGACTTAGGCATTGCTGGCTGGACAACAGTTATTACCTATCCCTGCTTGTCCTTGAGAATGTGGTAGTGAGATGCCTTCTTGAACTGCTGCAGTAAACCCACAATGCCCTTAGGGAGGGAGTTTTAGGATTTTGACCCAATGATACTGAAGGAATAGCAATACATGTCCAAGTTAGGTTGATGAGTGGCTTGGAAGGAAACTTGTGGATGGTGGTGTTCCCATGTATCTGTTGTCCCTGTCTTTCTAGATGGAAATAGTTGTGAGTTTTTAAGGTGCTGTCTGAGGAATTTCTGTCATGCATCGCGCAGATGGCACACATTGCTTCTATGGGATGTCAGAGGTAGAGGGAGTGGGTGTTTGTGGATGAAGTGGCAATCAAGCAGGCTGCATTATCCTGGATGGTGTCAAGCTTCTTGAGTGCTATTGCAGCTGCACCTATCCAGGCAAGTGGGAAGTATTCAATCACATTCCTGACTGATGGTAACACCATTGAATGACAAGGAGTAGTAGTTAGACAGTCTCTTATTGGAGATGGTCATTGACACTAATTTGAGGGGCACTAATGTTATTTGCCATTTTTCAACCAAAGCCTGAATATAGTCCAAGTCTTGCTGCATTTAGACATGAACTGCTTCACCAGCTGAGGAGTTGCAAATGGTGCTGAACACTGTGCAATGATTGGCCAACATCCTCACATCCGACCTTATGATAGACGGAAGATCATTATTGAAGCAGCTAAAAATGGTTAGGCCTAGGATACTACCCTGAAGAACACTTGCAGAGATGTCCTGGAGCTGAGATGACTGACTTCCAACAAACACAACCATCTCCCTATATACCAGGTATGATTCCAATCAGTGGACAGTTTTTCTTAATGCTACACAACATGATAAAAGGCATTCTCAATGTGAAGGCAGGACATTGTCTCCAAAAAGTACTTTGCGGTGGTCACTCTTACCAATACTGCCATGGACAGATGCATCTGTGGCAGGCAGATTTTGGAGGATTGGTTGAAGTATGTTTTTTTTTTCCTTTTTGCATGTTCCCTCCCATCTGCCACAAACCCAGTCTAGCCACGGAGTTCTTTAAAACTCAAACGGTTTGGTCAGAAGTAGATTCCCTCCTTTCTTTAGTATTTGTTACATTTTTAGTATAAATGAGTACCTTGCTAGGCCGTTTCAGAGATCAGCTAAGAGTTAATTACATTGGTCCCATGTAGGCCTGTCCCGGTAAGGATAATAGATTTTCTTCTCAAAAGGTTATTAGTTAATCAGATGGGTTTTTAACACAGACAATAATGGCTATGTGGTCATCATTAGATTAGATTTAAATTCCAGATGAGTTTAACTGAATTCAAATTTCACTATCTGTCATCATGAGATTTGAGCACATGTCTGCAGGATGTTAGCCTGAGGCTCTTGGACTAATATTTCAGTTGCCACCAAACCACAGGCTCCTTCATCTGTGACACCGACAGTTCTCATTTCTTTTGATGACAAACAGCTCAATATCAACTTTTCCAACAAGTTTCAGAGACCTGGCCACTGAATAGAAATATTTGCACTGGCATGACATTTTGTGATGCCCAAACGCCCTTGGTAAAAATGTTGAGGAAGTTGTGTCTCCAAATATTTGTCTTAGTCACTGATAAAGGTCCAGTTATTATTGATTTCTACATCTTCAACAAGTGCTATATCACTTTTTTCAGGTCTTGCCACAGGGACATGTGATGAAGTATCAGCTGCCATCAGCTATTACCTTGCAGCATTCTCTGTCTTTGCATCAAACCTCAATATCCTGAATCTTGTATCATGGAGGTATTTTTGCCAACTCCGTGGAATTTAAGAGTACCACTAAGTGTAGTCTGTCTCTGTCTTTGGAAGTGGATGCCAGGAAAATAATCTACAAACTTTTCATAAACCGATGTAGCAGCTAATGTTTCTTTCCATGTCATTGCATATCTCTATTCGGTTTCTGTCGGTGAACGGGATGCATAGTCAGTTGGTCTGCACTTTCCATCTCTCTGTATCTGGAGAGAGTAGCTCCCAATCTTCTAAAAGATGTATCTACAGCAATGATAGTGGGTAGCTCTAATTCGTGGCTGAGATAAATATCAAGTGATATCAGCTCTTCTTCGATTTTCCCAAAAGAAGACTGTTACGCTTCTTCCAAGCACCATGCATTCACCTGCCACAACACCTAACGTAGTGGCTCATTTCACCAGCCAAGTTGGAAAGAACTTTCTGAATTTGCTTACCATACCCATCTATCTCTGGAGCTCAGTCATTTTGCGAGGAGCAGAAACTCCATGATTGCTGTCTTTTGTGCATCAACCATGACACTGGTTGCATCCATAATATGCCCAAGGAGCTTAACAGTCTACCTGTGAGAATTCATGTTTATTTTTGTTAATAGGAATTCCATGATTCGATGATCCTATGATAAATTCTGCTTCCTCTAGGCATCACGCCACAGCTCACAATTTAATGTCATGTTCTGCCTGATTTAATTAATGGATCATAACAATATCCACATGACATACAACTCCTTTAGGATACGTCAGATTGTCCCTTGGGGATTTCTGGCACTGAGGTTATGCCAAAAGGTAATCTGTTAATGGACAACCTCTCAAACAGAGTCATAAAGGTTGTGGTCAACTTCGACTACTTATCAAAGGGTCATTATCAAAAACCATTCCAATTTAAGTGATTATCACATGAAAATTTCATACACCAACCATTGTATTCGACTAATGGCCTTTTGAGAAAATTACTGATAAAATGGCTGGTACTCATTTCATACATACACAAAGCAGTTTAGGAAAATCGCAGTGACAACAATGCTCAACTGCTCTCGGAAATGGCCTACCAAGCTACTTGGTTGCATCAATCACCATGAAATCTCAACAAAGAAATGAAACTGGACCATGGACTGCAATGTTTCAAGAGTGCAGCTCACCAGCACCTTCTCATGGGCAACTAGGGACAGGCAATAAAAGCTGGCCATCCAGCCATGCCCACGTCCCACAAATGAATTTTAAAAAAAATTCAAGAGTAAATACAGTTTGGAGTGACAAGAATACAGAGCTTCTATGAAAAAATGCATTTTAATTATACTCATTGATATCAGATCTGTTGGCCAAAAATTTAAATTATAATTTCAATACAAACAGAAGCTGAACCAGCTAATGTCAAATATTTGAACAAAGAAGCCCACAATTCTCAAAAATGATTTGGAGGTGGGGGATGGAGACAAGCACATTTAATCCAGACATGTTCTTTATACTGCATCGTTCTGCTCATTTCTATACGTTCCAATGAAATGCAATTCTCCAAATTTTAAGAGACTTTGTAAGAGACTAATCAAATCTAAACAATTTATTGTAAGACGAATCCCACTTCCTTGTTCCCTCACAACTGCAGCAGTAAAAAAGGCGTGTCATTTTGGGGCCTAGCTTCACTGATATTTGGCAGGCATCCCAAAGAAACTTGTTAAATTGAAGCCTGAAAACTGAGCCAGAAGAAAGCTTCCAGCAGCAAGGTAAGTTGCCTGGTGAAGGTGTTATATGCGGAAATGGGGTTATTCCTAAAAGGAACTTCCTCCCATTCATAATGCCCTCAACCACATCTCTTGCATTTCCTGCACTTCTGCCTTCAAACCCCCTCCTACCAACAAAAATAAGGACAGAGGCCTCCTGGACATGTTCCTCATACTGCATCGGTCTGCTCATTTATATACGTTCCAATGAAATGCAATTCTCCAAATTTTATTTTGTAAGAGACTAAACAAATCTAAACAATTTATTATAAGACTAGTCCTCACATACCACTGCACCTACCTCCGCACCCAGCGCATCATTCTCCACCACTTCCGCCACCTGCAATCTGACCCCACGACCAAATAGATATTTCCCTCCCCACCCCATCTGTCTTTCGTAGGGACTGCTCACTCCGCAACTCCCTCATCTGCTCCTCACTTCCCACTAACCCCACCACACCTGACACCTTTCCCTGCAACTGCAGGACGTGATACACTTGCCCCTACACCTCTCCTCTCACCTCTGTCCAAGGCCCCAAACAATCCTTCCAAATCTGACAGGGATTCACCTGCACTTCCTCCAACCTGGTCTACTATGTATGTTGCTCCCAATGTGGTCTCCTCTACATTGGTGAGACCAAGCGCAGACACAGTGACTGATTCGCGGAGCATCTGTGCTCTGTACATTGTAATCAACAACACCTTCTGGTTGCCAAGCATTTTAACTCCCCCTCCCAATCCCTGTGTGACATGTCCAGCCTGGGCCTCCTCCAGTGTCACAATGATGCCCCCCGGAAACTGGAGGAGCAGCACCTTATATTCCGCCTTGGGAGATTACAACCCGATGGCCTCAACATAGAATTCACCAGTTTCAATATCTCCCCACCACTGGGCTCATCCCATGTCCAAAACCCTCCCTCTCATCCCCACCTCCTTGACCCGATTCAAACCTTCCATCTTCTTACTCACCTTCTGCCCCACTCTTCCCATGACCTATCTCCACAAACCCCTACCTGCATCCACCTATCACCATCACATCCTACCTTCCCCAACCCCACAGCCCCCATTTATTTTTGAGTTCCCTTCCTCCTCTCTAGTCTTGATGAAGGGTCCAGACCCAAAATGTCGACTTTCCTGCTCCTCTGATGCTGCCTGACCTGCTGTGTTCCTCCAGTTCCACAGTGTATTGACTTCTTGAAAACAACAGCTGACAAGATTTTGGTAAGATATTATGCGTGTAGATTGTCCTTCTTGCAGCTGTCACACAACAATCCTGGAGGTGCTGCTAAATGTTGTCATGACAACCATGCCAAAGATGTTCAGGTATGTTCAAACTGCCAGGCCTCCAGTATCAATCCATATTTTTCCTCCTGCTGTTCGTTACACCAGCATCATGTTCTGGTGGGATGTACAATGTGAACTTTTCCTGTGCACAGAACTCGAAAAACCCACCACAAAATAGTTCAAAATAGAACCATCCATTTGGGAAACATCCCACATGGACAGAATCATGACAGGAATGCTGCACAAGGAAGGTACCTGTGGTCACTAACCCAATAGCCAAGGTTCACACATTCACATTCCCTCAAAGAAACTGGACAGTGCTCAACTAAATCTGCAGTGGGCATTGGTGCTGAGACAGTCTGCTCCATAACTGAAAGGTGAAGGAAGACCCAAGGTAGGATTGTGGCCATGAGTCCCAAGCTATGGATGGCCTTGCATTAGCATGTCCACATGCAGAAAGCATCTAATTTCTTTAATTGGCAGACAAGGAGGCCATCAACTGTGCAGCCAAGCTAGAGATCCCACTATAGGCTATTTCCATCATATGGAAGTGTACAGGGTGGTAGGGCTACTAATCCGAGTCTGAGGTCGTGATCAAGAGAAGATATTAAAAATCAGCCTTGCTGTTCTCTAATGAATGGAATTCTCAAAATCCCCATTTAGTTTTCTTAAGTAACTTGAATAATTGCACAGCAATGCAAAGCAGGCATGCTAATACAAACGAAATGTAATACTTTCTTGGATTTACTTTGGCAGTCCCATTATAATAATATTTAATAGCTACTTCCATTGCATGTTTAAATTATAAAATATTCTCTGTCAAATTCTGGTGCCTGCCATACTTTACATTGTTATGTTTAAATCAAAGTGATTTCCAAAAGTAAACTGCTCCATACACAGCACTTAGTATTAATGGAAAAATCTAGGGCTGCAGTTTTACTACAACTTTGACATTGAAGGGAAGCAGTCTGTGCAGTTATCAGCGAAAAAGTAGCAGTATTGTACTGGAATCAGGACTCAATCCTCTGGAATGAACTGAATACAACACAAGGAGTGGGCAGCAGGGTGCTGATAATAGGGGCCTTCAAAGAGGGCTCAAAGCAGCATTGTGTATGTTTTGAAAAGACCTCATATGTTGAAAAGTCTCGCCGATGTTCTTATAACATATATTTCAATGCCTTTTACATATTCTGAAGAAATGTGAATGCTGACACCCAAAATCATTACCCAAAATATAGACTGATGCTTCAATAAACACTGGGAGTACTGCACTGTCAGAGATGCTGTCTTTTGGATGAAATGTGAAAAATATGTTTTAACTCAATGCCTTATTTACTCTTTCACTAGATGGGTACTCTCTTATGGTACTGTTTTGGTACTATCTCAAAGGAGAGAAAGGGAAAGTTCTCCATTGTCCTTGCCACTAATTATCCTTTACCCAACATCACTGAAGTAGATTATTCGCTAATATCCCAGTTATTAGTGGGATCTTATGTGGTTAATTTGGCTGCTATGTTTATTACTTTACTAAAGTGATGAAAATTCATAAACAACTCCATTGCTTGTCAAATATTTTACGACGTTGTAAGAACATGAAAGATAATATTTAAATGCAAGTTATTTCTTGACTTGATGAAAATGGCTACATCCAATGTAGTCACTGACATCCATTGTATACTCCTGCTTACTGATATGTAGTTATGAATCAATGCATTTGACAGTGCTTTTGCAAGTTTAACAAGAGGTCTTTTGCAAGTTTAACAAGAGGTCATTTGCAGTCAAGTATCATTTACCAAGCAATTCAGAGTCCATTACCCCACACTGAGCACTATATGATATCAAAATCAAATGAAAGTGATTTTGGAATCAGACAAAAGGTTTTAACTGTTTAACCTTGTTTAAAAAGGATTCTCAGTGTAGCAAAATACACCTCATTCTAATTCATTAATATCCAAGAAAGATTTTAATTATTCTAACTAAAGTACTGAATGCATACGGCTTAATGGTCTCATATTTTGCACGTTCTCAGAATATAAAATCTCATTATTTTGTTTGAATAATTTTTACATATTTATGTCCAATGTTCACTTCATATCCACTATGCATCGAGTCTCTGACAGATTTAGTTTGCTCACTTGCTAAGTGTTAAGTGCTCAAGTTAGTTATACAAGTTTCAATAGACTATTTCCTGACTTGGGAACTTTAGTAATGGTGGAGAAATGTTTTTGTGATTGGAAGCCTGTGACCATTGGTGCACTTCAGGGATCGGTGCTGGGAGCCTTGCTGTTTGTTATGTACATTAATGACTTGGATGTGATTGCAGAAGACATAATTAGTAAGTTTGCAGATGACATGAAAATGTGTGGCGTTATTGATAGTGGGGAGGATGGTCTCAGGCTACAGTCTGATATTGATCAGCTGGTAAATTCGGCAGAGCAATGGGAGATGGAATATAATCCTGATGAGTGTGAGATAATGCATTTTGGGAGGACTAATAAGTGAAAGATATCTACAATATGTAGTAGGTTCCTGGGGAGTACTAAAGAACAAAGGGACCTTGGTATACAAGTCCATAGGTCCCTGAAGGTGTCAGCACAGGTAGACAGGGTGGTGAAGAAAACATACAGGATGCTTGACTTAATTTGCCAGGGAGAAGAATATATGTAGTATTGGTTAGGTCACAAATGCAAAATTGCATGCAGTTCTGGTTGCCATACTATTGGAATGATCTGATTGCACTGGAAAGGATGCAGAGGAGATTCATCACGATGTTGCCTGAAGTGAAAAATCTCAGTTATGAGAAGAGACTGGATAGGCTGGGTTTATTTTCCCTGGAGCAAAGAGGCTAAGTGGGGATCTGATCGAAGTATACAAAATTACGAGAGTCTTGGATGAGGAGGAATCTTTTTCCCATGGCAGATGTGTCTAAGTCTACAGGGCATATGATTATGGTGAGGAGCAAGTGGTTTAGGGGGGATCTGAGGAAAAATATTTTCACACAGAAAGTGGTAGAAGTATGGAACATGCTGCCTGAGAGAGTGGTGGAGACTGTACTTGGCAACATTTAAGAAACATCTGGATGAGCATATAAAATGCCAGGGCACAGTAGGCTATCGACCAAATGCAGGTAAATGGAATTAGTCAGCATAGACATGGTGGGCCGAAGGGCCTGTTGCTACGATGTATGACACGATGACTAATGTGGTCATATCACATAAATAACTGAAAACTTCTTTAAGATTTAACATTGACAAGTTACATAGACATCGATGACCCCAATAAGTGTCATAAGGCAATGCTGGTTGAGAGAAGAATACTTTCCAGTACATAGCTTGTTGAAATGTTGTTAGGAGTCTCAAATATTCAGCTGAATAGAAGAGCTTGGTTTAATATCTTATCTAAAAACAATACTCTCTCACTGAAGTCCCAGCCTTATTACACATTCAAGTCTCCAGGTATGAGCCTTGAATTTCCAATTCTCTGACTTAGAGGCAGAAGTGGCACTGAGAACTCTGCTTAAGACCATGAGTCATAGCAGCAGAAGTAGACCATTCTGGCCATTGAGTCTGCTCTGCCATTCAAACGAGACTGTGGTTGCTCTGACAATTCTCAGCTCCACTATTTAAGATTACTCTCACTTCCCAAACTGCTTTCTATTTTTAAAGGGTTTTTTTTAAATTTTAATCATGCGTATCTTCTCACAATTTTTTTACATAATTATTGACATGCCGCAGTAAATGGTCCATGAAAATACAACATAGTCTTGAACTTACTCATGGAAAATTCCTGCAACAGTCACTCCCCAGAGATTCAGACATGATCTCTGGGATGTATATATTGCCGATATTGAGTAAAAGGAGCTATCTGAACTGACACGTGATCTGAATGGCATTCACACTGTTGTCTAGTTAATCCATAAAACTACTTTTCACTGTATATTGGTGAAAAGGCCGAGGAAGAAGAACTGTATATAATAACCAATATCATTTATAAAGGACTGGATGCACCAACGGCTGATGTTGGGTTCATTACTGAATTTGTGACCCAATATTAATATATCAGCTTTATAATATGTGAAGCCATCCCTTTTTTTGCATGAAGCTGTTGTTGGATGGTATATATGTAAGCACATCTTGCCGAAATACGTAGCCCAAAAATGGATATTAATGCCTGTAATTCATGAAAACTTTGCAGAAATTCATGAAAATTTACTGTGAATTTAGAAAGTTCGCACAAAAAAAAATTCCCTTCTGAGCAAAACATAATTGCAAAAACAACAACCTAGGGATAGTGCAGTGCAGAAGGTACTCAATAATCTGTGCATGATTTAATTAGAGATGGCACTGTTAGTCCCAGGAGATATTACTGTGTTGCCTGACGAGGATAAAATGTTCTTTTCGAGTTATACATATATTGAAAATTGGATCCAGTCCACATCATGATCCTTTGAGGACTGAGGGACTTTTTTTTCTGCTGTGAAATCCATCCTTGTCTTCACCCTGAAGTGACATTCTGTAAAATTCTAATACTGGCTCTAATAGAGCAGTCTGAGAACAATGTGCAGAACACATGGACTCAGTCTGCAATTATGGCACACACGGAAGGAATTGGAAACTTCTAATCTTGTATTATTTTTGGACACAGTACAAAATAAATACTCCCTCAGTCCAAAGAGGATTAATAAAAAGAAGTGCATAAGTACACAATGAACTTATGTGTATGACCCTATCAATCCAAGCTTAAGAAACTAAACTTCCACAACCATATAGACCGCATTTTTCAAATATATACTTAAGCATTTCAGCTGCTAGGTGTGTGTGTGTGTTAGTAATGTAGACATCACAATACAAGAGCAAAGGCAAGATGTTGTGACAAAAATAGATAAAAAATTTAATGTAGATAATACATATTTCACAAAATTTTCAATACTGTGGGGGAAACATCATTTTTGAAAAATGAATTAACATTTGAATACGTGAAATTGGGATACCTTGTATAGGCTAATGTTTAATGATAATCTGTGTACACTTCAACATGGCAGAACAATAGGAAAAGTTGGGAGGGGTCTTCACTCTGACAGCAAAGTCTAAAATATGATCTATAAATTGTTTAAGACATAATGCCGTAAGATAGTCATTAAGCTTTCCATTCACCGCGAGTTATCTAGTGCCAAATTTTATTGGGTTTGTTTTAGGAAATAATTTAAACAGTTTGAAAACTGAAAGCCATACTCAAGCTTGCATCACTTCTGCTGCTTCTAACTCATAGATTGACTTACCACTGTCCAAAAATTCATTTATCTTTCTAACTATAATTTTTTTTTATTTAAAAAACAAAAAAAAAATTCCTTTCTTCCCTGTGACAGATTTTAAACAGATTTTCTTCTGCTGCCAGCCGTGGAAAGGTTTTGAGATTTTCATTGTTTTACCATCATAAATAATACTTAAACACGCCACCTTTTTTTAAATATATAAAAAAGGTAGAAAACAGAGCCATCATTCCCTCTTTTTAAGGCATTTACACTTATAGAGTTTGGAAGTCTTTCATGCGCCACATCAACTGACCAAATTGATTCTCATTCCTATGTGGCCTCCATTGTATTAATACCGGTCCCCGTACCACTACAGTGTTGTTCTCATTGGTTACATCCCTTGATGCACAAAGACTTGTCTTGAAGTTTACACTGCAACCGGACTGTTCTTGGTGTGTGTTTCCAGTTGCTTAATGCTGCTCACTATCTTCTTCTGATGTCCAGAGAGAGTAACTCCCAGCTTCATTATATCACTAGAAAAGAAGATAACAACAGTTATGATTTTCTTTTGTTTTAAAAAACACTTTGTTCCCTTTATTTTTCAGAACTACTAAATCCACAGTACAAACAAAGGATTCATGCCTGTCGTTACATACCTTCATTCTACTTCCAACCGAATTTGCCTTCATTACACAATTATAAGTGCATAGTGTTATGGCTTTGATGTCACATTGTGTCAACATGAAAGGGACAATGTAGTTTCAGAGACAGGCAAACATTCCAATAGCAACCATAACTCTTGAGGCAAACACAACAAAAACAGGAGTTCTGAGTTTTCCACTAGAATGTAGCTTTGTATCTGCTTAAGTTCAGCCTCAGAGATACAGACTTCTTCCTAGACCTTTGCCTTATTGTACTATTCACAGCCTGCCATCTACTGACATAGAAAAGCACATAAGTAAAATCTGAAACCGAGATCTGTTTTATCACATTTCAGTTTCAATTCCGACCGATTTGAGGAACGGTTGTACTTTTTGATGCTAGAATCCAACAGCAAAAACATGTGGGGACTCCCCTCAACACTTTGATCTACATGTGATACATGGTAAATACAATGGGCAGGATTTCCCAACCTGCCATCAGAGAGTCGCAGGTGGGATAACAGAATATTGAGAGGCCTGAATTAGAGTGGATGTGGAGAAGATGTTTCCACTCGTGGGAGAGACTAGGACCCAAGGGCACAGCCTCAGAGTAAAGGGACGACCATTAGAACTGAGATGACGAGGAATTTGTTCAGCCAGAGGGTGGTGAATCTATGGAACTCATTGCCACAGTGGGCTGTGGAGGCCAAGTCATTGATTGTATTTAAGACAGAGATAGATTGGTTCTAGAATAGTGAGGGGATCAAGGGTAATGGGGAGAAGGCAGAAGAATGGGGTTGAGAAACACATCAGCCATGTTTGAATGGCAGAGCAGACTTGATGTGCTAAAGGCCTAACTCAGCTCATACATTTCATTGTTTTATGATCTTATGGATGTGTCTATAACTGCAGTCAGGGAATGCTCTAAAGAGGGGTAATTGGCTGGTGGCAGCTAAACTACCCCTCACTCTGAAAGACAGATAGCTGCTGGCCATCTGATTGCCCAGCAAATCTATAGTTCCAATCATGCTATGAGGAGAAGCAGCCACTGCTGGAATTATAAGCCTTCCCACTAGTACTGTCGGCGCAGGGTCCATGGTAGGACAAAAAGGGAAGACCCGGGGTTGAGGGAAGAGGTAGAGGTTGGGATTTTTGGGTGGTTGGGTGTTGGAAGAGTTCCTGATTTCAGGATCAGTTGGGGAGGGAGGCTCCAGGGGATCTGGAGAGCGAGGCTAGTCATAGAAGCATCCACCCTCCTCTGTTTCCCACCTGAGACCCAAGCAGGATAATCTGCCAGGATTCCTCATTATCCCCAAACTCCACCTACCGGCAACAAAATTGTGGCTATGCAAGCAGCTCTTAAGTGACCAATTGCAGGTCTCAAATGAGGCAAAAGTGGGTAGGAAGAGCTTTCGCCCGCTCTGAAACCTGCTGCCAGGTTGGGGTAGCAGGGTGGAGGGAAGGCAAACCACTGAGTTTTGCAGACAGTCCCCTCACCTGCAGACACGTTCAGGGGTGACTGTAAAATTGCAGCCAATGTTAAACATTGAGGGATATGGAGAAGACAACTGCCTCTGACAGCACAGGAGACCCAAATGTTCAAACATTTTGGTTTGGTTGAATGCAAATTGGGATATGATCTCCTTCGTGACGTGTCTGAAAAATGTGGCAATTATTTCCAAGCTGTTACTGCATTGAGCATTCCTGCTCTTCCTAGCTGTACAAAGAATTGATCATCCGCAAAAGAAAGAAGAAACTTGAGCTTTTTGGAGTTGCCTTCAAGAGGTCCATGTGCACACTCCCCGTTGGCGTTTGAAAATCATCACTGGAGTCTTACAGAACCATAAGATTCAGACTGTTTCACTTTGGACCGCTGGTTCCTCATTTCACTTTGAGGATCTGAGGCAGTGATTGCTTTACTGTTGATGTCAACTGCTGAATGGCTTGGGAAATCAAGTCCCAATCCATCTTTTCCTTTGTTGTCATAGATACATCATAGAAAATGAAGATACAGTGGCTGCATGTAAATGCATGTATTTATCATGACAGTACCATTTTTGGTTTTGAGGTGAGAGGATGGTGGAACCTGATTTTACTCTTACTAAGTACTCACAATGTTATTTCAAGAAGAGACAATGGACAGCAATCAGAACAAGCCTCTTGGCCTAGTTCAACGATACTGAGTGAGTCTCTCCACCTGTGACTGAGGTCAGGTAACTCAGAGAACAGCAGCAAACTGGAGGAATTGTTGCCTGTATGGCTCAGGACCACATTAAGATATATATCCACCCTGAGCCAATATCTCTGAATGCCCAGTTAATTAAGTCAAATTTCAAATGAAATGTAATAAAATGAAAAGGGAGGGGATGTTAGTTGGTAGAATGGATCAGACATTGCAGTTCCATCTCTTGGGCTCAGGTGGATGAGATGAAAGTCTTCTCTATCTCCTGGTTGTAAGTGACCTGGTCGGAATGAGCTTTGCCAATCTCAAACCCAGTGGGCAGGGACACAACTGTCTCACAATCAGCATTACAAGGCAATTTTACTCAGAGATAGTAGGAACTGCAGATGCTGGAGAATCTGAGATAACAAGGTGTAGAGCTGGATGAACACAACAGGCCAAGCAGCATCAGAGGAGCAGGAAGGCTGACGTTTCGGGCCTAGACCCTTCTTCAGAAAATTTTACTCAGATGGCTAATGTCCTGTGGGTGGCAACAGGGATGTTCTTTTTAAAGCTGAGGTTTTTGTACACTGTTGTTTCTGTTTTACTAATAGTGTAATTGGATTTTTTTTTAAACTGAAAACAAACTCTGCAGGTTCAGCCAGATTGGAAAGGACTGCTTCCTTTTAATATACTGCAGCTTGCAGCAATTGATACGAGCCTGTTGTTCCCCAGTTATAAGCAGGGACAAAAATCAAACTACTCATTCTTGGCTCAAATGGACAAGTTTCCGATTTCCATCTCTGGTTATAATTCTTAATTTCCAACAGCAGTGTTTATTCCTGTTGAGGAGAACATTTGGCACAGCAGTAAGCTCCCAGGACTATTTTTTTGAGCTGCTAGCCTTCGATCAGAACTTGTTAGATACAGTAGCAGGCATTTCCTGTTTTGAACATGCTTGGTCCAGACCTTTTTTGTTCTCTTTATGGAATCATCCGTTAAATTGCTTGGCATTCAGGATTTTACCGTCAAGAAAAATTGATTGGCAGTGTCTTTCTAACTAAAAATGAAGATTTTATGTCCATCTTTGAAACATTTTGTATACCTAGGAAAACTGTTCCTAATACTTACTGGACTTACAACAGCAGTCTTGAAACATACACAGCACTTCCCTATTCAAATAAATTGAACACTGACCAAGAAAAGTTACAGTTTCCATTTTTTAAAAAAAAATCAATGCTATCAGTGAATATTTAATGCTTGTCTAATTCTATTTAATTATTTGACTTAGAACAGGTCAGCATCTCAGTATATATGTGCAACAGTTCACATTAATGCAGTTGTCATCTAATGTATACTTCATTAATCCTATTACATGAGTTGTTGCATTAACCCATCTTAAGAAAACATTTTCAAAAGCCTCGAAATGGGAATTAAATCTTGAATTTACTAAGTTGATGAACTATTCTTCAGTAATCCAAACAGCCGTATTACTCTACGAATCCATGAGATCCTTATTCAGTGAAAACACGAAAGCATTATTTATATTTAAGTTTGTGGTTGTGCACACATGAATGAAGATAATTGTTTTTTGTTCCTATATTAAGGACCATAATGGCAGTGCTATGATAAAATGCTAGGAAACAATCCATTCCATGCAACTGAAAGGATCCATGCATTTGGCCCATAGTGCTGTTTTTAAAATACTAATATTCATTGCTTTAACACGTTAATGTGGGTCTTCAGGTTGTACAAAATGTCAGCTGACAGTAAACAAACCTGCTCGATGGCATTAGATCTGAGCCAAACAACCTTATATGATCATGAATAGAGCTACTAAAAGGTAGGGTGAGAATTACTAACTTTTCAATTCCTCAGATCTGATTTTTAACTCTGGCCAGGAATCATGCATGCTGGATTTGAATGGAAAGCCCAGATGATTTCGTTATGACCTTTACTGCTGTTACAGTTCTGCTTCTGGTCAACGATAAGCCACAGGGAATGGAAAGTGGGGGTTACAACAATGATAAGGGCATTGGATGTCAAGGGAAGATAGTTTTATTCTCTCTTTTTGGAAATGATCAGAACTTGGTATTTATTTGGCATGAATGTTACTTGCTACATATCAGTCCAAACCCAAATGTTGTCCAGGTCATTGCTGCATATTGACTTGTCCTGATTCAGGATCTTAGCAGTCACAAGTGATGCTGAACATTGTGCAATCATCAGTAAACATCTCAAGTTTTGTCTTTATAATGGAGTGATGAAGCAGCTGAAGACAATTGAGCCTAGGACACTACCCTGAGGAACTCCCGCAGCAATGCCCTGAGCCTGAGATTTTCTCTTCCAACAATCCAACCATCTTATTTTGTATTAAATATGGCTCCAACTAGTGGAGTCTTTTCCCCAGATTCCAACTGACTACAATTTTGCTTGGGCTTCTTAAGCCACACTCGGTCCAAATGCTACCTTGATGTCAAGGGCAGTCACTCTCACTTCGTCTCTTGAGTTTAGCTCTTTTGTCCATGTTTGAACCAAAGTTACAGACCAGAGCTGTTGATGGCACCTTTGAGGGAAATGCTTGGGAAAAGCTACCTACATCTAATTCAATGAAGGAGGTGTCGAGGCCTTCTGGCCAGCAGTATATGATTAATAGCCCCCTGCAAATGTTGGCTAAAATCCATTGGCCCATTCCAGTTGATGGTGTGGCCATGCTGTATTATTAAAGGCCCACCTCACTGGGTAGTTAGAATGCTCACTTGATCAGGCAGTATTCCCCTTTAAAGCTGTTAATGATGGTCCTACAATATACTTATGGTCCTAATTGCTATTGCAGGACTCAGTTGGATGCAAGCGCACTAAGTTCACACACTCTGCAATCTATTAGAGACGTAGGCCACAAAGGACATTTTAATTTATCTCTGTGGGGCTGGAAGTTGCCCAGTAGTATCACAGGCTCCACAAATGATCCTGTGCCTTAATGTATCCTTCATCTCTTCTCTTCCTTCTCTAAAACAGGACCTCCTTTCAAACTAGTACCAACCTTTTCTGGATACCAACCAGGCCCCTCAACCAGTTGTTAGCTGGGAGCTAATGAATGATTAGGGGCACTCAATGTTCCCCACAAGCCACTAGCCCTATGTTCATAAGGATCAGCCCTCAAAATGAATGGAGATTGGACTAATCAAATGCTGTACTAAAGAATATAGCTTTGAAAGCTGCAGTCAGCATTTTGAAGGTTTTTTAAATGAATAAAATTATAGGCCTTTAAGCTAAAATTAAGTTACTTGATTTTTATTGGTAGATTATGAAGAAAAGGATGAGCATTCCTTTTAAAAAATGCTAAGAATATTAAAGACTCAAAAAGAATGCGATAACATCAGAAAGCACACAGATTGAAAATCCACACGTACCACAGCCTTTCTCTATACTACAAACGATATCACCAAAAACTCCAAAAAGTTTCTCAAACATGACTTGCCTTTCCAAAATCCATGCTGACTCTTGTCCAGTTTTATCATTTTGTTCTAAATGTCCAGCTATCAAGCTTTTATAGGGTCATAGGGTCATGGAGAGATACAGCACAGAAACAGACCATTTAGTTCAACTCATCCTTACAAACCAGATATCCTAAATAAATCTAGTTCCATTTGCCAGCATTTAGCTCATATCCCTCTAAACCCATCCTATTCATATACTCATCCAGATGCCTTTTAAATGTTGTAATTATACCAGCCTCCACCACTTCTGCCAGTTTATTCCACATATGCACCACCCTCTGTGTGAAAAATTTGCCCCTTAGGTCCTTTTTAAATCTTTCCTCTCTTGCTTTAAACCTATGCCGTCTAGTTTTGGACACCCCACCCTGGGGAAAAGACCTTGTCTATTTACCCTATCTATGCCCCTCATGATTTTATAAATCTCTACAAGGTCACCTCTCAGCCTCCGAAGCTCTGGGGAAGATAGCCCCAGTCTATTCAGCCTTTCCCTTTTGCTGAAACCCTCCAACCCTGGCAACATCCTTGTAAATCTTTTCTGAACCCCTTCTAGTTTCAAAACGCCCTTCCTATAGCAAGAAGACCAGAAATGCACAGTGTACCAAAAGTGGCTGAACCAATGTCCTGTACAGGCTCAACATGACCTCCCAACACCTATACTCAATGCACTGGCCAATAAAGTCAAGCATACCAAAAACCTTCTTCACTTTTCTATCCACCTGTGACTCCACTTTCAAGGAACTATGAACCTGTACTCCAATGACTTTTTGTTCAGCAACACTCCCCAGGAATTTACCATTAAGTGTATAAGTCCTGCCCTGATTTGCCTTTCCAAAATGCAGCACCTCACATTTATCTAAATTAAACTCCATCTGCCATTTCTCAGCCCGTTGGTCCATCTGATCAAGATTCCATTGTACTCTAAGGTAACGTTCTTCGCTGTCCACTACACCTCCAATTTTGGTGTCATCTGCAAACTTACTAACCATATCTCCTATGTTCACATCCAAATCATTTATATAAATGACAAAAAGAGTGGACTCTGCACCAATCCTTGTAGCACACCACTGGGCACAGGCCTCCAGTCTGAAAAGCAACCCTCTATGTTTTATAGTAGTTTGCAACATTATTCTGACTGCTGACACCAAACCAGCAGGTCTATAACTTTTCCCACCACCCTCTATCTCCCTTCTCCTTTCTCAAATAGTGGGGTTACATTTGCTAAATTCCAGTCTGCATAAACCTTTCCAGAATCTAGAGAAACTTCGAAGATAACCACCATTGAACACTCTGAGATGAAGCTCATCTGAACTGGGGGATTTATTAACCTTCAAGCCTATTAACCTTTCATCTACTACTTCTTTGTTGATAACAGTTCTGTTCAGTTTTTCAATTTCTCAGTCCTTTCTTTGTTTCGAATTTCTGGGAGACTCAGATCTTAGCACATTAAAGGTCTGTGAAGACAGACATAAAATAACTGTGAAGTATCTCCACCACCGCCCCATTCTCTCATATCAACCTCTTGTCCCAACATGCATTTAACCCAAATAATCTTTTCCTTTTTACGTACTTAAAGAATCTTATAAAGTCTGGCTTTCTGTTCTACACCACTTTGTTCTCATATTCTTTTTCCGTTTCTTGATCAGTTACTTGGTCCTCCTTTGCTATGTTCTAAATTGCTCCCAGTCCTCAGATTTATCATTTTTTCTAGCATTCTTATGAGGCACTTACTTTGATTTAATGAAGTTTTAACTTCTTTTGTGAACGGTAGTATATGTATCACTGGGTGTTTGTGCCGAGAGGACTATGTAATCTGCTGTAGATCATGCAGTATATCCTCATATATTAGTCATTGCCTGTCTGGGACAGACAAATCTTTCATTGTGTTTTCCAATCAACCATAGCCCACCTGCCCCTCATACCTTTATAAACTTCCTTTCTTCAGTTTTAAGACCCTAGTTTCACCATGAATCATATTTTGTTCAAACTTAATGAGAAATTTTATCATATTACAGTCACTATTTCCCAAAGCCTTCTTTACAACAAGGTTATTAATTATCCCTTTCTCATTACTCAGTACTAAATCCAAGATATCCTGATGCCCAGTTAGCTTCATAATGTACTACTCCAGAAACCCATCTGGTATACACTCAAGGAATTTATCCTTCATAGCATTAGTTCTGGTTTGGTTAATCTAACCTATGTAAATTGAAATCTCCTCAGATTACTGTATTACTCACATTACATACGTCTGTAATTGCCTGATTTATACCATGTTCAACATTACCACTACAATTTGGTTACCTATAAATAATTCCAACCAATATTTGCTGCCCTTTGCTGTTTCTTGGCTCCTCCCAAACTGATTTTTTATTTTCATTTGTAGGATGTGGGTGTCGCTGGCTGGCCAGGATTTATTGCCCATCCTTAGTTGCCCTTTAGAAGGTGGTAGTGAGTTGCCTTCTTGAGCCACTGCAGTCCACCTGCTGTGGGTTGACCCACAATGCCATCAGGGAGGGAATTCTAGAATTTTGACCCAGCAACAGTGAAGGAAACAATAATATATTTCCAAGTCAGGATGGTGAGTGGCTTGGAGGGGAACTTGGAGGTGGTGGTGTTCCCATGTATCTGCAGCCCTTCTTCTTCTAGATGGAGGTGCTCGTGGGTTTGGAAGGTGCTATATGAGGATCTTGGGTGAATTTTTGCAGTGCATCTTGTGGATAGTACACACTGCTGCTACTGAGGGTTGGTGATGGAGGGAGTGGAAGCTTGTGAACATAGTGCCAATCAAGCTGGCTGTTTTGTCCTGGATGGTGTCAAGTTTCTTGAGTGTTGTTGCAGCTGCACCCATGCAGGCAAGTGGGGAGTATTCCATCACACTCCTGATTTGTGCCTTGTAGATGCTGGACAGGCTTTGGGGAGTCAGGAAGTGAGTTACTTTCCACAATATTTCCAGCCTCTGATCTGCTCTTGTAGCCACTGTGTTTATGTGATTAGTCTTGTTGAGTTTTTGGCCAATAGTGGCCAATAGTTTTTGGATGTTGATAGTGGGAGATTCAGTAATGGTAACACCATTGAATATCAAGGGACAAAGGTTAAATTGTCTCTTATTGGTAATGTTCATTGTCTGGCATTTGTGTGGTGTGAATATTGCTTGCCACTTTTCAGCCCAAGCTTAGATATTGTACATTTTGCATTTGAACAGGGAATGTTTTGGTATCTGAGGAGTCACAAACGGTGCCGAACATTGTGCAATCATTGGCGAACATTCCCACTTCTGACCTTATGATGGACGGAAGGTCATTGATGAAGCAGCTGAAGATGGTTGAGCCAAGGACACTACCCTGAGGAACTCCTGCAGAGATGTCCCGGAGCTGAGATAACTGACTTCCAAAAACCACGACCATCTCCCTATGTGCCAGGTATGACTTCAACCAGTGGAGAGTTCACCCCCTGATACCGATCGAACCCAGTTTCGCATCATTTGGTCAAAAACAGCCTTGATGTCAAGGGCTGTCACTCTCTCACTTCATCTCTGGAATTCAGCTCTTTTGCTCAGAAGGTTGGAATGAGGTCAGGAGCTGAGTGGCCTTGGTGGAACCCAAACTGGGCGTCACTGAGCAGGTTATTGCTGATCAGGTGCTGCTTGATAACACTGTTGATGACAACTTCCATCACTTTACTGATCAAGATTCTACACCTTGATCCTTCAAAGACCTTCTCTTACTAATGTACTAATCGTGTTCATTCTGAAGAGTGCTATCCCACCTCCTTTTCCTTTCTACTTATCCCTCTTCAACATTGAATATTCTTGGCTATTCAGTTCTCAGTCTTGGTCACCCTGTAGCCATGTCTCTGCAATGGCAAGTAAATCATAGCCATTTAGCTAGATTTGTGCATTCAAATATTCAAACTTCTTTTTGGAAATGCTGTGTGCTTTTTTTAAGTAGAGAGCTTTACGCTCAGTGAAGAACACTGGTTTCTCTATTACAGTTCATATTTCTCATCAGAGTTAGTTGACATTTTGCACAGAATTTGGTGTTTTAAGCGTACTACTTTGAACTCTTTTATTCAGAGTTCGATAGGCCTCGAGACCAATATCATGAACTAGCCTATATATAAACCATGGTACCATCTTAATACCTCTGTGCATGTGCACTGCTGCCCTCTGATTGTGTTAATGAAGAAACAATTAAATCAGAACAAGATTCTGTGTGCCTTCACATGCTTATAAAATAACAGTGGCTAAACTTCAAGAGTGCTTCATATTGCTTGGGGGCATTTGTAGGATAGTTGTCAAAAGCACTTTACCTATTTAACTGCATGCAAAAATTACAAACATAGAATCATAGATCATAAATCCTTTAGCATTTGACCACTGTTATAGCATCAGAGATGCTATCAAATTACTTGTTGGTAAAATAAATATGGTAAATGCTATCCCTAAATAACAGGCTTTAGCCAATGTCTATTTCTACCTACTTTTATACATCAAAATGAATAGTTTGGAGCTATCTGCCTTAAATTTGCACCTGTCTCTTCTGGGAAGTGCCAGAGGTTCACTCTGAATTGATGTTCACTTAACTCCTTTGGACTGAGGCTGGGAATTCATGGGCTCAAGTCCATCTTGTTACATTCATCAGAATCACGGTGAGAGAGAGGAATTGATAGCTGAAACCAGTCTGTTAAAAATTACATTGTATTGCATTTACAAGGAGAGCAAATTGGTGGTATTAAAAGTTCTGGGTTAATGGAAATCATGCTTTTATAGCTCATCACTTCCAAATATTACAATTTCTACAACAATTGCACCATACGATTTTGCTTCTTTCTATGATCAGCTGCTCTTCGTTCATCTGCGAGCTCTGGAAAGATTCAGCAACATTTAAATCTTCTCCAAACCGGGCATCAAATTGCCAGAGTTATCTCAACCTCGAGGTGACATTACTGCTCCAGACTGCACTGGAAACCAACTTCTGACCCTGAAATGATATTCTTTTCGTGATATTTGGTAAACTTTCATCTATTTCCGTCCTCTCTGTGACCAAGTGAACTCAATCTCCTGCTCAGACTGTTATGACTACAGTTCCTGATCAGAAACAAAACCCCACAACTTTCTTCAAGATTTTATGATGTCCTCCAGCATTGGACTCTGTACACCTCCTGCATCCTAATTTCTCAGGTACATCTGTCAGTGTCCCCTCAGTAACTCTCAACTAACTTCTGGTCATTGCTAATTCCACCTTGCTTTCAATACAGACACAACTTGTCAATGCTCCATGATGATTCCACCTCCCTATCCATAATTGCCCCACATTGAGATCTCTGACTATAACTCGCATCGTCTGTTATCTCCCATCTAGTTACCTTTATGGTTTGGAGTTTATGAACCTATTTTTCTTTTAAACATCTTTTTACTTCATCCTTCCTAAACACAATTCTATTATCTCTTTTCATTATTCTGTTCTCAGTTACACTGCTTCCCAATTCCTTTCCCCAACCCTTCAGTACACTGCAGTCTTTAGAATCATAGAATAGAATCCCTACAGTGTGGAAACAGGCTCTTCAGCCCAATAAGTCCACACCGACCCTCAGAGCATCAAACCCAGACCCATCTCCCTAATCTACACATCCCTGAACACTACGGGCAATTTAGCATGGCCAATCCACCTAACCTGCACATCTTTGGACTGTGGGAGGAAACCGGAGCACCCGGAGGAAACCCACGCAGACACGGGGAGAATGTGCAAACTCCACACAGACAGTCACCTGAGGGTGGAATTGAACCAGGCCTCTGGTGCTGTGAGGCAGCAGTGCTAACCACTGAGCCACCGTGCCATCTTTCTGCTCTCTTGCCATCATCCCAAGCTCAATTCTCCTTAAGATCAGCCTACAGCTTCTCTGTTTGCCTGTCTCATCATCCTCAGGAAGGATCTGACACCCTCAGTACTGGCACATTCTGAGCAACAACCTCAATTGTCCCATCCCGCACTCTCGTCCATCTTTTCACTAATCTTGCCAATCTTCTTCCTTCCTATCTCACTCACCCATCTCACTGCTGACCCTATGGACTCTGCTATCAGATTAGCTCTCAGCAACCCACCAGATATTACTGTCCTGAATGTCTGTTCACTTGTGTGAACTCAATGCCATTCATAAACTTACAGTGGATGACTGCATAAACATTCTGGCATTAACACATATCTGGATGATGGATGATAACATCTTTTGCTTTAATAAACTTTCTGCACCCTGGCTACATCTTTCATAACTTGTCTTGTCAAGATCATCATGGTGGAAGTCTGACACTTAGCACCAAGTCTCACCTTGGTCTGATCCCTTACTTCTGTGGAAACGTCTCCTCCTTGAGCATCTAAACTGTTCCATTCCTCATGTAAGACCATAAAAACGCAGGATCAGAGGTAGGCCTTTCAGTCCATTAAGTTTATTTCCCCACTCAATGACATCATGATCCAACCATGACTGCACTTTTCTGCTTTATCCGCATAGCACTTCACTCATCCCATGTCTCAATCAATAACTCTGTTCTCAACCACCCTCCCATGTGCAATAATGATTTTGTATTGAGGTATCTTCACCACTTTCCTACCACAGCTTCAGCACTGCATATCTTCTCAACATCTAATTCATCAGACTCTCCCACCTCTGAATTCACTACTTTTTATTCTTCTGAATCCCTTCCTCAATCTAATACCCATATTTCCAGTCACCCCATGACCTTGCCATTTAACATTGTCTTGCTAGACCCATCAAATCAATGACAGATAAGACCATTTCTGATAACTTCCTTTATCATTGTCCACCATGTCTCCCTTCTGTACCCCCAACTTTACTTTTTCTACATCAGCCACTGGAAGGAAAAAACACCTCCCAAATTATCAACAACTGCACTTTCAAAATGCCAACTGTCTATCCTTTGATCATTGGCTCACCTTGACTTTTCTGCTCAATCACATGCTCGACTCCAACTTCGATGTCCAAGTCCCTAATAAGTCATTATTCTCTTTTACACTGGCAGCTCACAGAGTCATAGAGATATACAGCATGGAAACAGACCCTTCGATTCAACTTGTCCATGCCTATCACATATCCTATATAAATCTAGTCCCACTTACCAGTATTTGGCACATATCCCTCTAAATGCTTCCTATTCATATACACATCCAGATGCATTTTAAATGTCGTAATTATACCAGCCTCCACTACTTCATCTGCCAAATCATTTCGTACACATACCATCCTCTACGTGAAAAAGTTTCCCCTTAGGTCCCCTTTATATCTTTCCCCTCTCACCTTAAACCTATGCCCTCTAGTTTTGGACTCCCCAACCCCAGCGAAAAAGCTTTGCCTATATACCCTATCCATGCACCTTTTATTTTATAAACCTCTATAAGGTCACCCATCAGACTCCAATGCTCCAGGGAAAATAGCCCAGCCTATTCAGCCTCTCCCCATAGCTCAAACTCTCCAACCCTGGCAATGTCCTCATAAATCTTTTCTTAACCCCTTCCAGTTTCACAACATCCTTCCTGCAGCAGGGAGACCAGAATTGCATGCTATACTCCAAAAGTGGCTGAACCAATGTCCTATACAGCCACAACATGACCTCCCAACTCCTATACTCAATGCACTGTCCAATAAAGGCAAGCTTACCAAATGCCTTCTTTACTGTCCTATCTGTCTGTGACTCCACTTTCAAGGAACTATGGGCCTCTACTCCAAGGTCTCTTTGTTCAGCAACCCTCCCCAGGACCTCACCGTTAAGTGCACAAGTCCTACCCTGATTTGCCTTTCCAAAATGCAGCACCCCACATTTATCTAAATTAAACTCCACATGTCACTCCTCCGCCCATTGGCCCATCTGATTAATATCCCGTTGTACTCTGAGGTAATCTTTTGCGCTGTCCGCTAAAACTCCAATTTTGATGTCATCTGCAACCTTACTAACCATAACTCCTATGTTCACATCCAAATCATTTTTATAAATGACAAAAGCAGTGGACCCAGCACCGATCCTTGTGGCACACTGCTGGTCATAGCTCATATTTCCATTCCCTAAAATTCAAGGAGAGTTGGGGATTATAAGATCAACCGTGATGTCATAGAATGGAGAGCAGACTCAATGGGATGAATGGCCTAGCCTTGCTCCTACGTCTTTTGGAACACAGACCTGACTGGAGCCCTCCTTGAGCTCTGATTTGGACTAAACTGTCGATCATCCAAATCACAGCCGCAGTCAATTTGCTGCTCTTCTAACCATCAAACAGACACAAAATGCTTCTTCACGTGTACCCTTGTTCTGCCTCATTCAGTTAATTAATCTGCTGAATGATCAGAAAACCTGAGAGGCCTTTATTTCTTAAGAAAATTAAAGCACATGAGCAAAATAAGTCATTAATTGACTTCAATTCTTTCCAGCGATGCTCAACCTAAAGCATTGATGTTGACTTGCCTCTGAAGTAGTATTTCATTCAGGTCAGATAGAAAACCTCAATGGTGAAATAAGATTTAATTACCCTGGTGTTAGTGTTACACAAAGCTTGCAAAACTAATGCTAATATGACTCCAGTAGTTGGATGAGTGTATTCTAGTGTATTGTCACTTGTGGACCTCAACATGTATTCCTAATGTTTGCTTAACTTCTTCAAAATGTTGTAATGCCACTGAAAAAGTTAAAAAACAATTGTCTTACTCCGAGGCCAATTTTGCCACCATATCGCAGGAACTGTATCCTGCTCCCGTGAAGCTATCCTTGTATTGTCCCATCCTGACACCGTCAAGCCAGTCACCGACGGAGCGGAAAGCTGTAACGTCTGTGTTGCTCCGGTCAAGCAGCAGATTTGATGGCCTAATTGGAAGGAAATCAGGAAGGCAGGAATAAGTACAGAGCATCATGCATGAAAATAACAACTAACAACAGCAGGGACTTCCAGGCTACATGCAGGTTTTAAACACGGCCATGGAATGTGTCTGTCACTCTGTCTTCATTTGTTCATGCTGTTAGATTATGGCTTGACAGACCACTATGCAATCACCAGACCTGAAACAAGCCAAATAACCTATGCTCTACTGAAGAAAAGGATCTAAATGAGGACATTAACAGTACCTCAGGACTGCACAAATTTCAAAATAAAATATGTTTATGTTCCAGTTATTGCCTTGTAACTGCAACATGCAAGAGGATAGTCTGGGCACTGTCCATGGGCTTATGCTTCACCTCCAGCTGTCTACTGTGTATAGCAAATAACAGTGTGGAAACCAAGCAGAGTGGTATCTCCCATCACTCACCCACCAGCACTTTTGTTGCTAACTGGATCCCTTGACTCTTAGCGCATTGTAAGTATGAGAACCTGCCTGTCAACTTGATAAGCCCAATTGACCTGTCCAACTGAGACTGGAATTTGAGGCTGGAGCTGATTTATATGAACCTGTTTACCTGGTGTCAGGTGATTGTGGAGGTAAAATGTATACAGCAGTATGTTTCCTCCAACCTTTCAATGGGTTGCAGTGCTAATTTGCTCTTTTAAGTGGCGAGTGGGAGAGCAGGGTCTGACTTTAAGATGTTTCACAGGGAGCCTTAGTTATGTCATTACAGCCTGGATAATGAAGCCAATTTGGCTTCTTCACCAGGCCACAGGCAGGAAGTGGATTGGAGTTCAGCAGAGGCCTATAGGAAAATGACACTTTTTATTTCTTCTTCCCTCATGATCCAGAGGAGCAGAGGTGTTTCTCCATGCATCACGAGGAGATGAGGTAATGAGGAGATCTCGGGTGTCACCTGCCCATGATGTCCTTTAGCCTCACTGATGTTACCTGAATGCAAGAAACGATCCTCACTGCCTCTTGCTGCCCAAAATTTGGCTCCCACTCACCAACTAGACAGTAAATGTTTTGAATGAGTGGGAGATTGACCAGGCCTGTGTAGTGAAGACCTCAGAGTTAAAATCGCTCCTGGCCCCACCCCCCCTGTAGAGGGATGGAAGGTAAAGCATTCACTTCAGTTATCACTCAAACGGTTCCTGCTGGGTGTTAACGTCCATTCTTAGGCCTCCTTCTTTGCAGCAATTATGGGTTTTGTGTGAATAGGTAGTCAACTAAGCATTACCAGATGGTGTATTCTATATGTTAAAAAAAATCATAGACATTTTGTTTTAATGGAAATTATTAAAAGGCAATGCCCCGGGAAAATATAATTTCAAATTATTTCACCACAGATCAAAGGTTTGTCTATGGTTGCAGGTAAATTGAGACAGAACTTCTGATGGAAGAAATGTATTCCTTTTATTCTGATACAATGCAAAATCGGACACGATAAAGATGCTAGGATGTGAGTGTCTGCTAAATTGGGCTTTAGGTTTTTGAAACTCACTGACTATTTCATAACATATATTAGTTAACAAGAAAGTAATTTATTTTTATGACTGCACCTCACATCTTTGTTCATGTAGCTTGACTGACAAGCTGCATTCTAATGACTAAACCTTACACACATAATGTACTGCATTATCTTGTTGCTAAAGTGGAGCTGTGTGCAATATGGACTATCCCTTTAAGGCCTCAATAATTTTGGCAATCAACACCCTTGCAACGATTGCAGATTACTATAACGAAGGACATTTGCAGAATGATGGTTCTTGTAACTGCCTGACACCTCATCATTTTGCAGGAGTGCCTCAACAAAAGTCAATTAACCTATTTGACCTAAGCAAGTACCAGCTGCCTATCTTTCACCTCCTACTTTCTGACATTCTGAGGTGTGAAATCGGAAGAGTGACAGATGCACCAAAAACTTTTACAAGGACTATCAATTCTTCCCACTGTCTTTCAGCTGTTCACTTGGCAGCACTTTTACCTTCATCAGAAGGTTGTTCACTGAAGTCATACTGGGGCTGATTTTAAATTTGTGCAAGTGAAAGATTTTTAAGCGAGTTATAATCTCGCTGTAAAATTTGAATGGAAAAATTTAAGACTGACATTCCAGCACAGCGCTGAGAAACGCTGCATTATCAGAGGCACTGTCCATTGAATGAAATGTTAAACCAAAGCCCTCTTTGCCCTGACAGGTGGATAGAGCAGATTGATGGCACTACTTTGAAAAGGGCAGGTGAGGTATTTTTGGTGGCCTGGCCATTATGGTTGAATTTTTAGCTTTATTTCCTTATTTTTTTGGTTAATTCTAAGAGTGACTGTAATGTTTAACTTTTAACTTTGCTCCTTACTTCCTTCTTCTTTGTTCTTAAATTTTTGCACTGAGGTACTTGTACTTAAGATGACTCTGTGTATGACATTGAAAACTCCTGTACTCTTGTACTTGAGTACACTTGACAATAAAGTCTAAATCTTAATCTAAACTATTGAGGCTTCAGTTGTCCTGGTAAAAGTAGCTTATTGAGCCATAACAATGCTGTTTGTGGGACCGTGCTATGTGGAAAAATGGCTGCTGTATTTCAATAGTATCTATTGGGTATCTATTGTACTATGGTCATGGAAGTGGCTATACAAATGCAACATTTTTCTGTTTTATTTTGATCACAGTGAGTCAGAGTAGATATTAAGCGGCAAGGAGTGAAGCCAACAGCCCAATTCATACCACCTCTGGTTTTCTTCTTTGACTTCAATGGGAAAGAGAAGCAGGTACTAAGCCTGTTTTGCATCATTAAATCACGACAGTTAGAGTGAGACGGGAAGTAAATACATGGCTTCCAAGAAGCACCAATACTCATCTTAAAATGGGAGTGGACAAAAATGGCAGACTTCACTTGAAGAACTACAGATGACTGGGATGGAAGCGTAGTTGACTGGTAAAGTTGAAGTGCTGGGAGGGTCAAAAATATTGAGTAACAGCAATAACATATAAATTGGAATCTCTCCTTCAAAACAAAAATCTACTTTTAATGATCTGTATATTGTCTGACAGCAGAAAGTAGGTTTAAGTGATTATAAAGATGACGGAAAGCTTCTCATTTGGAGATTGCAATTTTCCTGGGTTTCTGCAGTATTGAGATGTTGTGGTTAATCTATATTATCTTCATCACACAGACTAACATTACTGGAAATTTCTGGTGGGTTAGCCATTATCCCTGGAGTCTGTGGGCCCAGAACGAGATCCAGTAATAAATATGAATGCACAGTTCAAATGATTTTCAATTCCTAGTAGGGAGGGTTTCCAACCTACTCAGATGTATTGATTATCCAATTCCAATGTAGTCAAAGCAGTAAGCCCAACAGTTTAACTAAGGAACCAGAGTTTACTGTCTTAATCTGAGACCTGTAGAGAGGTTGTGTAAAACACCCACCGATTATCACCCGTTTGTCATCTGTTAATGTTTGTTTGTTTCCAATCAGCCAAGTATGAATTAATTTTACAGTAATTATTTACTTATAATGTTATGCCAGTAAATATAGATCAGTTGTTATCAGGATAGTTGCAGATAAGAAAAGAATAAATATTATTTTTCATTAGTCCCAGGATATTACCATAAACATTGACTGCCTCAATGGCCCAAATTGTATCAATGATCAGTTTGCTTGATTTTGGGAACTTAACATACATTTAGAGGTCTGATATTACCTCAAACACTTCTCCCTTTTGTGAAAGCTACAGCCCGTGACCTGCAGCAGGATTATTATTAAATCATGTTAAAGGCCTATGTCAGTTGTTCTGACCAAGGCTGGAGGAGTGCACCATTGCTCTAGTCCCTCTACTGCAAGGTGGCAACATAAAATAAAAACAGTTTCTCCAGTTACCAAGAAAACCAATTAAGTATCTTTATCAGGTTTTAAACAACAAAATCTATCAATCAGATTTATTAATAAAGCCAGTTATGGGTTCGTCATCAGAAGGACACTTATTCAATAAAAATGCACTTTTATTGGATAATGTACAGAGTCAGTGATATGGAAAGTATAAATGCTGATCCCTCTAAATATCCCCAAATCATATACACACACCACACACTTTAGGAAAATAGAAACATAAAATCATTTCCTTGCAAAGGTTTGCCATCTCAAATAAAAAATCAATGTTTTATTCTTGAAGGTAAAAGGATAAAGCATAGATTGTTCTAGATTGTGTTGTACTGACATTGTCTGATGCTTGGTCATGTCACTAATCATGCATCATTGTCTCTAAAGTCTTGCAAACGCAGCTTGCTCAATGATATGTTCTTTTACTTACTCTTTCAGGAGAACAAATAGTTTTTACCCTGAAATGATGTAGATGGTTTACTTTTCAGAAATGGGAGTGAACAGCTGGGCAGCTTGTTCTTAGGAACTTTCCTCTAACAGCTTGCTCTTAGCAGGCTTCTCTTCAAATGAACCAGAAAAACAAACACCTCTCCAGAGCAATCACTGCTAAATCACCTTCTAGCAGTATTTATAGCCAAGAATACAGTTCTCACTGGTCATAGGGTTTCTAGGAAGGCTTGCCAAAAAGTAAAACTCCAACGTCTACAGTCAACTTTTAATGACCGCTTTCAAAGAAACCATTCTTGGGCTGTCACTAAATACGAATAAATTCCTTTCTCCACAATCCTTAAAAATGTAAATTTAGTTTCTCCAAGCAATATGAAGCATAAATATTCTTTGTCACTCAGCACATAACCATGCTCTTGGGGCCAGACAAGAACAATGTGCTTTTAATGTGTCCTGTTCTAGTCTGGTGCGTGACTGGAGTGGTGGAATTTGTTGGGAAGTAGGTGGGTTGGGTATTAAAACTGCTCTGATAGGTTTAATTTAAAACAAGCTACATCAGAGATTATATTGCACATTTATGTAGTCCGAAAAAGTCTTGGGTAACTAAATGATGACCCCTATATAAATGGAATTGCTCCTCTCTGCTTCTAAAAGCCTATATTATTCATTAAATACCTCCTACAGGCCATACGCTAATTGCTACAACATGACATTGTTAGAATTCAGAACAGGCATCTGATGGTTCCTACAGCTTGTAAAAATTATACTCAAGTGAGACTCACATATGGATCCACAGCTCCCTGACTAGAGCACACAGTGCCCATGTAACTTCTGCCAGGCCTGGTATCTGTTTAGTCAGCAACCATCTGTCTCTTTATATATTTCACAAAAAGGGAAAGTAGTCCAGATTTAATTTCAGATCTTGCAAAAAGCATGTTGTTCAGGTTAATCTCAGATCGTTTATACACAATAAGTCAAGATAAATATATCAGTATGGAGCTGGAGGAACACAGCAGGCGAGGCTGCTTTAGAGGAGCTGGAATGCTGACGTTTCAGGTTGGGACCCTTCTTTAGAAAGTGACCCATTCTGAAGAAGGGTCCCGGCCCAAAACATCAACTTTCCTGCTCCTCTGATGTTGCCTGACCTGCTGTGTTCCTCCAGCTCCACACTGTGTTATCTCTGGCTCCAACATTGGCAGTTCTTGCTATCTCCAAGATAAATATATCAGTTGCATATACGATCTATACTGGTACATACAAAAAAAGTTGATTGTATCTTGATGGTGGCTTAATATATCTATCAGTAACAATTTGCTTTGCACGATGATGTTTTGTTTATCAAATATTAAGCTGAGTATAGAGTGGAACATCAAAATGATGACTTAATTGAATCAAGGTCATCATATTTTCCATACATTCTGTCTACCAGCTGTACAATTATTGTTGTTCAAAAGGAAAGGATGTTTCATGAATACCAGGAGTTGTGTCATTGGCTGCCATCACTTTCATCCAGTGAAAACCTATTCACTGTGACCAGTGTTTTGCTATTGATTCATCTGTTCTTCACATCAGCTCAAACCAAGCCTCAAGATGTATCTTTATAACAATATCCTGTATACATGATTGCATGCCAGCAGGTATCTCTGCCCAGAGCTGCATATTCTACTAGAATCTCCACCACACAAGAAATAATGAGGTTACAGTTCCATCACCTTAAAGGTTCCCCATCAGAACCTATCTCTACCACCAAGTCTTCTGCTAACCGTGCACTAATTGGGAAAAGCCACTACCACTCCCAAACCCCGCACCCCCCCATGATAGTTCACAGAACCCTCAGCCATGCCTGACCCATTTCCCACACTTCTGCCCTCACCCTGTTCCCTCCTTCCCAGAAGAACAATAGGCTTCACTTGATGAATTCAAAGGTCTCTGAGGTGTCATCTGAGTGATGTAAGTGTAACATCAGTAGTTATTTTGTAGTAGACACTCTACTAGAGAGTGCAGCTCTAGGCTTGCTGTCACATCATCATCCTCCATTATTTCTGCCACATCCAGCAGGATGGTACCACCATACAGATCTTCCTCGCCTCTCCACTTTGGCATAGCTCAGTACAGATGAGTGTATCAGGGCTCAATAACCAGTGCCAGGAGCTCTTTGTGTCAGGGCCAGGATGAGAGCCAGCAGTGAGACCTATGATATCTGTCCCCATCACTGACTGTCAGCATTCCTAGACCCTTTCCTTTATGACACCCAGGTCCATTCCTCTGTCACTCCCAGTACCTCTTCATTCCCCCTCATGGCAACTTCCTATGCAGTCCCACAAGGTGTAAGACGTGCCCATTTATCTCTTCCCTTCTCACTATCCAAAGCCTTAACCAAACCTTCCAGGTGAAGCGACAATTTACTTGTACGTCTCTCCATCTAGTTGACTGTATTCACTGATGATAATGAAGTCTCCCCTACATTGGCGAGAACAAATGCAGACTGAGTGACTATTTTGTGGAACACCTTTATTCTGTCTGCATGAATGATCTAGTATTCCGTTCACATGCCATTTCAATATACCATCTTGCTCACATGTTAACATCTGTGTTGGATGCCTGCTGCAGTGGCCCAGCTAAGTTCAGCACAAAGATCAATACTTTATCTTCCACTTATACACATAGCCTCTAGGACCTAAAACTGGTTTCAACAACTTTTATACCATAAACCCTATTCCAATTTGTTTCCCACATCCCACCACTCCCAAAGTCTTGTTTATGTGGGTTTGTTCTCATTAGTTTTGAACTATTTACTGCTATTAGCACCCACTATTAACACTGACTCTTCATGTATCTTCCCTACTATCACTTCTCTACAACAATAAGCACTCCCTTTGGTTTTTGCACTGTGATACCATTACCATTTGTTCCACTTGCTCTTCCTCCCTCTTATTCTACAGCATTAAACCCATCATTCTTTCAGTCTAATCACTCTGAATGGACTTAAAAGGGTTGACTTTGTTTTTCTCCACATAAATATTGTCAGACTTGCTGAGTTTCTCCAGCAATTTCTCTTTTACAATTGGGACAAACCATCACACCTCCACCCTAGAAAATTACTGTACTTCCTGAACCATCGTGGATCAGATTTAAGGATTCAAACCATACTGTGCAAGATAACATTCCTTTCCCCACTACATCAGAATACCTCCAAATGACCTATCAGTAATTTTAAAATAAAGTCTAGATTGCATTGTTTGCAATGTATTTTGCTTGGAATCTGCCCAATCATTTTAACAGAATTTTGTCAGAACAAGTTAACCCGCTCACCATTAATACTGCGTGGCGTAATTTCAACCTGTCAGTGGTAAGGTTCACATGAGATTTCATGCTGTTAGAGTGGTAAGAGCTCAAAATCCCTGCTGCTGTCATTTTGCAACCTCCTAGAAATAAACCCATAATTTCAAGGTGTGTAAATATTTTCAGCTCCTCCTATCAAAAAAGTCTTTTACAGTGGGATGGAAGTTAGCTTAACCCCACCAGAGAGTGAGAGATACCAAACTGAATACTTAACAAAATGGAACAATAAAAGGAATATAAAAGGCCAATTCTGCTTCTCGATACAGAATGTTAACTGCAACACGAACAATGGATCCTTCTTCCAGCATGAGGAAAATCAAGCTTATTTTGTCATTCACAAGATGCGTGGTGTCAGTAATGTAACAATTTAAAAAAGAAAGTGCTGCTGCTCCAGTCTAATTTAAATGTATTTAGCTTTGTCAGGAAAGTTATCAACATCGTTCATGTGCATAGCAAATGCGGATGCTTTTCCCCACTATTAATTAATTTATTAACAATAGCTTTACAAACATCACAGCAAAGTGAGAAATTTCATCCGTGTGCACCAAGGGTTTGCATGGTAACATACAAGTGCCAATTCTCATTTCTAACAAATGGTGTTGAAATGGAAAAATGGATAAAAATTTACATATTCATAACTTATTGAACAATGGATAATGAAATTCAACAAGTCAATTTGATTTTTATTAAAATTGAGTAACTGATAGAAAGGAATGCAGCAAACATTCCAAAGCATTCAGCAACTTAAATGATTACTGCAGAGGACCTGGAGCTCAGGCTGAGATCGTTTGAACTTATGAATGAAATCTAAAATTACCAATTTCTAGGTATTCCAAGAGAATATAATTCGCCCGAACCTCTTCTCGACCTTGCCCCAGTGATTGCAAAGATACTAGCTGTTTTTTTCCCTCCTGAGGGAGGACATCTGGACAATTTAGTAATCTAAAGGAATTTGGATCTGACTGTGAATAGTCTGTGATGTCTCAGTGCGAGATCCCAGGAATGGAGGTATTCCGGAATAGTTGCATGCATAAGCATGCAATCCAGATGCCTGTCTGTGGCCTTGACCATGCAATTTATTGGCCAGGTCATGCATCCTATTAGTTCTTACAGAACAGACAAATTAGGTGTGTTTTACTCTCTGCCGTTGTTACAAGCTGAGTTGCTGTCCTGCTGTTTCCTAGCAGGCCATTAATGCCCTTCATAAATCACCAATTCTAAGTTCTCAGGTGGTGTTGGGGATGTGTATATGTGAGTCTGAGTATGTGTGTGTGCGGGGATGGGACGAGTAGGGAAGAGAGGGCAGACCATGAACTGATTTTCTTGACAAGAAACCTGTATAAATTTGCAAAACGTTGAATGTGAAAGGTTTTAGTGACCTCTGAGTATCCAACTTCCACAAAAGCCAAACAGCCCCTCCCCCCCATTTCAAAATGGCATCAATTGAAGCACCACGCTCAACTATCTCCTGCATTGAGGAAAGTTTGCTGGTGTTTTACTAGCTTACTATGGAATACCTCATACAGGCCCTGTATCAAGAAGCACCCTCTGGAGAAAAGAATAATGGAGGAAAACTTGACCTACTGTATAGAACACACACGTACTGCCAGTCAGTGTCATTGCCACAGAACTTGGAAATTCTATGGGTAAGACTGATGCCCTGTGGCAACCAGAGCTTAATAAAACAGCAACATATTTATATAGCACCTTTTAATGTAATTAAATCAAATTAAATGCGCTTCACGGGAAGCAATATTCTAAATCAAAGTATGACACCGAGCCACAAAGCAGCTACTGAACAGAAGAGCTAAGTAAAAGATTTAGGTTTTAAGCAGTGTCTTAAAGGAGGTAAATAAGGCCAAGAGGCAGGGAAGAAATTTCATGAGTTTGGGATCTAGATAACTAAAGGCCCAGTCACTAACGGTGGAGAAATTATGTCTGGGAATGAATAAACAGCCTGAAATAGAGGAGCCAGATATTTCAGAGGGTTGCAGGTTATTACAGAGTTAGGGAGGGATGAGGCCATTGAGGGATTTGTGAACAAAAATGAGAATTTTAAAATTAAGACATTGCTTGGCTGGAAATCAAGGTATCTCAGTGAGTAGGGGGATAGTGAACAGAACTTACTAGGTTAAAAAGATACAATTCTGGATGAGTTAACCTTTACAGACTGTAGAATATACAAACTGAACCAGGGGCACACTGGGTTAGTTAAGATTGATCAGACTGCTTAGACAACATCCAAAACTGGACGATGAGAAATTTCCTCTAATGAAATATTGGTATAACTGAAGCTAACAATTTCAATCCGTGCTCCAAACTCTATTCCATGCTTCAGTATGAAACTGAGTCTGTTTGCAACGTTAGCGCCACCTTTGTTTCAAAGATGGCATCCAACATCGCTTCATGCCAATCTAAGATCACCCCTTTACATCTCTGTAACGTCGCTCAATGTCACCTCAGCTAAAATATTCATCCATGCCAATGGATCACAAACTGGGACCCTTAAAGAATTGGGGAAAATATGAGTTGAGAGAAATGTAGATAAGATACACTGTGCACATATAATTTATTTAGATGATATGCTTATTGTTAATCTTGAAGAGTAGAATTCTAATATGAAAATTTGAGTTAAGGTTTCTAACTATATATTGGCATTCAGAATGACTTCTCCAAGTTTTTGGGTTGGTAAGTCTTCGGGTTTTGGTTTTGAATGATAAAGTATCTCACAGAGATGTCCCAACTGAGGATTAGTGCGATTTGTCTGATGTATATGTCAACAGATTGAAGGATCCATCGAATTGAATACCCTGAAGCAGATGGAGCATCTTACGATATGAGATTACATGACCTGAGGGGCCATTCAGCTCTTAATGATGCACGGCTTCCGTAATTGCACCAGCGTAAACAAAACCCCTTCTCAACCAGGAACCACTGATTTTAAAATCACTTACAAGTGGATTGGGAAGCAGTAGCCTGTTGTTCACGGTTTATTTGACAAAATGAATCACATTCAAATTAATTATCATGTTTGATCAAGGCTGGGCCTCCGGCACTAAATCACTTATTTATATATCATAACTAATGTATTTCCATACCACCAGGCTGCTTATACACTCAAGGCAGTCCACTTTAAACTAGCTTCATTTATGTATAGGCTATAATCCTTAAATCATTTTATTTGAATTACAACAAAAGTGATAGTGGAGTCCAATATGCAACTTGGGATTTGAGGTTTAGCATTTTTATAATATATTAAAGTTATTCTAACAGATTCTGGTAGAACATAGAAATTGAAAAAAAAGACACACAAAGTCACTGTTTCGTTAATTGTGTCTGTGCCAGCTGCAAAAGATCTATGATAAAATGTTTAATCCCCACTTTCCAGCTCTTTATCAATGATTGTCTAGCTTAAAGCACTGGAAGTGCACATCTAAGTATTTGTTCAATGCACTGAAGGCTTCTGTTTCTGTGGTGTTTTGAAGTTTAACTTAATATATTGTATATATAAGCGGAGATGTAACAAAGCCAATTCTGGAAGTTGGAGGATGAATGAGGAAACTACCTGGTGTTATAATGAAATTTCAGGTGGGATAAGATTCCTTTCATTGCCATCTGCTCACAACCGCATGGCTGTAACTCATTGTATAATGGTGCAGGAGAAAACATGAAGAGGTACGCGTTGCCACTAACTTCAGACTAGGAGTCGCTAAGTCAAGGGTATATCACTGTGGGTGCTATTTAAATGGCTTCTCATTTCCCTTTTAGAGAATGACCAACTCTTTTCACCCTTGCCAACATCATGGTGTAATTTTGTAAAATTAACCACTAGTATGTATCAACATGCAGCTCCTGACTCTTTGGTCTAGTATTTTAAAAAGCAACAAAATTAGTCACAGATATTGAAATGCACTCTTTTTTTTAAGGTAACCAGTCACCTTGCTGCGGTATTAGCAATGATCTTCAGGCTGCTGGGATTCCGAATCAATTTGTCCAGAATGCTGACAATCTGTTCAAATTTCGGCCTGTTATTCCTATCCTTTTGCCAACAGTCCAGCATCAGCTGATACAGGGCAGCTGGGCAGTCCATGGGGGGTGGCAGCCGATATCCTTCATCAACCGCTTTAATTACCTAAATGAGAATTCAATATAAGACATTATCAGTGTGTCACAACGAACACTACTCCTCTGAGAAACACAATCATAAGCAATCGTGGAAAAGGAAAGCGTGGGCTTATCATGGATTTTAACACAGTAGGGACTCCTTTGGCAAAAAGCAAAGTTGGGCTGAAACAAGGGCTGGTATGTTTAAATCCAGATAAGTGCACATTTACCTTTTTATATTGAAAATTTGTAGCTAAATATGACTACTTGGTGCACACTTAGAGGGATGACAATGGCATTATATTAATGTCAGTGGACTGGTAACTCAGAGACCCAGGATAATACTCTGAAAACACAGCTTCAAATTAAATTTACATTCAATTAATACATCTGGAATATAAAACTATTGACAGCAATGGTGTTTTTTTTTTTGTAAAAACGCATCTGGTTCACTGTCACCCTTCAGAGTAGGAAATTCGTCACCTTTATCTGGTATGGCCTACATTGTGGTTGATGCTTCGCTGCCTCTGAAATGACCTAGCAAGCCTCACAGTTCATGGGCAATTAGGGGTGGAGTAACAAAGGTAGGCTTGACCATGATGCCCTCACCCAATGGTAGGACAACTAAAAGAAAAAGCAAGAACAATAACACATGCTCTAGTGTTAATTGTATGGTGCCAAATTGGCCACCCATTAACATTTCTCAAAATTCAATTCAATAGAAATAATAATCAGATGAAATGTAAATCTGGCTACCCACTTTGTTGCCTATCTTACAGCATTGCACAAAGGCAAATGATTCCCATTCACTCAGATCATTATTTAAAATGAATCTTCCAGCAATGAACACAATACTCAATTTAAGATTCAGCGATAAACAGAATTTAGATGTAGCTCAGAGGAACTCTATCTGAAGTTTTAGATTCAATTCAAATTTTGATTTTTCAATTAATGGAAATTTACGAGCTGATTAGACTTCGAAAACATGCAGGAGAATTGAAGCTAAGCCAGCTTTAGTTCAGAGGAGGCTTTGGAGTTTATTGCTATCTATCTCTTGAGCTCTGTCAGCAGTGAAGGAGGGGCACAATACTGGACTGATGTAAATGCCTGATGTGAATCTCCTACTGTTTTCTGTGGAAAATGAAATGCAGCCGGTGCTGAGGGTAGGTAATTTAATATGACTGGTGCACACACTGAATCTGGCCAGCTCTCTGCATAAATACACAGATCATGTTCAGCTCAGGTCAGCTTGATGAATGTTATTCAGGCACACATACGTGTGTGTGTTTATGGCATGGTTATTGTGTAAATGGGGCATTTGAGATGATTATTCTGTTAATGGTAATTTTGGTTGCTGTTGATTAAGTGCACCAGGAGGTTTTGGTATTGTGTCCAGGAACTGTCCAAATTGGAAAGTGAAATGAAAATGCAAGGGTGTTATTTTCCCAATTAGAATACAAATTCAAGTTTTTTTCTCATCTGCCCATGTGGATGGCAGAGAGAGACAATGAATGCTTTCAAAAGGAAAAAATGGGCACTTGAGGGAAATAAATTTGCAGTGATACGAGGATAGAGCAGGAGAATGGGACCAATATGGACAGGATAGCCTCAGTGGGCTGAATGGCCTTGTTCTGTACTGTAACTGGTCCTAAACTCTGATAGGATTATATCTGGACATAAGAATTCTTGAACGCATTTTATATTTTCCTTGAATTTGGATTACTGATAATTTAATAAAGCAAAACACAACAATGTGGTTGTAAAAAGGAGACATTGAGCCACATGAGAATGGCAGGAGGAAGAGAAAGTAGTTAATAAAATCACAGGGTATATTTAGAGATGACAGGAGTCTCACCTTCTGGTTAGAAAGCCAGCAAAAGCCCATCATCAAGTACCTTGAGGTAGGTCTGCCTACTGAGCACTGCCAGGATACTTAATTTGACAACTGCAAATGCTGCAACCACTAAGTCTAGGTGGTGCAAAGAGTAAAAAGGAGAGATGATTGAGAGATTAAAGAGGAGTTCACTATCATTCACAAAAGTCGGAAAGCAATAGCCAGTTTCAAAGATGGCCCTATTGGAATTGAGTATATTCAAAGGAACAAGATTCCAGGATGCAGTGGCCTAAGTCATATCATGCATTGAGTGTGAGTGACGAGAGTCAGATTTGAAGGGCAGCTGCAGCAGTGTTCTGGGGTTTCCCTTGGAAGGTGACACCAACCTGGACAAGGAGGTGCATCATTCCTTCAGCAGAGACGGTGAGCAAGAGCAGCTGGTCAATGTGTAACGTTCCCTCAACCCGTAGGCATAGCCTCCCTGATCCAGGGTGGCTTCTCGCTGATCAGAATGGTGGCTGGAGAGGGCCGGAAGTGTTGCAACAGAATAAAGGAGACCTCTTTTCCAGACACTGCAGGGAATGGGAAGCTGTGTTTTGTCAGTGCCCCACCCCACACCCCCGTCCCCTCTCCTCAGTGTCAGACTCCTCGGTCCCAGTTGGCGACAGTGGTACATACACATCCTGGTAACGTTGTCATTGTCAGAGCTTCCTGTGACCAGCTGCAGCCAGTAGATATCTCAAGTCATATGTGCGGGGCTATTTTAACATTACTGATGGTCTATAATTGGGTATTGATGAAGTGTTTATCGAGTTAGCAAGATGGTGGCTGCTAGCGATCGACACACCCCCTGAGAGCTCAGATCACCACAGGATTCCAGGGTGCAGGATCTTGATTACCATGAGGTGATCATGGTGAGGGGGTTCCTTCCCTTCAAACCCACAGCTAGTAATAACCACAGTGCTTTTTGGGTTCCTCTTGTGACCAGTCCCCTGTTCACCACTGGTTAATTATCAGCAGTGATGGGATGAGGCTGTTAAGTGTGTATTAATTACCCACTTTAGGGTCTCAGGTGGCTATTGTTTGTAATGGGAAGGGTGTCAAATGGGGCATTCTACCATGGACCTAGTCAGAGTAGAGATGGGAAGGTGGCAAGTACCTCAATCTTTTTTTTTAACCAGTCACGGGACGTGGGCATTGTGCTTTATTGCACCTCCCTAGTTGGCCTTTGTGAAGGTAATGCTAAGTTGCCTTCTTCTGTGATGTAGGTAGACACTCAACACCATTGAAAAAGGAATGCCAGGATTTTGACCCAATATATTTCCAAGTTAGCATGGTGAGCGGGTTGGAAGGGAATTTTCCAGTGGTGGCGTTCCCACATACCTGCTGCCCTTGTCATTGCAAGGTGGTAGTGGTTCTAGTTGTGGAAGGTGCTGCCTAAGAACCCATGGAGAATTTCTGCAGTGCATCTTGTAGATAGCACAAACTGCTGCCACTGAGCATCAGTAGTGGTAGAGGGGATGTTTGTGGATTTAGTGCAAATCAAGCGGGCTGCTTTGCCCTGGATGGTATCAAGCACCAAACTCCTGTCTTGTAACGTCAGATGGTGGAAAGCTTTGAGGAGTCAAGCCAGGAGTTACTCATGCAGGATTCCTAGCCTCTGACCTGCTCTTGTAGCTTATTGCATTTAGATGTCTAATCCAGTTCAATTTCTGGTCAATGGTAACCCCAGACATGTTAATATCAGGGATTGAATGAATGTAATGCCATTGAATGTCAAAGGTTGATGGCTAGATTCTTTCTTGCTGGAAGTCATTGCCTGGCATTTGCATGACTCAAATATCACTGCCACTTTTCAACCCATGCCTGCCCAAGTCTTGCTGCATTTGAACATAGACTGCTTCAGTTTCTGAGGTGTTATGAATGGTGCTGAACATTGTGCAAACATCGGCAAACATCCCCACTTCTGACCTTATGATGGAGGAAAGATCATTGATGAAGTGGTGCTGGGCCTAAGGCACTGTGCTGAGGAACTCTTGCAGAGATGTCCTGGAGCTGAGATGACTGACCTTCAACCACCACAACCATCTTCCTGTGTGCCAGGCACGAGTCTAACCAGTGGAGTATTCTCCCCCGATACCTATTGATTCCAATTTTAACCAGGCTTCTCAACAGCACACTGGTCAAATGCAGCATTGATGTCAAATGCAGTTGCTCTCACCTCATCTCAGGAATTCAGCTCTTTAGTACAATTTAGAATCAAGACATTAATGAGGTCAGGAGCTCAGTGGCCAAAGCAGAAGTAGGCATCAGTGAGCAGGTTATTTTTTGATTATCAAGCCGATCAAGGGTTACGGGGAGAAAGCAGGAGAATGGGGTTGAGCAACTTATCAGTCATGATTGAATGGCAGAGCAGACTCAGTGGGCCGAATGGCCTAATTTCTGCTCCTATGTCTTATAGTCTTATTGCTGAGCATTTGTTGCTTGATAGCACTGTTGATGACACCTTCTATCACTTTATTGATGATCGTGAGTGGACTGATGGGGCGGTAATTAGCTGCTTTTTGTGGACAGGACCTCGCTGGGCAATTTTCCACATTGTGAGGTGGATGCCAATGTTTGACTGTGCTGGAAGAGCTTGGCTAGGGGCATGGCAAGTTCTAGAGTATATGTTTTCAGTAACATTGCCGGAATGTTGTCAGGGCCCACAGCCTTGCAAAATCCAGTGCTCCAGCATATCAAATGATATCTATCATGTGAAGTGAATCAAATTGGCTGAAGCGTGGCATCTGTGGTGTTGTGGATATCTTGAGGAGACCTGGCCTTGTGACCTCCCCCCCTCCCACCCCCCGCCTGATTAAACACATCCCTCAGAGATTAGGCAGGGCCAGATTGCGAGGGCAAAGAGACAGAATTGTGGGGAACCAAGTTAAAAGAACTTGTGACAACGCCATCAAGATGAAGATGGAAAAAACACAGACGGACCTGCGACTAGAATATTTTAAAAAGAAAAAGTAGGAGATCTAATTCTTGTAATTTAAGAAAAACAGAGGGTAAAAATACTTGTTTTAATCTGCAGTCAAACATTTATTTTTGCCAGCAGAGAAAGTTGTGGTGGACTGTGATAGCTCCCAGGTTCCCAAAATTATGTTTTGAATTGCAGTGATCTCCGGGTACTTTATCTGTTCTGAATGAAGGATATTGCTTCTTGCGTGCTTTCTAATGACATATACATGCACCTCACAGTGGAATACATCTGTACAGTGCTGACAATAGATTCTAGTGCACAATTTATGATGTTAGAATTCTGCTTTGTTGTACCAAAGTGCCTCGATATGCTGTCACCGGGGGTATATTTTCTAACCCTCTGCAACTGCATAACACATTTATACTGAATGTGTCTCTGCATTTTTTCAACACGGGGATTAACCAGGTGGGAAAACATACCTTATATTTATTAGTTGGTACATAGAAACAGTTCAAGCTGCTGAATATTAACTTCCACGATGGTTTCACATTGATAGATTGGAATTCTACTGGGATACCCAGGAGGAAATGACCTCTGTAGGTCAGCACAAAGACAGAGGCCTTTTCACCCCTGTCAAAAATGAGAACTTAAAAAAAAAGCACGTAATCCAGGAATACACTTAAAAGCAACTTTGACACAGAAGTGTTTTGCCACCCTACAATTATTTTCCCCAAGAACTTCAGACTAGGAAGGAATTACGTGAGAACCTATGTGTATTAACTCGTGTTACTAGATATGAATTATGCATACCCTATAGAATACATTGTTCATTGTTAACAATGCAAAGCTAGTATGCTTGAACAGTTTAAGTGCACATAGTTTTGTACACTGCGATAATTTTTAGTCCTGTGAACAATCTTTTCTTTCCTAATTTACATCGGGTATTTTTCTGTTTGCGAAAGTGTCCACTATAAGATGATGGTTAAACCAGTCTTCAGCGCTGGAAATTTGTTTGCATGTCTTCTTTGTTGCTTTCAATGACACAGAAATGCATGGCCGCCTGGCATTCCCATGCTCGACTTCCTCACCCAGCTTGACTCATTTACAACAGAGCACTTCACAGAAGATACTCACATCCTGATTGGACATTTCCCAGTAAGGCCTCTCTCCATATGACATCACCTCCCATAGAACAATCCCATAACTCCACACATCACTGGCTGAGGTGAATTTGCGGTAGGCAATGGCTTCTGGCGCTGTCCATCGGATGGGGATTTTTCCACCCTAGAAAAGAGTTTATTTAGAAATAGTGGTTATGCATGAGCAGTGCGTCTGATGACCATGCATGAAATGCAAAACTTGCTTGCAGGTCAAGCCCAGACATTTGAGTTAAAATTGCATTAATCAAAACCAGTCATAAACATGATGTGGGCTTTTTTTTGTCTGCTGCCTTAACCCTGCCATTAATCTGTTTGAGGGATTCGAAATGTATTTGTGGCCAGAATAAACAGCATGATTTCAATGTAATAGTTTGAAAGCAATTCTTCTCTTCATTTTCCATTCCACTAGGCTTATTACCACAAAAGCAAAACTTATAGATCTTAATTCTGCTATCACATGCAATTTGTAAACCCAGATTGGCAGTAATTCCTGACAGCTTGAAAAACAATGGAGGGGGCAAAAATATCACAACCCCATTTCCATATACCAAATATTGCAGATTCTCATTTTTCCCACACGGGTATTCAGTATAAACCTAAGTGTTTCCTCAAATGCTATTGGTTTCACAGTAAAGCTGTCTGTTGCACCCCTGTTAAAACAAGGCAAATCATGCAGCTGCAATCAAAATTGAGGGTTTCATTTCATGAGTCATGAATTCAAGTCTAAATTCTGAAGAACCCTCCCATCAGCTTGTCTCAGCTTGGTGAATTTTATTAGCTATCATTCTTGGTCTGCACCTTCCATCTTAAAGAAGAAACACATCAGTGGAGGACAGCAATAGAAAAATCAGAAAAATAAAGAGTGGGACAGGACTGACTGGCCAGAATTTATTCATTTGTTTTCAAAGTGAAGACGACATAATTATTAAGAGTAGAATTTAATTCGTCTCTAGAAATAGAAAACAAAGCTGGTGGAGGATGGAAGTAGATGGGAGTTAAAATTTAACTTCCTTGCAATGGGTCAAGTTTTTCAAACAAGTTGGGGAGCATTTCAGTGTCAAGAAATTCTTTCCCATTCATCTGCATATCATTAATATTCATTAAACGGAAACCCAAAATTTAGCTCTAACTTCCAGATGAAGATGTATGTTTCATAACAATTTAAAGGTGCTGCACACCAGATAGGTTTTTCTCAGTCTTTAGATCTGAGGCTGGTGAGGATTGGGTACTCAAATGGCACAAAGGTTGGTTTGTGAAGTGGGTGATGCAGCAAGGCACTCGCATGTTTGGAACTGGGGATGTCCAAATAGAGCCGGGCTCTGGCCTGCTTCTCAAAAGGAGACAGCTGAATAATGTGTGGTAGGTCTACAGTCAGAGAGGGGGTTTCAAGCTTGAAGCAGCTGGTCCATCTAGAGGGAGGGCAATTCAAGATTTCCAGAAGGAGGTTCGAAGAACACGGGAGGGCAAGACAATGGCAAACCAGTCAAAGGTGAGTCATGGAGTGTTTAAGATCACTGATACTCAATCAAATGTGATTGTCGGAGTTTGGAGAGTGACTGTCAGTAGGAGTCAGCTGATTCTATGAGGGTGAAGAGCAATGGGAGAAAGCTTCAGGATGACAGAGTGGAGGTGGGAGGCCACAGCTGTAGGATCAGACTGTGCTTTTCCATCAAGGTGGTTGCAAACTCAAGTTAAGCTGGCAGTGGATAAGGTTCTTGAGGGAGGTGGGCAGAGGAGTCCTGGGTATGGCTCATTGGAGGATTCTGCAATCCTACTGGTCAACTGCAGCGCTGGAGCCATTTTTGCTGTTGCTCACCCTTTCTGTGGACACTTTAGTCAAATGAGAAGATTTTCCATTTCCATTGGTTGCATTATCCACCATTCCCACGTCACCTGAAGAAGACCCTGCATTGCTGAAGTATGTTGATGCTTGTTGTTTAAATCCTAGCAGGGGGAGAAGAATGAATGGGGTCTGGAAAGATGTTCGCTATAGAAAAGATGGTGGCGTGGGGAGGGTTAACGTACAATAATTGTATACAGCGGTGCATGCTGTCATTCAGGAAACAATGGTGTGGTGGCCCTGCTGGAAAAATATCTTGCTCCAGGGTTTCTCCTACATCATTCACCTGCACAGATGTAATGCTTTGAGGGATGTGCCTTTCATCAGTTGTCCCAAACCCACAATTAAATGAGAGGTCATAGTTTTAAGATGAGGGGTAGCAGATTTAAAACAGAGGTGAGGATAAATTACTTCTCTCAAATGGTCATGAATCTGGGGAATTCATTGCCCCAGAGTGTGGTGGATGCTGGGACATTGAGTAAATTTAAGGAGGAGATACAGAGATGTTTAATTAGTAATGGGTTGAAGGAGTATGAAAAGTGGACAGAAAAGTGGAGTTGAGGCCAAGATGAGAACAGTCATGATTGTATTAAATGGTGTAGCACACTTGAGGGGCTGAATTGGTACTCATGCTCATAGTCTTATGGTATAGCAGGGGCAGGCACTTGTGCGCTTCCTTCACCCCCAAGGTATAATTGTAATAGACAGTAACGATTTACATTGCAATTGTAAGTGTGATGATTATTGACACTTGAAGTAAAGATGTACCCAATTCTGGTTCTGCTATTGGGAAATATACTCCTTTCCATTAAATTCTTCAATCCAGGCAACGTGTTTGCTGGTGATTACATGCGCTGAAAATGCTGGATCAAACCAAGTTAAATGGATTCAATTCATCCTAAACAGATCGAAGTCTATTTTAATATAACCCTCAAGAAGTCAACAGTGTGGTATCACAATCATTTTCAATTTGATTGGCACAAACTCATAATAAGACACTTGGTCATATTGGTTTTACTTAATTGTAAGCCCCAGTTTTGGCTGAGGCAGAGTTTTTTGAGCGGTGAGGAGGATGTCTGGTTGGGTCCTGTGCAGTTTTAATCTCACAGTGTATCTGTTGGATGGGAACATGCTGTGAACCAAAGAGATGATTAATTGACAAGATTCTTGATCAACAAATGAATCTGAAGGTATAAGAAGTAGGCAAGAAAATGGAGTCGAAACCACAATCAGATCAGTCATAATCTAATCAGATGACAGAACAGGATTAAGGAGCCAAATGGGTCACTCCTGCTCTTACATTCAATGTTTGTGCAATGGTATTTTCATCCAGGTGGAAGTATATCGGGAGGGTCCTGTTGGATAATTAGTTGTCTGTGTGAGGATGGGGTAGGAATGGAAGAGGAAACATCATGGAAATGGGCAGCATTCTGGCCTGATATGGCAGCCATCGCTGTACCTACCATCTGTGAACAATTTTTAAAGAGTTTTGAAAAATTGGCCAGGGCAGATTGACAGCTGGAAGCCAAGGCAGAGTAGAAAAATGGTAGTCGTATTGAAACTTAATGGATGCACAATTGATTTTTCTCAAAACTTCCACTCTTGAGAAAGTACATAAAATGTTTTGAATGCTGCCAACCCTGTTGCCGACAGACTGGAGCTGTTCAGCTTTACACAGCATCCAGAGACCACACACCCCTTTGAAACTTTTGAGACATTAGACGGCAAGTTCTTAACGAGGTCTTTAATTCTATAAAATGTGTCCAATTAACAATGCAGGCTACACACTTTCCCACCCTCCCTCCAACCCACGCAAAAGTTAATAGGTTCAGAAACAGAAGCAGCAGAATGGCACACAAGCCACTGGCACTATTGTTTCGATAACCCGCCTTTGTGCCAACCTAATTCGGTGTATGTAAATCCTGTCTCTGGTCTTGGCTGGCCTGACAGTTATTGAGAATGCACTGGGCATTCATTCGTGGGGCAGTATCATGACTTTTTATTCTGTCGTCCTGCTCCTGCCTGCCAGCTATACCCGAGAAGTGCCGAAAACCAAAATGTTTCAGAGCCCTAACGGCTGGACTGCTTTTTAAAAAGTGTACCCAATCAGTTATTCTGAAGTCTCCTGTCTTTTCTAATTGATAAACCCAAACGTCGGGCCAAAGCCAAAAGTGCTGCAAACTAAGGCAAAGAACATGATTCCTTTGTCTGCTGTTATAATGGGGCTATTAATCCGTTTATTTTGAAGGCATTTTCATTTTAATAGCATGCAAAGGATTTTCACATGGCATGCTGACATTAATATCCAATACAACTCAGCTTAAATCATAGAAAATAACTGGTTCAAAGTTGGGATTTAAAATCTGTAAACTGTTGGCTGCATCAGTGACTTGGGGGAGGTAGATTTTTGTGGATTTGTGGTCCTAGGGAAGAATGAGGTTGCATAATTAAATGTTGCTGGACCAAACACCTCAGCCTGATATTTCAGAGCAGGATCCTTTGCCAGCTCTCAACTGCAGAAGAATAAAATCACACAACAGCAAGAAAAACACAGCTGCACGTTAAATTGACTAAATCAATTTGAATATTTTACCGATCTGTTTGCTATTTATTTCTTCTGAAGCAGTATATATCTTTCTATTATTGCTCCTCAAAGGCTTTCAGCATAGTTTAAACAGAACCGTTATTTTACATGGTAATTTGATGGAAGGCAATATTCAAATCAGAATTTCATAATCAGCAGGTTGCTTCGCTTGTTATTGTTTTAACCCTTAGAGTGCAGGAGCAAAGAAATGATCTATTCATTAAGGCAAACATTTTTTAAAGCCATCCTTTCAGGCATTATTAGGTTTAAAGTCAAAATTATGCTAAGAATGGTGTTTGGATGTCTGGAGTAGATTTATCATTGTAATCTTAGCCCTTAGCTATAAAACCAAACGTTTAGAATAATTTCAATTCAAGTTAATTTTTTTAGAAAACACAATTTAAACATTTTCTATTTTCACTTTCCCCAATCTTTCTCCATTCGTTATTTGTTAACTTTGTTCTTTTTGTTCCTAATTTAACCTATTTTTCTAGCTGCTTTTGCTCACTCTTCCCCAAAATCATAATTTACGGTTGAAAACTTTCATTGTATTTAATAAGAGAAAAGCAAGTTTCTCCTAAGGAGTGATGTAATGGTAAGGAAATCACAGGACAAAGCAGATTGTAAACATAAGAACTGTGAGAATGGAATTTCATTAGAAGTAGCAGTGGATCACGCACATCTGCAATAACGATTCTTTAACACTTCTCAAGCAGCTAATGAGGCGCCTAACCACAATAAATGTCAAAACCTCTATAATCCAGCTGTGAAGTATGGATTGTTGAAGAATATGTTTGACTGGAAGGAAGTTAAAAAGAAACAATTTAGTGGCGATGTCCTGTAAATGGAGGTGAGCAAATAAGGGATTAATGCAAAAGTGTTTTTTTGGTGGAAGACGATAGCCTGGTGATATTCAAGCAGGAAACTTGGCAGTTCATCACAAGCAAGGTCAATACGATCTCATCAGAAGGAAGGAGGTCAATTAAAAAGGGCATGATTGTAATAAAGCATGTTGGAAATATGACTATCTTAGAAGTCAAGAATGTATAGATACAAAAGGTAAAGCAACAGCTGGGAAAAATAAACTCGTTATCCATTTGTAAGGACGCAGTAAGTAAATTGTTGGAAGCCAAAAAAAGCGAGATTTTGCTGTTATAAGACAGCAGGTAATGGACTACACATTGGTCAAGCCTCAATGACTGAATCTCCATTACTTGATAGTTTCAAAATAAAGATTATGATGTAACTGACTCCCATAGGTGAATCCTCAGAAATGACAACACTTCGGAGATTAGGAATTGTTTAGAACTGTCAAGATTAAATTAGAGGGTAGAGCTAATGGTCTGTACTATGTTAAACATCTTTTTAGTGTGTAAAACTTAGTACAATGATGATGTATCACATCAAAACACAAACACTATTGATAGACAAGTTTAAAAAGTACAAAATTCAAATGGACAATCATGCTTCGAATATAAATAAGCAATCAAAGAGAAATATCCCATGAACACCTATCATCCCCATTCCTATTTGAAAAGAACTAGAAATACAAATCTTCGAAATGGAGCACCTTATGATGAACTAGAGAGTGAGGCACCAACATTATTAAGAAAAGAGAAATAAGAGTGACACGTTAGTGAGTTGCTACTTAGTAGAGAGGAGAATCTAATCTATTCAGTGCTCCTACAAAATTGCATGAGGCTGCTTTGAACTGGCTGCTAATGTAGAAATAGATTCTTATTGGCCAGTCACTGATTTCGTACTCAGACTGGGTGTCACATTTTGTCGAGGGTCAATATTATAACATGGGATTCAAAACACCAATGTCATAATTACATGATGTCCTGAGCTTACACTTGTATGCAACAATATCTTTTCAGCCTTTAAATATTGCAATAGATAGTCAGCTGCATCACTTTTTTCAAAGACTTTAACACATTTAGCTCTTCAGGCTTTATTCACATAGTTCTATGATAAATCTTATTATGAATGTTTGACTGAGATCCAAATCACAAACAGATTCAGCTCAACAGGATTTGTTGCCATGACTATCAATGGGACAGTCATTGTTGAGGTTGACAGCTTTATGAGCTCCTAGGAGATTTATTTTTTTGAAGGTTCTTTTTTTAACGGACGCTTGTTTCTTTGAACAGTTTTATGGCCACAGGAGGATTAAAGCTTTTTTCAGGTAGAGTTAAAGGATTATATCTTTGTTTGACAGGTTTATGATCTCCTAAGATAATTGAAATTTCTTGGAAAGGTTTTGAACCGATGTTTCTTCATTTTGATAGCTTTGTGAATATCTCCAATATTATTTAATCTCTTCAGGATCCTAATTATTTTTGATTTCTGTTCATGGTGGATACTAGGCACATGAAATGGGAGAATATGAAAAGAATGTGGGAAAGGGTGAGTGGCAAAGAGGTGTGCTGGCTAGATGCTTAACATTCATGGACAGGATTGGTCTAATATCTTCATAAAAGCTTGCAGACTGACCAACCCACTTGTCTCAGTGACCTCTAACCTCCATTCCCAACTTAGGCCTGCTCTGGGAGCTGGCAGGTCTAACTCCAGGCTGTTTTTACACCCCCAGAAACATGAAGCCAAGTGTGGGCAGGTATTGCCAGGCAAAAGGTAAGAATATAAAATTTCCTCAGTCACAATTCCCACCTTAAAGTGGAAAATCTGATTCTATGACTCTATAGAGAGGGAAGACAATCTGGATGTCTGCCTGCCATTAAGAAAGTTGTCCGGTGATGTGAATGTGTCAAAGATTGTTCCCAATGTAGCTCGTGCATTTTTCCTGGTCACCCATAACCCTTTACACATTTCCAGACCTGCCCAAACGGGCTTGCCAATCCACCACGAACAATATAACGCCCAAATGTTTATATAAAATCAAAATACTGTGGGTGCTGGACTTCTGAAATAAAATCAGAAAGTGCTGGAGAAATTCAGCATGTGTGGAGAGAGAAACCAAGTTATCATTTCAAGTCCAGTATGATTTCTTCAGAAATGAAAGAAACTGGGAAATACTTATAGCTATTTTCTAGTGAATTCCTGGTTAGTCCACAGCTCCTCATGCACTGCTCCTCCACTGTGCCCAGAACTATTGGTCTTGTACATCCATTACCTTCTGTGCACAAAATAAAGCCATCCTCCCCTCCTCCTGCTTCATTGTTCAAGCTCTCAAACAGTAAACTTCTTTATACTATTTAATTATTTCACTGCTCTGGTGATTTTAGGAACATTTCTCTGCTTAGGGTCTAACCTATCTTTGGTCAGATATGCAACTAAAAAGCTCACACTTTGGCACGAGTTTTATAACTATGGAATATCAAATAAGCATATCATTATAAGTTTAATGATGCTTTTAGTAAGTTGGCCTTACTTTTTCACTGCCTTTCAAACCTTGGATAGTCAGAGGCTTTTTTCCAGATTAGAAAGGTCTCTTCCAACAGGGCACAGGTTCAAAGTGAGAGGGGGTAAGTTTAAGGTAGAAGTATAGGGAAATTTTTTTACACAAAGGATGTGGGTGCCTGGAACGCACTGCCAGTGGAGGTGATGGAAGCTTGCATGTTAGCAATGTTTAATGCATATCTTGATAGCCCCATGAATGGGAGGCAAACAGAGGGATAGAAACCACTTGTGGGCAGTAAGTAGCGAGTCTAAATAAGGATTAGGAAATGGTGCAGACTTGGTGGGTTGAAGGGCCTGTTCCTGTGCTGTGTGGTATTGTATTGTAATGTTAAAGGGCAGTATTGCTGATTGCAATTTTAAACAGGGCGATTCATTGAACATTGCTTTCTCTCACTGGTTTGTCAGTCGGATTTCAAACATTTTGTCAGTTGGATTAGAGAACGCAGTAACATATCATTATTATTTACTTGTTTTCTTTTCTGCTTTAATCTGGGTTCCCACCTTCCAATTCAGAAGCGAGAGAACCTTACACACAAAAAAAACAGGTTTCATTTCTTTAAAACTGGCTGTAATAGACTTTAATTCAGCTCATCAAAAGTGCAATAATCAGCCTGATTCGATCACATCAATAAAGAATTTACTTCTATCTTAAATTGTAAAAATATATTCACACCAAGAAGGGATGTTCACAGGTAAGTAAACTCATCAGTAGTCTAGACCTTAATGACACCTGGACAAGTAAAATCATCCATGTTAAGGAATGATCTTACTTAAGAGATAAAAATATATTTACACTGTTATTGTTATACTAATTAAAGAGGAAGGAACAATAAGGAGTCAACACTACAGAAATAAACTGAAGTGCTAATTATTAGCATCACCTTCATCAGCACAAACTACACTCCAGATGTCATTCTAATTCTATATAAAAATTTTGTTTCAGTGTAATTTTGTATTGTACTTTGATACTTTGAAATTCTCTCTTCAATTCTACAAACTGAACCTTCATTAAATAGCAGACAAAGATATTCTATTCTATTGGAATTAAATTATTTGTTGCCATTATCTCACTGTGATTTCAACACATGAATGGCATAGCACAAAGGTACAGCTAGTGGCAACTGTAGTTATAACAGACACCTTGAAAATGTGATCTTGCTGGCTGCTAAGAATATATAGAGATGTTTGTTAGTGTGAGGCAATTAACGCTTTCCTGTAGCCTATGTCCAAAAGGAGTGGTAATTGATAAATTGTGTTTAAATTACAAGTTGGAGCAGTCATGTGGCTTATCCAAAAGCTTTGAATCTTTTCACTTGCATTTTACAGCAGTTTGCGGTTATTTTATCATAAGGTTATCAATGACAGATGTACAATTAATGGATTTCAAATTCTGCCCTATACATGCATCATTTTCAACAATTGTCCATTGATGTTAAACATCAATATCAGGGCTTTAAATTTATTTTGATAATATCAAAATCACAGTATCTATTGTTCTCCTGACAGCTTTATCTGTTTTGTTGTAAAACTATGCTTCATAACCATTTTTTATAAATTTACTTACTGGAAACCAATAACTGAAGCAACATTCAAACAACTTGAAAATTGAAGTCAGAGATGGCTGAATATTTGCATCACTGCACCTATTACATTCCAACGCCATTGGATTTGAAGATAATAACACAAAGCACAATAGACAACTGCTGGTGCTTTACATGGAGTCAATTAGCAAATCTGGAATCCTGATCTGTATCATTCACTGAATGTTTTTGATACAGGCGACAGATTAGCTGTGCTAAATTCTCTTGACAATAATGACCTACCTCTGTTATGCTTACACTGCACATCTTGTATAAACATGTGGCAAATTCTGTTCAGCATTTTGTCTGAAAGCCTGTATAATGCTTTAAAGAGACTTCCCTGCAAGTCAAAAACCACTTTCAGGAAGATTCTACTTAAACACTAGATATTTATAAATAGAATCATAGAATCCCTGTAGTGTGGAAGCAGGCCGTTTGGCTCATCAAATCAACACTGCCCCTTCCAAAGAGCATCCACCCTGACCCACTATCCCCTGTAACCCTGCATTTACCATGGCTAACCCACCTAGTCAGCATGTCCTTGGACTCTATGGGCAATTTGGCATGGACTGTGGGAGGAAAACGAGGGCACTCGGATGAAACCCACACAGACACAGGGAGAACGTACAAACTCCACGCAGATGGTCACCTGAGGCTGGAATTGAACCCAGGTCCCTGGCGCTGTGAGGCAGCAGTGCTAACCACTGAGCCGCCATACTGCCCTACCTTTTAAGAGATTTTGCCGAATCAACATTGCATATTTGAAGAATGTTCTTCAAATAGGCTGTATTCAATAAAGTGCATCAATTCTATGAATAGCTTTACAAAAAAATTGACTGTGAGCTGTTGTAAATTTGTGATTTGAAGAACATTCCTTCTGCAGTTATCCACCGTGAGGAGGTGTAAAACAAGAATGACAACTGCTACTGGCAATGTTCTAGCTTAATGTGTTTGTAAATAGTCCTCTGACTTCATTTCACCCAGGTAATAGTTTTACTCAAACAATGGATGAAAATAAAGTCCCACAGACATATTAGGCTGAATTTTCCCAGCCCTGGGAGGCAGGTGAGAAGAAAGCACAGGAGGTAATGTCTAAAAATTGCAGGTCAACTCAACTTCCCCTCCACATTTCCACCTCCAAATAACCATGATCATCCTGGAGAAGGATGCAAGCAATTTGAGGGACTGATTGCTACTACTGGAATCTACCAGAGGTTAGTTGTCTGCAGACTCTCCCCAAAATCCACATTTCCCATTGAGGCCAAATCTCAACAAGTATCTTGAGGTTGTCTCCCACAGGCAGCTGGAATAAGTAATACCTTTTATAGATCCAAAATTGCTACAAAAACTGAGCAGGTCTGGCAGCATCTGTAGAGAGAAAGCAGAGCTAACATTTCAGGGTCCAGTGACCCTTGTTTTTCTCTGCTTTCTCTCCACAGATGCTGCCAGACCTGCTGAGTTTTTCCAGCAATTTCTGTTTTTATTTCTGATTCCCAGCATCTGCAGTTCATTATTTTTTCTTTCCCTCCTCTAAATCCACCCATTCCATAGCTTGGAGTATCAGATGGTCACAGCCCATCAATCAGCAAAGGGTGGAGTCATGGTCCTTCTTCATTTTTAAATTTCCAGAAAGCAATTCCACTTTCTCCAGATCTACAGGCCTCCAGGACTCAAGCTCTCATCAAGAATCTTCCCAGGAATTTGATGACAAAGGCAGAGCAGGCCTTTAAACAAGTTACTTTTGGGAAGCTCATGCAGGTTGTAGATACCATTGGGGTTAGTGCCACAAACTGTTCCAATACCTGGGCAATCCTATAAATCACCCTCCCATCTCTCCACCTGCATTGAGTCCTATTGGGGGAATTCCAAACTTCTAGGATCACTTGCTGAATCAGTGCTAATAATGTTAATATTACAGATTAAGATTAATTATTTCAGTTATAGTGTGCAATGAGGTGTAATTGTGACATGGATTTAGCAGAGTTGGCAAAGCAAAGCAATGTTCATTAACTTGAGATCTGATGAAGGGCCTGTATTTTCTTCATCCAGATAACAGCTACAAGACAATGCTAGCCGGTGAATTTAATAAAGTTCAAGTGATTTTCTCAGATTACCATTCATGTCTGAACTTTATCCTGGATAACACAAGAGACTAATTGGTGGTTCAGTATTATGAATCATGTAAACTGTGCCTGGCCTCAAGGTGAAGCACCAAAAGACTTGGAGAATATTATAATTCCTCATGAAAGTGAAGGAGGGTAGTATGACTTTATAACCTGCACAGATTGAATGAATATGTTCATAAAGGAATTAATTGCTTTGGAATTTGTAATCCATGCTGTCCCGTACACTAGGAAATACACATAATATAATGAATTTATAAAGTATTACCTTTGTGTCTTTAGTAAACAGGTTATATGTTATGAAACCAATTACCTTTTGAACAGCTAAATTCCAAATAATGAAGAACTGATCTGACAATAATGCACATTTGTGGTAGGTAATTAAATGGGGCCAGTACAGCAATAACATTGTAAGAATTAGGAGTGGTATGGTATAATAGGATCTAACCTGTTATTGTGAAGCAAACCTATACCTTCTATGGCGGCATTATACAATGAAGGAAATATTGACACTGAGGAATGAACATAGATTCATGGTCCAACAACTAATATATGATTTAATTTAAATTTGGCAGCAGTGGCAGGAAAACGAGGAAATGAATCACACTAATTCACACTTCTCCAGGTCTGACTCTGAGGGAAGAATTTCCCACTGCATCAGAATTGTTGAGGGCATAATTATTGCAATAGAGGGGTGAACCATTTAATATTGCACCAGAACCTTAATAAATGAAGACTGGTTTCAGTGTTGTTAAGACAGCATTACTGGTACAGAACTCATCTTTTGATTGACAAGCTTAAGCACAGAGTCAGTTCAATCATGAGATGCTCATCGAAGCCTGCAAAGCAAATTCAGAAATTGTGTTGAATTATGCTAAGTTTGGGTTTTCAAAGCTATGTAGAGTAAGGAAAAATTGCAGATCTTAGAAATGTGCCAATCACATTCACTTGTCAATCATATCATCTAGGCCGGTAGCTCAGGGCACGACTGAGGGAGTGTTGCATTGACAAAGATGCTGGCTTTCAGAAATTAAAGCATTGTCTACCCTTTCAGGTGGATGGGAAAGATCCTGGGGCACTGTTCAAAGGATATCAAGGAAGCTCCTCTTAGCACTGTGTTAACAGTTATCCGTCACCAAAAATTTAAAACAGGTGAGCTGGCCATTAATTATTTCCATTTGTGGGAACTTACTGTGCACAGATTGGCCACTGTCTTTCCTACATTACAATAGTAATTATTTCTCAAATGTGTTTCATTGGATTTAAATGCATGCAAGTCTGTTTTATTTTTTTTTTTAATCACTGAGAAAGAATGCAAAGTCAAAGCCGGTAAGTCGCCATTTGATGCAGTGAGGATGAAGAGACCACAATGTATTTGTAGCTTAAAAGGATGGGCAGAAGAAAGCCAAGGAAGCATGAACCATAGTGATATCAACAGAGGCTGGCAGGTGAGGTTACAACATACAGACTGGAGATGGGTTAGGACTGGAGGTGAGAGAGTGCTTATACAAGGAAGATATGCTTTTTCTGTACCTAGTCTTAAGTGTTATTTTGTTTTTGCAGCTCACTTGACATCTTGTCTTCTACAGTAGCAGCATAGATCATAAACAGTATCTTTTAGGACTACATTGCTCAAATAAACCATCAGCTTCCATCTGCTGTGTCTTAATTACTTATCCAGATATAAAATATTACACTTATTCACAAGAAGCGAGAATCGATGGCATGATCTGGGAAGAAGGATGGTTTCTTACTCTTGTGGTGTATGCAGCTTCAGGGTCATCTTCAAGAACTCTGGAGAGTCCAAAGTCAGACACTTTGCACACCAAGTTACTGTTGACAAGGATATTGCGAGCAGCCAGGTCCCGATGCACATATCCCATGTCGGACAGGTACTTCATACCAGAAGCTATCCCCCGAAGCATGCCGACAAGCTGGATGACTGTGAACTGGGCATCATGTTTCTGAAAGAAAATGGACAAAGATTTCAAGTAAAGTTTGAAGCCTACGTTTTGGATGTTTATTGGAGTTGCTGCATGTGTCGATTTACTGGTGGCTTACCCTGAGAAAACTGTCCAAAGAACCATTCTCCATGTACTCAGTAACAATCATGACAGGTTTACCTAAAAGAAAGAAAAGTCACATATGAAAACAAAACATAGCATGACGTAGGCAAACGGTAAAGTCATCATAGTCTTGCTAGACCATGGGGCTGTTCTCTCACTGTAGGGAGATAACTGGTGGTCACCACACCTCATGTGAAAGGAGAGGCTGATAAGGAGAATTCTTCATAGTAACCTCATTATACACTGGAATTTAAAAAAAAAATCCTGTTTAAGGTCTGTATTGATTGCATAGTTGTCATTACTGTGGCTTTAATGATAATAGTAAATAACCACATAGACAGTTATGTCTGGTATATTTGAAAAGAAAAGGCAAATAAAAGAAAAAGAAAGACAAATGGCAAGGAGTTCCAAAGATTCAGATTCATTAGAGAAGAATTCTTCCTCATCTCACTCTTAAATTGGCACCCCTGTATTCTGAGACTATGCCTTCTTGTTCTAAACTCTCCCATGAGGGGGAACATCCTCTCAACATTTGTCCTGTCTTCCCCTGAAGAATCTTATAAGTTTCAATGAGATCTCATCTAAACTCCAATGAATAGAGTCTGAACACATTTAACCTTTGTTTTCAAGACAATCCCTTCAATCCTGGGATCATCCCAGTGAGCCTTTTCTGAACTGCCTCTAATGAAATAATATCTTTCCTTAAATGAGGACAACAAAACTGCTCACAGTACTTCAGATGCGGTCTCACCAGCACCTTGTGCTTTTTAGTAAGACTTCACTGCTCTTATGAAAGCACCGTCCTTGGCCAACAGGTTCTGGTGTGGGACAACAAGGTGCAGGGCTGGATGAACACAGCAGGCCAAGCAGCATCATAGGAGCTGCTGTGTTCATCCAGCCCTGCACCTTGTTGTCTCGGATTCTCCAGCATCTGCAGTTCCTACTATCTCAGGTTCTGGTGTGGGATGTGAACCCAAAATTTCTGACCCACATGTATAGGGATACTGCCATGCTATCACAAGATCTCCAATAGGAATCCAGGCAATACATCAAGACCTGAAAAAGTAAATCCACCTAAGTTTTGTGATTGAACAGCAAAGTATTAGTTTCTGAATTCTGAGACGACATTTCTTTGTCTCAAACAGATTTGCACTGATAATTGTAATATCAGTTCAGTTGGATATTGCAAACTGTATTCACAGTGCATTGTGACTTGCATACTGCACATGCAGTAGCAAGCTTTGTTAAAAATTCTGACAGCTTCTATTCCAAATTCTAACATTTCTTTAGAAGCCACAAGCAATTGTATTTGCTCACTACTTTTTCTAATAGAGGATACACGGAGAATAATAATGAATATTCTGGTCTTATTAAATTATGACCCTTACTTTTTGTAACCACTCCTTCAAGATGGATGATGTTTGGGTGGTCAAACTGTCCCATAATGCTTGCTTCACTCAGGAAATCCCGCCTTTGTTTCTCAGTGTATCCAACTTTAAGGGTTTTGATGGCAACCGAGATCTCTTTTTTTGAGGGTAGCTTCAGACGTCCACTGCACACTTCTCCAAATTCACCTGCAGCATCCAAAATTATTCTGTTTGTAGTTTCAAAATAACTCAACATTCCTTTCATTTTGCATCACATGTAAGAGTTAATCAAGTCAGGATTTAGTCTTGTTCCCTCAGATAATGGTTGTGTTTGGAAAAAGAAAATATGTTGATACCATTTCAAAACTTAAAGCAATCGAACATTAGGCTATTGATGGCACTCCTGCAGAGTGGCAACCGAAGCTCTGTTTGGGTAGCTAACGTAAACGAGATTGTGAACCATCATATAAGCCGTACCGATCTTTTTGAAAAAGCTCCCTCCTGCTATATAATTTACTGGCTGACTATAATGCAGCTGAAATGTTTGAATTGGAGGCCTTCTCTAAACATCAAATATATTCCTTTCTTCCTAGTGTATTCATGTCCCCAATTCCATCCCTGAGTACAGAACAAGTACACATCTATCCACTTTTTCAGCCAAAATTTCGGTCTTGGTGCTGAAGTGCATCAAGTGTGGGAAATCTGAAATGCCAGAGACTGTATAACTTAATTAATTTCTCCTTTGATGGCTGGTCAATCTGTGCCTACATGACATTGACATAACCTTCAATTGACTTTTATCAATAATGTGCAGCTATTCAATTATACCGCATGCAGAATTTAGTACCTGCACCAACAACTTTATCAATAGATATGGAGGAAGAATCCAGCTCTTTGGCAAACTCATGTACAGCTTGGCTGGGGTCTTCATATGTGTGTGGATCCACATATGTCCGTAGGCCTGGAAGTTTAACTGTTAACAGAGAATTTGAGAAATATCACACACACCAATGACATTAACATAACTTAGTAATACTCACAACACCACTGCTTTACAGATAATCACTGAAACTAGATACAATAAATGTTCACCATTCTCCCTACTGCCACAAACATTTCAGACACAGTGATGTCACTGAATTGTTTAAAACAAAAGGATTTCTTGTTCCAAATTTTTATTTTTACTTTTCTACTTCAACATGTTGTCATTCTTCAGCAAGTAAAGATTTGACTGCCATGGTCCACATGGGCTGTGCCAAAATCATTCCCTTACCTGTCTATCCAGTATACATATACATATGTCAAGAAACGAGCACTCTGTCATTTGAGAGACAATTGTTGGTGGTTTAATCTGAGGGTTACCATGTCTCAGATAAGGGGAGAGGCTCAGAAGGAGAGTCCTTCATGAAAACCTCAGCCGTGCAGAAACTGAACCCAAACTTTTGGCATCACTTTGCATTGCAAACCAGCCATCTCGCCAAATCAGCTAACCTGTTAGGGAGATATTCATTATTGTCTACAATGTTCTAGGTAGGCATCTATATCCTATTGCAACCAATCCACCAATCTGTCTGTTTCTTCCAATAATGCAGGGATGGTTGATGACTGGAAAATGAAGGCATTGTAATTGCTGCCAGACAGTAGGCTGATCTACTATCCTAAATGTCAGCGTGACAAGGAAAGACTGGGAAGTATTTCAGCTTTGAAAACAGGTGTGTGAAAGGTAGTTTTACAGGTGTCTGTACAGTAGTAACTGGAATGGGAAAACAAACTTAGAAATTTACTCTAAGCTAAGTTGCCATAGTTGGATATGTAGCATAAGTTCAAAATATTTCAAGATAAATAGATTACTGGGAAATTATTTTTCACACAAAGAGTAGGCAATATGTAGAATTGACTGGCAGTATAGGAATATAGGGAGGAAAGAGGATAAAAGGCTGGAATTATTTAAGAAATGAGTGGATGCCACCATAGAGAAATATGAGGTTTTTCTGGATGGATGGACTAAGAAGGCCTAAGAGCTATCCTGTAGATTTGATTTAGCCACACTATTATTTTATAGAGGTCTACAAAATAACCTATCTCACACATACTTTTAAAGCTAAAATATAAGCGAGTCTTTCCTTGTTGCATTAACCTCTTGCATCATGGAAGCCTGGCAGCAGTGACAATGTCATCCACCATGCCAAGGTTATGTGATGGAGTATACAGACTGATTAGTTGATTGTAAAAGAATCATAATAATCGTGTGATTGATTGACAATTTACGATTCCTACAAACTTGCACATGGAAAGCATGAGAGCTTTGTCTATTGATACACCTTTAATGGTGATGTTGGTGCTCTTTGTGAGTCTATGTGCTTTTACACAGACTACCATCTGTTAAAAGTGTTTTTCAGTCTTTTCCCGTTGTCTCCTTCCAAGAGGAAAAAAAGATGATCGTCTCCCAGATAAACAAATCTTCTGTTACAAAGTAATAGTCAACCGCAGACTAACTATTTCAGCATGTGGCATCAACAAAGGCCAGGAATGATCCAGATGAACAAAAAATCAGTGCTGAGCTTGTCTTCACAACTGTAGGCAGGGCTTTCTTTGCAATAAATATTATCGAGGTTAAGTTTGACGAAATGTGATATCTTTTGCAACATCAAAGGCAGATTTCTTCAGATAGGGTGTACCTGAGTCTGAGCACTGATTTGAACCTACAATAACATCGCTGTTATCACCTACACCACACTCCAACCCAATAGACCCTCAAAATTGTATGTACTATTGACTTCAACATGCAGTAAAAGTAGACAGGTGTAAAAGCTGTCAGAAATAACTTTGCCCTAAACTCCACCAAGTGGGCTAGATTGTAACCTGAGACAAAGTCAAGTGTTGCCAAACTAACTGTATTAATGTATGAACAAAATGTGTCATTGTTCTGTCTGCATGCACTTCTCTTCCTCTTCCAAATCCATTGGAAGCCTTTCTTGAATTGTATATGGTTAATTCCTGTCTGCACCATTTCTGTTGTATGAGTCTACATAAAAGGAAACGTTTGCAAAATATGTAGCGGCAAACAATAGGATAGGATAAAACTTCAAAGATTGTGCCAAAATAGCACAAAAGTTCTGGAAAAATTCAAACTCACACTGGAATAGCATGAGTGAACGGTCTGGGAATATACAATGTGGATTCTCCCTTATACCACTCTGTAAAGTAAACCAAAATAATATCACAAATGAGTATTGAAACAAATAGTCTAAATGTAATCAAGGTGAATGGGGCACGTATTGTGTCTTCAAGATATCAGTATTTGAATCCTTCGGGATCTTATATAACTTTGTTCAGGAAGATAAAAAACAGCCTTCATCTATTCCCTATGTAACTCATTTTATATATTCAGGATGTCCTTAAAGACTTCACAGTTTTGCTTATATTGTGGTGGAGACAACATTTATTTCTTTTTCAGAGCAAAATTCCACAAACTGCACTGATGTAAATGAGCTGCTGCCTGACTCATTGAGCCCTTAAATGTTATTAATTGTGAGCATTTGTAGTTCAATACTTACTGTGGCTATTTGGGTAATATATTCTTTTGTCATCAGAAATATGTTTTGATTTGTTATACCCACAGAATCTGCAAATATAAGCAAAAGAAAAATCAAATACTTGCAGTAATCAAATGTTTCCACGTTCTACAGCACTGAAAGCTAAGTTTAGTTTTACAGAACTGAATTTTACAGGTCCCTGCCACATGTGTTGCAGTGGTGGGGGATACTTAAAATATGATGAGTATCTCATCCTACACCCTTCAACTTAGTCCCCATATAATGACAGTTGGACACTGATCCCTTACCACTAGCGGTCCAATTGCCATTTGTAAATTGCAGTTCTAGCAGTGCTTGCTTCAGGATTCTGCCATCACTGAGGTTGATAGAGCAAGCAACCTATCAAACTGATAGGGCAGAACTTCCTCTCACCAACCTCAAGGCTGCATAGAGCATGTTATGGCTGCCAGAGGTATCATGAAACATTGGTTGGCGTGGCACTGACTTCTCTGTGAGGGACAGGGGGAAGTAAGGATGGGGTGGGGGATGTGAGAGGGGGTTTGGTGATTTGGTGGGAACGATTGTTCTCAATTCTCCTTGTGGTTTACCTTACAGTTTCTGCTGACTACTACCATCCCAACAGCCAACACCACTAACCCTGCATGGCCTCTGTGCTGCCTACTCATTGGACACCTCCCCAACTGCACCAAAAATAAACAGTTGTGCCACCCACTTTCATCTCCCATAATACCTTCCTCTTTCGCATTCCAGGAGGAAAATAGCCTAAAATAAGGCAAAGAAGAGTCAAGATGGGTGGTGAGCTTCCTGACATTCGGCTCCTCACCCTTTATGTGGAAAAGTTCCTGACGCTGATCACCCTGAGTGGCTGACTATGCTGTGTCCAAACCTCTGCACTGGTATCAGAGGCTGCCTTGATTAACTGTGCTGGGATGTCCTGACTCTTGACTCAGTTGAGGACTGCTAACAGCTCTGGCATATTTCCTGGCCTGTGTCTGTGTTAAATGGCTTGGCATGTGAGCATGGTTTCTCTCATTAAGGTGGCAAAAAGCAAAAAGGCAAGGCAATGAATGCAATGCGGAGATGCTGTAAGCATCCAGATAGGGTTAGAATTATTGACAGCATGTGAACAGGCTGGAAATGCAGCCTGATCCAGTACATCAGCTAAGTGCATGTTCCTGCTGTACTATTAGAATAAGAGATGTTGCAATAGCCTAAGGTGCAGCATTGTAGTTCAGAAGCATTTTGTAAGTGGATAGGAGATGTGCCATGAGGCTTATTAGAGGCTAGCATATGTCAGATGGCAAAATCAGGAACAAAAATAAAGTTGCTGGAAAAGTTCAGCAGGTCTGGCAGCATCTGTGAAGAAAAATCAGTTAACGTTTCGAGTCTGGTGACCCTTCCTCAGAACTTCAGAGGAAGGGTCACTGGACCCGAAATGTTAACTTTGTTTCTTCCTTCACAGATGCTGCCAGACCTACTGAGCTTTTCCAGCAACTTTGTTTTTGATCAAGACAGACCTTGTTGGTGTGAGTCTGTCATAAAATCTACCACGTTGCTTATGCTCCTATTAAATTCCACTCAATATAAACATTTCCATTAATATATCAATTTATGTGATTAAATCACATACAATGAAGCATGACCTGTCAACGTCAGCATCTTCCCTCAATTTCAAAGGAAACTATTTAATCCATGATGTGACAATGCTGTGGCTTTAAGAGCTTATTTTGTCCTGTGTTTTCTGAAGAGAAGCTGTAAGGCAGAGGTGTCAAGCATTCTACCAAAAACCATTAGAATAAACAGCTTCTGAAGCCTTGAGTTTTTTTAAAGTTGGAACAGTAGAGGCAGCCTGGCTGGGTGTGACCAGCTCTCACAGACCAGGTTTTCTAGTTTTATATTTTAGCTCTGAGCTTAGTTTTAAGCAGTTGCTGTTGTGGGCTTGAAGAAATAGAAGCTATCTTTTCCCTCTCTCAGTTACAGCTAGAAGCGAGGGTTTCTCTCCACTGAATTTTCCTTTTTGCCAAGGGGTGTGTTTATGGGATGTTACTTTATTGGAACAGTTAATTACTAATAGTTACTTTAACTATTGTTCTATTAAGTTTTCCAATGGACTTAAGTTATTCTAAGTTCTTCTTTCTTTTATTTGTATTTTGAATCTAGTGTTTAAAGAAATAGTGTCTTTGCTTAACATCAAGTAGTTTGACCAGTCACATTGTCTCTGGAACAAGCCTTAAAAATAAGAAAAAGTTATGGTGTAGACGACCTTCTTAAAATATTTTGAGGGGATCTGGTCTCGTCCATAACAATGACAAATCACCTTTGATAGGTGCACAGTAACGTTAGCTGAGAAGTGATCATTTTACCATAGAACATAATGTTCGACTAACCTCCCGATTATGATGTACATCACAACTGTGAGGAGCACGATAGCGACAGCTGCTGATATGGCGATCATAACAACCTGGCTATTCTCACCAGCAATGGAGAAGGCTGAAATAAAAAGAGAAAGAAACCTTGTTCTTTTCGGCAGAACAGAACAGAACATTCAGGGAGAACAGAAAGTATAACAAACACTGCACGAGTGACCAGCTGGAAATAAAAATGACCGGGTACATTTCATATCAAGGAGTTCAAATGATATCATAGAGCGCATAGTATGAACCATTGGCTGAGCCTCTATGATAACATTACAACACGGTCATCGTTCTGTGGGCTCACACTTTTCCAAGTGCACAGCCAACCTTATTGCTGATATTTTCCAGAAATGTCTTTGCAACTGATATTAAATTGACAGATCTTTAGCTACTGTGTTTCTCCCTCCCAGCCCATTTAACTCTTCAAGTGCTTATTATTTCAGAAAACTAACTTTCACTTACAGTCTGGACTGGTCTCAAATTCAAACTTGCGACTGGGGCTCCCATAACCGGCTGCGGTTCGGGCTTTGATCTGGAACAGGTAAATGGTCTCAGGTTTCAGTCCATTGATGGTGACATTGGTGCCCTTCGACCTCATGATAGTGTAACTGGTCTCCTGCTCCTGCTTCAAAAACAAATTTATGATTATTCAGTTCTTCTCTTTAAGATCTTCTACCATGAGGCACAATTCATTTCATCATCAAAAGTAGAATTTTATGCTTGAAACTGGATTTTGTTCATGTTTTCCTCCATTGCCAAAGTAGGTGATTCGTAACAAGCTATAGTTCCATGTGTAAAGGGTGGACATCGGGTGCTAATCTTCATGCATTAGTTATGTATATATTGAAGGTGAGAACTATTTATATGATACTCCTAACGTGGAAAACCATTCGGAAGCATTTCACCGAGGTACAATTTTTAAAAGAATTAATTTCTTGACAAACGTGAAACTGTGTACATTTGTGAAAGCTGCAGAGTTTGAGGAGGGATTTAAATGACAGTAGGGAAGCAGAGGCATGGAAGGGTCACGGAATGGCCAGGAAGGGGGCTAGTTGATTATGTGGCCAGGCAGACTCTGGGCTTGATCCAGCTTCACTCAGTGCTGTGCACGTGCAGTTCACCAGATATTTCTGAATAATGATCCAAGGCTCAAAGCCTGAATGAATTTTTCTTTTGAATGCCTTGTGTGTGTTGAGGCCAAATTGTAAAACCCCTGTCGTCAGGTATGCCAAAGCGATAAGAGACCTGGAAAGTAAACCAAGTGAGATGTCATGATGATGACATTGTCAGGCGATGGAATAGTGTAATAGTGATGTCAGTGGACTATTCATCCAGACAAATACGTTGGGAACAGGGTTCAAATTCCACCTTGGCAACTGGTGGAACTTAAATTCAATTAATTAGTCTGGAGTATAAAGTTACTGATGACCACAATTGATTGTCACAAAAACTCTTCTGGTTCACTTATGTGCTGTGGGAAAGGAAACCTGCTATCCTTACCCAGTCTAGCCTACATATGTGTCCAGCCTGCCAGGAATGTGGTTGACTCTTAATTGCCCTGGCAAGCCACTCAGTTCAAGGGCAATTAGGGATGCCCACACCTCAGGTAGGGATAAAAAGGAATTAATACACAAGGTAAATGAACTTTGATGTGGTGTATAACAATTATTTTTGTATTTGATTTTCAACATGCATTCTGACTATCCTTTTAAAAGAGTGATATTATTGACATTTAAAGTTGAACATTTCAGTGAAACTGAGAATGCAGGTTTTTCAATTGCTTGTGGAGGTGAAGTTAGACAAGTGCGGCTGTGAAAATGGCACCCTTGAGCAGCACTTCAGTTTTCCAATGTCTCCACGTTGCGCTGAAATTTTTAAAGGGAACGAGGTGAATTGGCAATCAGCATGCCATCAAATAACTTCCCGCTAAGTTTATTGAAAAACTTGTTCCCAGGCTGGAGAGGAGGTCAGAATTAAATTTTCGCATTACTAACAGGAGGAGAGAAAAGGTCTGGAACACATTCACGTGGAGCCATTATTAATTGTGGTTACTGATGAAAACCCTTGTACAAAAATGGATAATCAAGATGTAGTTCTCCACTAAGTTGCACTACTTGAACCAAGTGGCTTGAACCAAAAACAGAAATTGCTGGTGAAACTCAGCACATCCGGCCGCATCTGTGGGAGAGTTAACGTTTCAAGTCTGGTGACTGTTCATCAGGACTGTGGCTTGAATACATGAGGAATGAATTTTTGAAAGCTTGAATGGACAGCTGGTCTTCCGCTGTCCTCCCTGTTTGATTTCTACAGGAAACAGCAACCCAGTAAAGACTGCCATTTCCCTTTTAAAATCGTCCTCTAGAAGTATTTTAAGTATCTTCACCACCCCCACTGCCTCTAATTGGGCATTGAACCCACCTCTGTGCCAATTAGAGCATTTTTCACTGAAAATTTCATCAAGTGATTGATGTGGTATAGGGTCAGGACCTGGAAATGATGCTGCTGTCAACTTCCTGCACTGAAATCTCAGGCCCTGGAATCAGTAATTTAGCTGGTGAAGAAATTTTAAGGAAATTGAGCTTCTCCTCCAGCAAGGACAGACTTTGAAGTGACTTAAGTAAAGCTAAGTACATTATAATAGTGCAAACCCTTAAATTACAACAGTGAATACATTTTTTTGACAATACTTCACAGACTGTAAAATGTTTTTGGATGTTCTGGGGATGGAAAAAGTCATACATAATATGTTTACATTCTATACTATATATACAATTATCACATACATTTTGTTCTTTACTTGCAGCCAGTTGAACTTATGGACAAACAACCATGCGAACAAGGAACGAAAGTAGGTCTTTCAGCCCTTCAAACTGCCTGAGAAAGGATCACCGGAGCCAAAATGTTAACTCTGACTTCTCTTCACAGATGCTGCCAGACCTGCTGAGCTTTTCCAGTAACTCATTTTTTTGTTGTTGCAGCCCTTCAATCCTGTTTCACCATTTAAAAATATCATGATTGATCTGAGTTTAACGTCAGCTATACATTCCTGCAATTTCCCAATAACCTGTCATCCCCATTGGTCATCAAGAATCTATCTAGCTCTGCCTTAAAACTAAAAGCTGGCTCAACTATGAGCCAATTGATTATATTCTTTACAGTTGTTTCTAGGATTGCGTAAGTTTTCAACTTTATACAGAACACTAATATTTTAGCAAGGTCTATTACTGATGGTGCAATCTCTGTGCTCACTGGCAGCACTTGGTGCTGGGGGCTCTATTCAGTCAGGGGCTGAGGGAAAAAATGGATATTTTTCTGTTGCTAATTTTAGGTTGGTCAGCAGCTTTATTTCAATCATGCACCTTCCTTAGACAAAACAGTAATCCATTCCCTAGGACAGACATTCCTCACCCGAGTGAATGCAAAACAATCCCCATTTTAAAAAAGAACTCCTAACAGGTTTCAGATAAAATCTTTATATTGGGTTATTCTCAAATGAATTGCCACAAATGCTGACATTTGTACAAATGTGTTCAAGACACGGTATAGAACCAGTTTAGCTTCATTCAGATCTTACTCGAAGATAAACATGTGATTTTGGCTAATATGTCACTGCATTACAGAAGGATTCTAGCGTAGCTAGCACTATTGCCCTTTCAGAAAAGATTAAATTCTTTTCTGACCATTGACGGAATGTGTTTAAACAAAAATATATATAGTACTATTCAAAAAAGAGCACAGAGTCCTCCCTAAGATTTCTCCTAAGGAAAAAAAAAATGAATTGGTCTTACTTCTTATGTTGGTTGTGCAAAATGGGTTAACTTGTTTGCCAACATAACAAAAGTGTGCACATTTCAGTAATTTGTTGGTAGTTAAGTATTTTCAGATATCCTAAGGACATCAGAAGGTGCTATATAAATGAAAATTGCTGCTTTCCTATGGCTCAAATTGTGTGGAAACTATGTATGGAGCTTAGTTATCATATATCTTAGAATATTCTGAAAGCAGTTGCCATATGGTATTCGCCACATTTTGTAATATATTTTAACTATTGTGACTGCTTGGCATGTAATGTAAATATCACAATTTGCAGCTTCTGTGAACCGCACTTTGTATCTGTAGATAGTAACACGTCACTTTAGTCTCCAGAAATAATAAACAGTAAGATTTAATCTTAAGAGAATGCACGGAGGGCCTCCAACACCATTAAACATGAGAACTAATGTGCTCTATCCTAATTAGAATACATAGATTCTGCAAAAATCTTATGTGTTTGTTAGTTTTTATTGAACACAAGCAATTTATTTGGAAATTCTTGTCATTTCTGCCTTCGATCTTGCGTTGCCCCATTGATCTTGGGAGAAATTTGATGCTGCTAAAATTGATAGCAAAAATAAAGCGGTGTTGAAAAAATTAAATCATTCTGAAGGGGAAAAGATGCTGTCAACAATGTAACAGCAGCTTACAGTCAAAGTGTGCCTCAGTTTGCTGAATGTCAAGCATCGTCATAGACTCTCCAGGATTAAAAACTGAGCTGCTTCAAGAGAGGACAAAACAATTAAGACATAAGATAAATGTTTGTTAGAAAAATATTTGAGATGTGTAAAATGACTGTTTGACTGAAGTTGAAGGTCGAGAAACCTCTGGACCTTTGTTAAAATAGATTTGGCAACTACAGAGATGCCTAGCCCAAACAGAGCCCAGTTTACTTGCATAGTTCTTCCAGTGTTCACAGTCCAAATGCATTGCCAAAGCACTTAGGCCATGGGAGCAAGATATGTGAATGTGTGAACATACAAACAATGAGCAAGCGATTTAGACCCTTCAGCCTCTGAACTATTCATCTGATTGTAACCTCAGAATAATCTTACCCATTGTTCTTAACCAGAATCTAACCAATTCTGCCTCAAAAGTACTCAAATACTCTACATTCACCATTTTTCGGAGAGAATTCCAAAGACTATTGACCCTCTGTGAGAAAATAAATTCAACTCATCTGTTTCAAATGAGTGACCTCTGATTTTTAAACAGCTCGACGCCTGCCTAATTGTTGATTCTCTCATAAAACAAAACATCCTCTCCATATCTACCCCTTCAAGACCCCTTAGGATCTGGTATGTATAAATCAAGATACCACTTACTTTTCTAAACTCAAATGGATACAAGTTGAGCCTGCCCAACCTTTCTTCATAAGGCAATCCTTAAACCAGGTATGAAGCTGGTTAAACTTCTCTGAATTGCTTCCGGTGCATTTACATTCTTCCTTAAATAATGTATCCAATGCTCTGCATTCCAGATGTGATCTCACCTGCGTTCTTAACATCTAAAGCAATTCACCCTAATTTTATATGGGGGAGGCAATTGCCTAGTGGTATTATCACTGGACTGTTAATCCAGAGACCAAGATAATGTTCTGGGGATTCAGGTTCAAATCCTGCCTTAGCAGATGATGGAATTTAAATTCAATAAATATTTGGAATTAAGAGTCAAATGATGACCATGAATCTATTGTCAATTGTTGGGGGAAAACTCATCTGGTTCACTCATGACCTTTAGGGAAGGAAACTGCCATCCTTACCTGGTCTGACCTACATGTGACTCCAGACCCACAGCAATGTGGTTGACTCTTAACTGCCTTCTGGGCAATTAGGGATTGGCAATAAATGCTGCCTAGCCAGCAACGCCCTCATCCCATGAATGAATAAAAAAAAACCCTCGCAATGATAATATTTTATTATTTCTTAATTTCTTGCCATACCTGAATACTCGTCTTTTGTGATTCATTCATGAGAACACTCATATCCCTCTGCATCTCAAATCTCTGCAATTTCTCACCACTTAGGTAATATTCTTCTTCTTCTTTATTCTTTCTGCCAAAATGGACAATTTCACATTTTCCAACATTATACCCCATTTGCTGGATCTTTGCCCACTCAACCTAACCTATACCTTTTTGTAGCTTCCTTAATTTCTCGTCATAATTTAATTTTTTACTTATCTTTGTATCATCAGCAAATTTCAGTAACCATATCTTCTGTTCCTTCATCCAAGTCAATTATACAGTTAATATACAGTTGTACCTCAGCACACCATTCGTTATATCCTGCCAATCTGAATAAAACTCTCATTTATGCCTACTGTCTGCTTCCTGTCAACCAGCCAATCCTCCATCCATGCCAATGTGCTACTCACTACTCAATAGCTTTTATTCTCTGCAATAGCATTTAATGTGACACTTTATCCCATGCCTTCTGGAAATCTAAGTACACCACATTCACCAGTACCTCTTAATACACAGCACATGTTACTTCTTTGAAGAAATCCCATATATTAGTTAAAACATGATTTCCCTTTCACAAAGTCATGTTGACTCTGCCTGATTACCTGAGACTATCTAACTAACAATGTAAAAGGGGTGCTACAAGCTCAGAGATAAACACCTGATAACTTGTTTTCCAATCAAAATGTTGCTGGAGGAAGTTATGAATTGGAGAAATTGAGAATAAGGTCCTGCAATGAGGGTCAGTCAGCAAAATAGACCATGAGTATGATTCCTGGCAATTTTTGAAGTCCTTTCAAAAAGAATCGTAGAACTCCTACAATGTTGAAGTAGGCTATTTGGCCTATAAAGTTCACTCCAACCCTCCAATCCCACCCATACCCACCCCATCCCTGTAACCATGCATTTCCCATGACTCATCCACCTAGCCTGCACACCCCTGGACACATTAGCATGGCTAATCCACCTAATTTGCACATCTTTGTACATGGGAGGAAATACTGCAGAAACAGGACAAATGTTCACACTCCACACAAACAGTCACCCAAGAATAGGATCAAACCTGGCACTGTGAGGGAGCATTGCTAACCACTGAGCCACTGTGTCACCCTTGCTGAGTGTCTAGTTCTCTGTTTAATTGATTCAGTCATATTGTGAAAAGTAACCCAAATTTTGAAAAAGACATATTGCATACACATTTTACTTCATTCTATCAAGTCCTATTTCTATATTCATAACTTCTAATGCTGTGGTAAATGATTGCTTTATGATTCTTTTAGAACTGGTGAACAAATGAATTTATGTGCATTCTCAACTGGCATACAGAAGAAATTTTTCCTTGTTAAGATATTTTCATGAGAGAAAATGAGTGGGTAAATTTCATAACAGCACTCTCTTTATAAATCACGTATTCAAAAAAAGTTTTACTATATCGAGTGCTGAGTTATAATAAGGCTATGAAAAAAAAAACAAAATGGCATTTTGAGATAAAACAGCAAGATTAAATATACTCAACTGGCTTTTCAGCACCTCCAAAGAGCAAAAGGCAGGCTAATGTTCACCAAGCAGAACACATATTTATTTATTTAGGTCAGATGGTCATCAACCTGAACATTTTATTTTGTTTGACGTTTGTGGCTCAGTGGGTAGCACGTTCTCCTTTGAATCAGAGGTCGTTGAGGGTCCAACTCCCACTCTAGAGCGTTGAGGACAAAGATCTAGGCCATAGATTCAGTGTAGCACTGTCAAAGATAAAGATCTAGATCTTATAGTCTCTGGGTGGCTGGTGACCAGACTTATCCCCCAAAGTCTCAGGGCAACCACAACACTGAATTCCCCGCAAGTCTGAACTTCTGATTACCCTGTGTCCTGAGCAAATAAAAAAAAGGCCTTTGATTTTAAAATTACCAACTCCAAAAATGGTTATGCTCCACCTTTCAGAAGAGACTCAGTTTGGAAGTCTGGGCTAGAAATGCAGGGCTGAATTGGAATGCAAAAACACAACTAGAGGTAGTTTAACAATACGGCATTGATTGTCATTCGTCAGACATTTTGGATTGTTTTTCAGATGAGGCATTAAATCAAGAATTTATCTGCTCTCTTAGCTGAATGCAAGAGATGCAGGAGTTCAGAACATCAGGAAAATGGATGCTGAATCTGAGTTTTTTCCTCTATTAACAAAGTAAAAATAATCCCATTGTTCTGGATACTATTAATCCTACAAGCAGCAACATTAGAACAGATTATCTGGTCATTTTCACAGTGCAGTTTTTGGGAGCTTGCTGTGTGAAAATTAGCTGCTGCCTTTCCTATACTACATCAGTGACTACACTTCAAAGCATATTATTGTTTGTAAAGTCCTTTGGGACAACAATGATGCTGTGTAAATACTAAAAGTTATTTTCTCTTTAGTGCTACCTGACTCATTGATTATTCCTAGCATTCCTGCTTTTTTTTCAGATTTTCAGCACTTGTAGCATCTTTTATTGTCTTCCATAGTTGTAGAGTTTCAATGCAGTTAAATATCATTGCTAAGTAATTTTTGTTTTAATTTGTTCATGGGATATCAGCATCATTTACAAGACCAACATTATTTCCCAACCATAACTGCCTTTGAGAAGATAGTGGTGTGATGCCTTCTTGAGCTGCTGCACTCAATGTGGTGCGGTCACTCCCACGATAATTACTTTCTTGTTACAATAATGGAGAATCGTTGTTATCACCAGTTCCACTATTACGAAAGCACCAAGATTTCTGGGTTTTGAATACACACAGACACATGAGGTGTTAACTTACAGCTCAGGCATTAAAACAGATTTGTGTACATGTGGTAACTTAGCCACAGGAATGCTTGAAGAAATGGATACTCCTCAAAACGTTAAGAGATCACTTCCAAATGATTTCAGCATTTCTGTTTAGCTGCCAATTATTTTATCAATTTTTAAATATATTTTCCCACCTTCTCGTAGAACTTGACCTCGTAGTCCAATATGATTCCGTTCGGATGTTCTGGCTCCTGCCAAGACAGAGAAATGCTGTTTCGGGATGTCCGCTCCTTCTTAACAACAGTGACAAGAGATGGAGCTGAGAAAGAGCAAAATACAATAGAAAGAACAATTCACACTTCATGCGGACGAATTCCTGGATCGATCAACTGCACAAACTTTGATTGTTTTGTTTTACCCTTCCTTAGTCTGGGTACACAAAGTCATTTTGATTATTCCCACTGCTAAAGTGGCTGACATCAGCTAACTGAAAAAATATCAGGAACCAAGCCTGAGACTAGCCAGACTTGGATGGATCAGTACACAATATACAGTGCATTTCCCCAATGAGCAACCAATGGAAATACGAGGCAAATATTTCTGGTGCAGTATTAATTATATATTTATATATGTATCTTTTAACTTTGCTTAGAATTAAGATGGCCCACCAATCTTCCACTGTTGTCCTTCCAGTGGAATGTCTTACCAACTGGCAGCACAATCACAAATACTCGTGCACAGTGCACAACCCTGCGCCAACATTTGTATCTAAAGCAGTTTCTAATTAACACTGTCCTTGTGGCAAGCCTAAGCAGCTGGAAACATTGTCTCTAAACATATTTTGGAAATGAGAACCTTAACCAAAGATTAGACTAAATTTCACGATATTTAGGCTCCTTCAAGTGGAGACTGCCACTATTGTGAGCAATCTGTCAGAATCCTTAACCAAACGATTAGTGTGCATTTGATTATGAAACTCACAAGCATGGCATATGCCAGCCTAAAGCATTGCCAAAATCAGACTTGTCTCACAAATGACAGTCTGCCTGTTAAGCCAATAGCTAAATTTTATCAACAGAATCACAACATCATAATAAAATTGCGTTATAATCATATATATGTTAAGTGTTTCTTGTTTTGAAGGGGTCACTGGGCAAGACCAATTCTTATAATAAGCAGCTTCAGTTTCCAGTGATATAGGATATGCTTTGCTTAAATTTCAGCAGATGCCACATCGACCCTTGTATCATTTTTACAACAATTTCTCAAAAATTTCACCTGTATCTTTCTTCCACTGGAGGCTTCTAGTTTCCTGAAAATCAACAGCTTTCTGCTATAAGAAAGCTTGCTTCAATTAAATGTTCTTCCTTTGTGACCACTGCAATCTGATGAAGTATGGGGCTCAAACATTTGTTCATCTAACATTCACACTTCATATGGAGGAATTGCTGGATGTTGATCAACTGCACAGACTTTGATTGTTTTTTTCCCTTCCTTAGTCTGGAAACACAAAGTCATTTTGATTATTCCCACTACTGAAATGGCTGACATCAGCTAACTGAAAAAGTACTGGAGACCAAATCTGGAGACTAGCCAGAACCTTGGATGGATCCGTACACAATATGCAGTGCATTTCCCTAACGAGCAACCAATGGAAACACAAGGCAAACATTTCTATTGCAGTATTAGATATATATTTATATGTGTATTTTTTAATATTTCTTAGAACTAAGATGACCCGTCAGTATTCCAGTGTTATCCATATAATGGAACGTCTTACCCACTGGGAGCACATATCACAAATGCTAATGCACACTGCACACCATTTTCCAACCATTATTTAGAATTATAGAGTCTATAACACCTGATCATTGAGCCCAAGGGATGCTGGCTGGTGTTAATAATCATACAAGTCACCTCCCACTCAAATTATCTCTTTGCATCCAAAGTTGCTTTGTTGCCCAAGTATGCATTAAACCTCCCCAAAAATTGATCAATGCTATTTCCTTCAATTGGTCTAAAAGGTGAGAGTTCCATTTTATCACCATGCTGTATAAAGAAATTCTTTCAACACTGGTTTGTGTATAAGTATCTATGCGCCTTATATCTGGACTCATAACACAAGTTTCTCCACATGTATTCAATTAAACACCTTCACAATGTTAAAGATCTCTACCAGGTCTTTTCTTAGCCTTGTCTTTTCCAGACAAAGAGCTTCCAGATCTCCAATCTTTTCTGATAGATCCGAGTACTTGCTAAGTAGGATCTGTTCTTTTTAATATCTTTGGGTCTGAACTAGATTATAATAACTAGTTCATTTCCCTGATCCTAATGAGTTAATCTCTTTAGACTTGTCTTCTTATGGACAGTCACTCAGGACCAAGGATGGTTTTCTTCCACTCTGGTGTTGTAAATGTTGATCTGACAAACTAGTCCAATGCTGGTCCACATACCAAGTTGCAGGATGGTCTTTAGCATGCTCAAGCCACTGGTTGAGCTTTGCTTGTTGGAGATGCTCAAGATGGCTAGCACCTTAATGGAAGTTTTTTCTACAGCTTGGGTGGTGAGTGGTCTTGGCCATTAGTTGGTAGGAACATTGTATTTCTCAGGGAGGCTTTGAGAATATCCCTGTAGTACTTCCTCTTCCCCTCTAGTGATTGCTTGCTGTGATGGAGCTTGGAGCTGATCTTGTCATGGGAGTCTTTTTTCAGGAATGCAGAAAATGTGGCCCACCCAATGCAGCTCGTGGACAGTAACCAGTCCTTCAATATTCAGGACATGGGTCTAAGGGAGACACTTATATTGGAGCGCCTAACCTGCCATTGAATTTGCAGACGCACTGCTGTGTTATTTCTCCAAGGAATTCAGGTTTTTTTTATACCTTGGCCATGTCTCAGATCATACAAGAGAGCAGGTAACACTACACCCTGTTGACCATGAGCTTGGCATTTGGTTTGCAAATGTTCTGTTCCTTAGATGGCCAGGGGTTGCACTGGCACAAGAGGTAGCAGAGGAGACAGCAAATGGGTAGGCCACCTATTTGATTTTGGCTACTGCCAACTTCAAATGTGTAAAATCAACACTGTCAGTCAACATGGACAAGAAGTAAGCATTGAGATTTCCATTGATCAAACAGAAATATTCATCTAATTAGAACTGACTTTGTACAGATCAGCTCCATTACAGCTTCATCAGTATATAACAAGTATCCAGAGAACTGTTTGTTTGCCCTGCTTTTAGAATAAATAGTAACTCAGTCACTGTGAATACAGGAGACAAGTTGGTAACACGGGCATCTCTTTGCAGAGGTACCTTCAGGCTGTTGATAATTAACTTGCTTACACTAGGAAATCCCAATCAAGTTAACTCAGAGTCAGTAACACAGCTTAACATTACACTCACATCTATCTTAAGTTTGAAGGCCTGAAAGACTCCAAGTAGGCATCATGCAGATAGCGAGAATGTCAGATACTTCAAATGAGTCTATTTTGCATGGAGATTTATATGTTTCCTATTGCTGTCATTTTTATTTCTGATATCAGACCAATAAATAATGCTACTTTCATCACCAGAACAACAAGCCCTCTTCTCAGGTCATGTTACAATGAATATACGTGCATGTTTTACAATGTATGTAACTTTGAGACAAAACAGATGTGGCTGAATTGTCAGCTTGTAGCAGTTATAGAATCTGATTAATACATGTGTTTTCCTCAGGCAGAATGGGAATTGAGAACTTAAGACAGATTGCTGTGAATATTACTTTGCAGTTGGTTGTGCGGCACCTGGAGTTTGGAATCTTACTCCAAACTAAGCTGGGAATAAGGAAATTTGCAGTGGCGTTTGGAATTTTGAAGACTCTAATACTGAGCAGGGGGATTTTCTAAATAAGTCTCATATCATACCATAGCTACCAGCATCTCTTTGCCACCCACTTCAACCTTAAACTTTCACAATAAATAGATGATTTCACATGAAACCCATTTAGATCACTGCAAACATAGCATGAAATGAGTTGCTAATTCTGAACAGAAGTTTCAGAGATTTGTAGCATATTTGTTCAAGCCACAGCCCATTACCACAGTTTTTCTTTTACACAAATTACTAATTTAACAGCAAAATGGAGATAAACAGATCCGCATGGTATAATTGTTGAATGTCACGTCTAGCAGAAGAAAATGTTTTAGTCACTGGACTTTGACAAAACTTAAACATCAATATACGAGGAAACCATCAGGCAAGAATCCTTTGTGGAAGAATTACTGAAAAGTCGAAAACATTGAGTGCATACTGAATGGATAATCCTGGAAGGATAATAGTTCCGACTTTGCATGCAAGTTGCTTGAAATGGATTGATACGGTTGAGAGGTTACTTCAAAAGACTTGGAAAACATTACCATATGCACAACATTGACCAATTCAAACGAGAATGTAGGTTTAATTGGTAAAGTTTCTACTGGTCTGCTGTGCACAGTCTTACTAAAGTAAGAAGGGATTATTACAGGATTATGTTGCAAAAGTAATAGATACATATATTCTGCAAACTTTTCCTGACAGTCGTGGAAACAGTTGAGAAAAGATAAACTGCTCAACATGATTACAGTTTTCTTATGATTTTGTTTGTTTTTTCCAAAGAAGTCTGCTGTGCTCAGTCTTACAAAAGTAAGAAGGGATTATTACAGGATTATGTTGCGAAAGAATTAGATACACATATTCTGCAAACTTTTCCCGACAGTCGTGGAAACAGTTGAGAAAAGATAAACTGCTCAACATGATTACAGTTTTCTTATGATTTTGTTTTATTATGATTTTGTTTTATTATTCCAAAGACGTAAGTAATAATTTTATTGTGAGGGAACATGCCAACAGCATTGACAGTAGTTTGTTAATTCTTTATTTCAGTGTACGACATGAGCTCCAATCATTTTTCACAGTAAACACATTAAACAAACATAACTCACTCACAGAAATAATTCAAAACATCACTATAACAACATTCCATTTTAACTGGTATTTGGAATCGTTTGAATGTTGAAATTTGCAGTGGTTTTAATTTTAACATTGAATTGTTTTATTTTACCAAATTTTGCTTATTCCAGGCAGTAGTATGCAACAAATATATTCAACTATTTGACTGATGGACTACATACTGATACATCCTGTTTCATGACAGGTATTTCTACATTGCATACTTCTAATATAAATAAACTGTAACACATGTTAGTTTTTATTTGTCAAGCTAACAAGACCTCTATGAAGATGTTAAAACATCAGTAATGATGTTTGTTTTTACGACATATCCCCTTTCTCAGGATGCGGTATATCTCACTCGGGAACATAGAAATAAAGCTATTTTTTAACTTAGAAGTTTGGGTTTCCTACATTCTTAGCTCTTTAGTTACATTTGGTGAGGAAGAAGAAGATGGGAATCAAAATCTTCAATACTCAATGCACCTTTCAGTTTTCAGGTTACCAGTACAACCTCAAGTTCCAGTTTAAAGTATTTAAGATGCATCTCATTTTATGAATGTCATTTAGATTAAAAGAAAATGCCTTTATTTGAAAACACAAAAAAAATCAAGAATAGGAAAGACTACTCATACCAACCCTGCCTCTGTAATATGCATATATTATTACTTAACTGTTTTATGTTAAAATGGCTGACATTTGTGGCCTTAGTAATGAAAGGGTTAAAATATGCATCAAAAGGTCTGTTTTATTTCTTATGTTAACAACAAAGAGCTTTATGACCCTGTAAAGAGGGCAGCATGTAATACAAAATAAAGTTAGAAAATGCTGAGAATACTCAGCAGGCCCAGCAGCTTCAATGTTGACTTGAAATCTTAATGCTGGTTTGGTCTCCACAGATGTTACCTGACCTGCTGTGTATTGCCAGCATTTTCTGTTTACATTTCAGATTTCCAACATCTGTAAAATCCTGCTTTTTGACTCCTATTTAATACAGTGTCACTTCAACCCATAGAGCCTTGCACAGCACACCATCTGGCCCATCATTTTAGTGCTGACTGCTTTGTAGAGCAATGTGCTGTACCTGCATGAAATTGCATTCCAATTTCATGGGCAAACCCTGGTCCCTCAGAATTTCTGCATTTACAAGTTACAAGCCTTTTAAATAATATTCTGCTTTTCACTTTTACTACCACTCACATGATACTTCACTGACCACACTGTTGATCATTTACTTCAGCGGCGGAAGCTAGTGAAGCTCCCAGGAGTAGGAAACACGATAAGTGAGGAGCACTTAATTATGTGGGAGGTGAAATGTCAGCTTTCTGACAGAAGGGCAGAAGTTGGGAATGAAGTTGGTGCCAAATGAAGAGACGATCATGGTTCTTGATCGCCAATGGCAGGAACATATTTTCAATGTATTCGAGTCCTGGAAATTCATTGCAATTCTTGATCATCAGGTAAAATCACACTTCTATAATAAAATCAGAAGCAAAGAGAAAGAGAGCAATGTGGAGGCTAGATCACTCTCTGTTTTTAAAAAGGAGGTAGGTGGATTTTTGAGGGCTATGATGAGCTGGTAGGAAAGAGGAAATGAGCTTGCAGCTCCCGGGATCCTGGTGTGGCAAGAGGGGAGTGGGTGGAAGCAGTTCATATTCCCAATCCTCAGAGAGGAAGCTGTTGATGCAGGAAGTATGGCAAATGGACCTTAAGGCTTTATGAACCAAATTTGTGCCCTCCTCTTCTTCTGCATAATTGGCCATGTCCCTTGACTGGGCATAGTAAATTAACTAAACGTTATCATATGTGGAATTCCCTTTGAGTGCAAGTTCTGCTCACTCCCATTCTTACTGGTATAAGAATTCAACCCAGAATGTTCAAAGCTCTTTGTAACCTGTTTTTGTCCTTTTCACAGCTGGTAATCCCAACCAGTTTTGTAACATCTGCAAACCAGCCACTGCCCACCGAGTTAAAAATGCACCATTTCTCCCTACTCTTTGTTTGCTGTGCATTAACTAATCTCCTATTAATGATAGAGTATTGGTTCAAGTTGTCTGGTCAGCATTGGAACCTCTTTTTCTGACACAGATCCGGCAAAGAAAACCACACTCACCTCACTCCAAAAGTTCTCATCAAAAATGTAATGGAGAATCCTCAAAACTCAGTACAGGAAACCTCAGAAATATCAGCGAATGACATCCACACCGAAGCCCCTATGGCTTTAGGGTGACAAGTGGGTAGGTGGTCGTTTCCATGGAGTCGGGAGTCAATGCATCAGGAATGCATCTGCAGGATCCTGAAGTACATCTTGGGTGATACGTCCAGTATTTGACTTCCCAAAACCTGGAAGATGCAGTCTTTTACTCCCGACTTCATGAGCTGTTATCTTCCCTATTAGGATTTTGAATGAAGCCATATTGAATGCTTTTTAAAAATTCATATATATGACAGCACCTTTATCTACCTTACTAGTTACATCCTATAAAAACCCTAATAAATTTTCATGTTGTTTTCATGAAGAGCATCCTTGGACTGAAGGACATTTTGGAACAGGAAGAAGTAGTACCGTTATGATTAGGATCCAAAATCAATGACACTTTGAAAAGAGCTTCCTGAAAATAGAGGCCAGGACCCATACTAAATTGATCTTTGGCCCTCTTTGTACATATGATTTGTGAGCTGTAAACACCAATTAGAAATCTCAATGAAACTCAATGGACTGGCTGGTCCCAAGATTAGCTACAGCAGACAAAAGGTAAATCCTAGAAGCAATGGAAAAGGGAAAGGGAGAGGAACTTATTATATGGAAATGAGGAGCAAAGATCATTTTAAGGATGGTAAATTTTCGAAGTGTAGACCATGAGCAATTAAGTGCAGTATGCCAGGTGCAAATTCTGTCCAGGTTTTGCCAAAATTGGCATCCGAGTCTAGAAACAATGATTAATCTTCTGATGGATATGTTTTGATTGGCAGTCAACACACTCCGAAGATATTTGGAACACAGGAAATTATATCAAGAAATCACACTTGTCAATACTCATTTTTGTGATGTGGACCAATTTGCCCCTGTGTGGCGGAGTATACTGTACTGTTTATATTAGTGAGAAACCAGCAGTGGTTTATATAACAAAGTGAGCACAAAATAGTTAGTCAAGTAAATTCAGAGAAAAGCAACTTAATTTGGGCCTTTGAATTATTTTTAACAAAGCTGATCACATGCCCTTCAAGTCATCCCTGACATTGTTGTGTGCAAGCAAAACTGATGAGATTGTTATGAATACAGCCCTACCTTGTCTTCTCAAATTTATAGAACTGTATTACTTTGGTAAAATATAACATTATAATTAAAGAATTAACATTTAGGCAAAGTGATGACAAAAAAGAACACAAGTTCTCAAAAACAGTAAATTCTCTCAAAGTAGAAAAGAACTAACACACATAAAGCTAACACTTATGGGTGGCTTAATGACAAACTTTTCCATTAGTTATACTCAGCCTTTGATTAAATATATACTGTTAAGCTTATACTCCTATTAAGCCCATTCTCTGTCACATTCTATACCTTCAGTTGTGTATATCCACTTATAAATGTAATGCATCTGTTAAAAGGTCTTTTGTCTGATGACATTTCTTTATTGTAAATACAGATAGCGTTTTTCCTAATAAGTTGTTGAAATACATGAAAATATCTTTCAAAGTAAGTATACAAGAGTAAATTAAGCAATATTCCCCCTTGTTGCCCACCAATTCTACTGTGCAAAATAATTCTTCCTCTTTGTTACAGAAGGCTTCACTTGGCTTGGGACAATAGCAATGATACATTAGTATATCTGTGAACTTGCAGCTAACCTACAATTTTTATAGGTGTTTGCTTGAAGGGAAAAGTGGGGAAGTAGAAAATTAGAAAAAGGAATCTCAGTGGGAATAGGAAACTTTCAGGAAAAATGTAAATGTCAAAGGGTAAATTGGAAGCATTGATCCAGAAATGAAACCAAGAATGTGTCATCCTGTCCCATCTCTCTCACTGACAGACACCATTAAATCTCAGCAATGTTCATTGTAACAACATATCATGGGATACGTTCTGCTTCCATGTGTTAAAATATGCCCTCCAAACAAAGAATCTTATATTTCACAACTTGAGGTGTCCCTAAGTACTTTATCGCCTTTGGGCATTTTTAAAGTGCAGTTGTTTTAATGGCAAGCAATGTTTTACACTGCAAACTCCCACAAGCACCAGTAAAATAAATGACAGATAATTCATTTTCTTTTTATCGATGCTGTCTAGGGGATAGACAATGACCAGAATACCAGAGCAAACTCCCTGCTCTTCTTCAAATCAAACTATCTCATGTTTTCAATTTTCCTCCAATTACAGTAGCAGATACTTTTTGGGGGTCGGTTCTGCATTGGAGCCTTGCCGTACTTCACCACTTCACAATTGAGGCCAGACAATGAGTGTGAATTGGCAACTTAATTGTGAAGGACCATCCCACTCTCATAAGACATATATGGGGCAATGAATTTGCTGCATTTTATATGGTAAATTCCACTTGTACAAATAAGGTTTCACACCTGAAATCACCGGATTCTTGCAAAACATCTGTGAGGCATTAACACTTGAGCAGGGCTGTGGGAGTCTGCAATCAGGAAGGGTGGTGAACATAGTCTTGAGTGAAAGGGATTGTTATTGTCTGGGGAAGAAGGGTACAGACTCACGATTCATTAACCTTTGTGGCTGTTTCTTTTTTTAATAGAGAAATGAGCTGACAAGAATGGAATTTATAGAATTTAAAACCATAAAAAAAGATTAGTTTGCTCGTAGGTAAAAAAGAAAGACAAAGTGCATTCATGTTGGTGTGTGCGTGCCTCACTGAGAGAACAGGCAGTTTTTACCCTTTCATAGTAAAGTTGTTTGCTTTTCTAATATCAACAAATGCTTGGAAATCAAGATTCATCAAGATATATGAATGCATTTGTTATGTTTTTTTGGTTCCTAGTTTCCTGGTATGGCTTCTCCTGCCACTCAACATCCAATCACGACACCAGCCTCTCCCCCCAATGAGTCTGCAGAGACATAAAAAAAAAGTTTACATTGAAAAGTCTACCACAGGATATCTGCAATGGTGCAAATTGCAAACCACAAATGTCATTCATCAATGATCCACCAGGAAGGCTCTTTGAACCATGGCAGCCACTGCAGGGACTTGGTAATGACCATTCTTTTTTCTCTCTAACATTTTATGGCTCAGTTCCAACTGTACTCATTAGGGCTACTTGACTCAATGAAGGGCACCCAGGGGACTTACAATAGCTGACATGGCAGGGGTTAAACAAGCTCCTTCCAACCTTATCTGCACCACCAAAACCATACACCACAAAAGGGGGAAATGATACCGCCAGCCCAATTCCTTCAAAAGCAGACAGACAGGAATCAAAACCCAATATATTGCTTCAGTCCTTTAACATATATCAACACTCAAAACATGTACATGCATTTACCAATACAACTTCTCACAAAAGCACACAATCAATATGCACACTGACTTTACAACATCTGTACTTGTCTCATGCCCATGAAAACGTAATGAAAATGTTTAAAGTAAGATACTAAGCAAATTTTGCCCTAGCATATTGCTCCAGCTGTCAGGCCAAGGGGAAAATCTGTATGCTTGCAATGGCACTGCAATTTTTAACATCCAACCATCACAAATTGGAATGTCATCATCAGTTTTAAGAAGGGGGAGAAAAAACAAGTAGGTTTGAAATTGTTGCTGAAATCTGTGAATACATGTGGAAAAGATTGAATCTTGAAATTCAGATTACATCCCTTTTGAAAATATTTTGACACAGGTTAGCAACCCTCCTCATCAAATTCTTTTCCACCTTACTTGGGATTTCAATGCTAAGATTCCCTTGACCACACCCTGGTCAATAAAACAGATAGGTTGAGCCGAGATTCGCTACCTTGAGCAAATCAGAGAGTACACTGAAAGATGTAATCTCATCCACTTTACCCAATATTCTCTGGTTACTCAGGATGGTGAGTGGCTTGGAGGAGAACTTACAAGTGGTGGCAGTCCCATGGATGTGCTGTCCTTGTCCTTCTAAATGGAAATGGTTATGGGTTTGGAAAGTCCTGTCAAAGGAAACTTTTTGAATTGTTTGATCTACAGATCCCCATGAGCTGAGTTTAGATCAGGAACTCAATGTGGTCAAATTTTATTAATATTTTGATGAATGTTCATAGAAGAACATTGGCGTGGAACAGCTCCGTACATAGATTGTTGTAAGCAAAGCTTATTTTACATGTTGAGGCAGGCCTTGTAAATGTAGTAGCGATTTCCAATCGCCCTGAAGGCAGCCCAATGTTATTTTATGTGCCTTGCTTATTGTTATTCCGAATGGGTAAAACTCACACAATGTCAGTGCCTTGAACATTGATACAGTTCACAAATGAAATGAACAAGATAATGTGCACCTTGGAAAAGGAGAAAAAGAGCGTTGGTTATTTTTCAGATCAGTTTTCAAACCATTCTTTATTTTTCCTGCTTGACTGCAGATTTTGCACATAGTTTTAGCACTCACATTTATAAAGAAACATTTTGTCTGCCATGCTTCCAGAGTAAAAACAATCCTTTGCCTTCCTCTAGCTGGAAATTACAACCAATCTGAAAAGTCACATTCTTATTTATAGCTGGGCTATTTGATTGTCAAAAGATGTATGCCCTTATAAAGTGAACACTTCTAGATCTTGAACTAAATGGGCTGCAGCTGTAATAACATTCAGCGCAGCACAATCTTACTATATCATTAGATTGCTTTTAATAATTTGAATTGTATTTTATGGGCACCTGTAAGGGGAAAATCCATATCAGGCAATAAGCCTCCCCTTCATCATTTAGATTAAAAATAAAGATTCAGCTACCCAGGAAGATGATAAAAACAGTCAGGGGCTGTTAAATTCAGACCACACCAATATGAGCGAAAACTTTCCTGCTACATGAGAGGGGAGGACAAAATGAACTCTTGACCAGAAATAAGATAAATAAAGAAGCTCCGTGCACTCAGTACTGAGATCTGTCAAATGTTAATTGAGGTTAGGGAGAATATCCAGCTATTATAGCCTAGCTCCAGCAAAGGCTGGGGCAATTTTTTAACAAAGGATTATGTGTTAGATTATATTGGATACGGTCTTTTTCCTAGATTTGGGGAGTCCAAAACTAGAGGGCAAAGGTTTAAGGTGAGATGGAAAAGATTTAAAATGGACCTGAGGAGTAACTTTTTCGCGTAGAGGGTGGTGCGTGTATGGAACGTGCTGCTGGAGGAACTGGTGGAGGCCGGTACAATTACAACATTGAAATGGCATTTGGAATTGTATATGGATAGGAAGGGTTTAGAGTGAAATGGGCCAAATGCTAGCAAATGAGACGAGGTCAAATTGGGATGTCAAGTCGGAATCAATGAGTTGGACTGAAGGGTCGGTTTCCATGCTGTATGACTCACTGATATATGGCGTAAAGAAAAGCCATTCAGCTTAACCAGTATATGCTGGTGTTTTGGACCAATTATGCCCCTTTCTTCCCATCTTTTCTTATCTAAATCTACCATCATAAGCATTGATTCTCTTCTCCCTCAAATTCTTGCCTAGGTTCCTCTTGAAAGCATCCATAGAATCCCTACGGTGGCGAAACAGGCCATTTGGCCCAACAAGTCCACACTGACCCTCTGAAGGGCATCCCATCCAGATCCGTCCCCCTACTCTATCCCTGCATTTCCCAGGGTGTACCTAACCTACAAATCCCTGAACAGTATGGGTAATTTAGCATGGCCAATCCACCTAACTTGCACACGTTTGGACTGTGGGAAGAAACCAGAGCACCCAGCAGAAATCCACACAGACACTGGCAGAGCGTACAAACTGTGCACAGACAGTTGCCCAAGGATGGAATTGAACCTGTATCCCTGGCGCTGTGACACAGCAGTGCTAACCACTGAGCCACCATGCACCCCTGTGTACCATCCACACCATTTGCTTCAACTACTCCCCCTGGCAGTGCGTTCCACATTCTTACCATTCTTCAGGTAAATAAGTTTCTTCTGAGTTCTTTATTAAATGCCTTGGTGACTATCTTATATTGATGGCCTCTAGAAATGCTCTTAAGACCATAATACATAGGAGCAGAAATTAGACCATTCAGCCCATCAAGTCTGCTCCGCCATTCAACCATGGCTGATAAGTTTCTCAACCCCATTCTCCCGCTTTCTCCCCGTAACCCTTGATCCCCAAGAACCTATTTATCCCTGTCTTAAATATACTCAATGACCTGGCCTCAACAGCTTTCTGTGGCAGTGAATTCCATAGATTCAACACTCTCTGGCTGAAGAAGTTTCTCCGTATGTCTGAACTAAAAGGTCTTCCCTTTACTCTAAGGCTGTGCCCTCGGGTCCTAGTCTCTCCTACCAATGGAAACATCTTCCCAACATCCATTCTGTTCAGGCCATTCAGTATTCTGTAATTTTCAATTAGAGTCCGCCCTCATTCTTCTCAACGCCAACGAGTATAGACCCAGAGTCCTCAAACTTTTCTCATATATTAAGCATTTTATTTCTGGGACCATTCTGGTGAACCTCCTCTGAATCCATTCCATGACCAGTACATCTTTCTTGACATACGGGGCCCAAAACTGCGCACTGCAAATGTGGCCTGACCAGAGCCTTATAGAGCCTCAGAAGTACATCTTTGCTTTTATATTCAAGTCCTCTCAAAATAAATGCCAAAATTGCATTTGCCTTCCTAACTACTGACTCAACCTGCAAGTTTACCTTGAGAGAATCCTGGACTGGAACTCCTACGTCTCTTTGCACTTAGACTTCTGAATTTTATCCCCATTTAGAAAATAGTCCACACCTCTATTCTTCTTACCAAAGTGCATGACTTTAAACGTTCCCACGTTGTACTCCATCTGCCACTTCTTTGCCCACACTCCTAACCTGTCCAAATCCTTCTGCGGCCTCCCTGCATCCTCAATACTACCTGTCCCTCTATCTAACTTCTTCTCCAACATTCTCTCAAATGCTATTAGTGAAAGTGATAAGATTAATAAGTATTGCCATCCAAGCCTGCACAAACACTTATTGAGGGCAGACATCTTGCTCTGCCCAAACAGATTGAATCATAGAAATTAAAATAGAAAGAAAACTGAAGATAACTTTTCTTCATCCTCAGACAGTATCACCAAAGTATCCGCAGCTAAGATAGAAACTCCACCACATCAATAATCTCTTGTGCACACAATATTAATTAAACTGTACAGTAACCTTGTCAAAAGTTATTTCAAAGCAACTCCTTCTCAGCAGCAATTAGGGATGGGGCTTAAACGCTAGCCTTGTCATTGATGTTCACACTCCAGGAACAAATAATATAAAATGTCAAACTTTGAATGAAGTAATTTTTAAAACTAAAAAAAAACAAGTTTTCACTTAGATAAACAGTGTGATGCCGATCATTCATGAAGGTCTGATTTTAGTTTCAGCATACACTTTCAGTCAAGACTGTGAGCTGAATGTTCTGAGGGATAAGATAGTTTATTATTAGCTGAAGTAGGACTCATGGCCTTAGTTGGTTTTTTTTTATCCTTCCAAGACGGAGGCTGTTTTTCTGAATAATTTGGCTTGAGATCTATTAAGGGTCACCCATTACTAAGTTGGAATGACAGCTATGCCTCTGTCTTAAAATCAGACTGGCGTGAGCAAGTACCTGACCAACTGGATGCTACACAATTTCCTGCAATGTAGCACCTTCCATCTCCGGTAACTGAAAAATGTTTACTTACAAAGCCACTGGTTCAGTTCCATGTGGGAGTATTCTTACACTATTTTTCAAGGGAAGAGTTTGTTTGAATCCCTGCTTGCTCTCTCGGAGGAATGCAAAAGATCCATGACACTTTTTCAACAAAAAGTTAATCTCAACATCTCAGTCAATATTTATTCCAAAATCCTGAAAAATATATCACCTGGTCTTTATCCACATGCTGATTCTAGGAGCCTGTTGGATGCTAATTGATTGGTGTTAGCAACAGTTACTACAATCCAAAAGTACTTAATTTGCTAGAACATATTTTTTGATGTTCTGAGGTTGCGAAAGACTTTTCACAAAATGCCGGCCTTTCTCTTATTTTCTCTGATGGCTATAATCTGAACCTGTGAATATATTCTCTTGATTTAACAACAGTGATTGACAAAGAGGACCAACCCAGCTTTTCATTGCATATTTATTCATTTTTTAGGTTGATGGTACATTCATCTTGGGATTGGTTTGGTACTGGAAAAGTACTTTTTTTGAAGGTCAGAATGGACAGAAATCTTTTGTCACATATCCACTAAATGAAAACAGTTTGGAAATTAAGCAGCAGCAATATCAATTTGAGCCGTTCTTTTAAAAATATGTATGAAAGTAGCTTCATGGACTGCTATGGTTCACAAAGATAGTTCATCATCACCTTCTCCCAGACCAACTGGCTCTCAAGGATGTTGATGAATGAATAATCAGAAAAATAAAACAGTCTATTGCCTTTACCTAAACAGCTACTCACAACTAATGTGCTCCTTTAGATGTTGGAATCCCATTACATAAGAGTGGATACCCCAGTGAAAAGGCACTTGGAACAGGGTGCAATGGACACGACTACTTCTTCATGGTCAACCTGCTGAAATTCCCAAAGTTTGGAATCATTCAAGATTCTGGACAATTTTCTTGTGTTCATTGGCTGTGTTCTGGAAGCTCACACAGTGAGAGGTGGGGTTTCCTACTTTCTTTCTTGACCTATATTCTGAAAAGGTTAGTACTCAAAATTGATTGAGAGGGCTTGGGAATGCAAGCTGACAAGTTTTTTAAATAGTGACAGAATTGCAGGATGCAGCATTTAAAAGCTCCCTTTAGGACATTGTACTGCAATGTTAATAAAGAACGGATAGGAAAAGGATAGAAAAATGAAACATTACAGCGACTCCCTTCCAAAGCAAATTCATACAAGTAAAAATGTTTCTGTCATCAACATTTACCCTCCACCAGTAAGTGAGGGGCTCCCACCAGTCAGTAAAGGGCTTGACGAATTTGTATTAGTATAGAGGTTTGCAAAAAATGTGCATTGACAAGGAAGGTCTTGTGCAGCACCTTTATACCCAGGTATAAAAGCACAAGGCTACTAATCAAGTAAATTAAAACATTTTGTTTGCAACAATTATCAACTTGTTTCAATTACTTTAAAAATGCATTTTGCATGTGCAAATTTTGAAAGGTGGGAAAATCACTCCAAGTTGATTCAAATCGGCTGCAAAGTCAGTGCAGTACAAGCTACAATAAATGTTTACCTAAAGTTTACTCTGATGACAAGATTACAAATTAAGTATATTGATTAAAGCAACGATGATGCACATGGTCGAACATTCTATTTCATAGGAGTTTATTGAAAGGGGTTTAAAGAAACACTTCTCATCAATGTTACATTCCTGAAATGAATACCATTTAGTGGATGGCACCTTTCCAGGATCAATATGTGGAGCCAGAAGAGGTAAGTGAGGTCCTAAAAGAATACTTTGTATCGGTATTCACTACAGAGAAGGAATTGGTGGAGGATAATCTCAGGGAAGGGAGTGTCGAGTTTCTAGGCCAAGTTGCTATTAAAAAAGAAGTGTTGTGCGTCTTAAAAAGTATTAAGGTAGATAAGTCCTCGGGTCCTGATGGGATCTATCCCAGAATATTGAGCGAGGCAAGAGAACAAATTGCTGGAGCATTGATACATATCTTTATATCCTCTTTGGCCATAGGTGAGGTCCCAGAGCACTGAAGAATAGCTAATATTGTCCCACTGTTTAAAAAGGGATAATCTTGGAAATTACAGGCCTGTGATCCTCACGTCGGTGGTAGGGAAAATATTGGAAAAGATTCTCAGGGACAAGATACGCATTTAGAAGCAAATAGACTTATTAGCGATAGGCAGAATGGTTTTGTGCAGGAGAGGTTGTGCCTCACTAACTTGATTGAGTTTTTTGAGGAGGTGACAAAGATGATTGATGAGGGAAAAGTGGTCGATGTTGCCTACATGGGCTTCAGTAAAACCTTTGACAAGGTCTCTCATGGCAGACTGGTACAAAAGGGTGAAGTCACTTGGTATCAGGGATGAGCTGGCAAGATGAATACAGAACTGGCTTAGCCATAGGAGACAGAGGGTAGTGATGGAAGAATGCTTTTCAGAATGGAGGGCTGTAACTAGTGGTTTTTACAGGGATCAGTGCTGGGACCTCTGCTGTTCATGATCACATAAATCATTTGGAGGAAAAAGTCACTGGTCTAATTAGTAAGTTTGCAGATGATACAAAGATTGGTGGAGCTGAGGATAGTGAGGAGAATTGTCAGAGGATACAGCAGGATATAGATCAGTTGGAGGCATGGGCAGACAATGGCAGATGGAGATTAATCCAGACAAACGTGAGGTGATGCATTTTGGAAGGTCACGTATAGGTGGAAATTATACAGCCAATGGCAGAATGCTTAGGAATATTGATATGCAAAGGGTTCTGGATGTGCAGGTCCACAGATCACTGAAGGTGGCAGCGCAGGTAGATAAGGTGGTAAAAAAAGGCTTAGCATTGAGTATAAGGACAGACAAGTTGTGCTGCAGCTTTATAGAACTTTAGTTAGGCCACCCTTAGAATATTGCTTACAGTTCTGGTCACCACACTACCAGAAGGATGTGGATGCTTTAGAGTGGGTACAGAAAGGTTTACCAGGATGTTGCCTGGTAAGGGGGATATTAGCTATGAAGAAGGCTTGGACAGATTTTCACTGGAACACAGGAGGTTGAGGGGCGACCTAAGAGAAGTTTATAAGATTGTGAATGACATGGATAGAGTGGAAAGTATGAGGTTTTTTCCTGGGGTGGAGGGGTCAATTACGAGGGGATATAGGTTCAAGGTGCAGGGAAGGAAGTTTAAAAGAGATGTGCGAGGCAAATTTTTCACACAAAGGGTGGTGAGTGCCTGGAACACATTGCCAGAGGAGGTGGTGGAAGCAGGCACAATAGCATCATTCAAGAAGCACCTGGGTGAATACATGAATAGGAAGGGAATACAGAAATATAGATACTGTAAGTGAAGACAGTTTTAGTATGGGAGGGCAAAATGTGTTGGCATAGGATTGGAGGGCCAAAGGGCCTGTTCCTGTGCTGCATTGTTCTTTATTCTTTGTTAAGTGCTGTTAGAGGCAATAACAAATAAAAACTTCCATTGTTGGTATCCAACAGCAGGTTCCAGAACACCCAGCTAAAGCTGGCAGTTTAGTCAATGGCTGAAAGCCAAACTGACTCGAGTACCATTGCTTTTGACTGGTGATTTGACTTGGTTTGGTGACATTCTTCAGTTAGAAAAAGAAAGCTGTACTATCTTTTATTCTGGTTTAATACAGCTGACCGAAATTTCAGCATAAATAAAACTATATGGAATCCAGCAAAGATTTTTATCGCTGTCGACCTGATGCCTCTCATTGGCACCTCTGCTTTGGAGACTGGACTGGCAGATCAACAGCAGTGACTGGCCTAACAGTTAGTCAAGTAGGGATGGTCTGATCCGAGGGTTCTCCATTCTCTCCTTTTCACTGACCTTGTATGAGGAGAATTCTGTCTATTTGCATCAGTCAAAACACTCCCAGCTATAGGATACAACTCCAACTTGAGTTAAATAAGGAGATTCAGCTAGGTTCCTGCCAGCACATGTTGCTGAGAATGATCATTTTGGTCCAAAGTTTTATCATAATGAAGAAGCCCTCTACTGTGGTGAAAATTACAGAAGGGGCCTGAATATGCAAGTTCCACTCATGAGCATAGCACTTGCTATATTTGCGGGGACAAAAGTGGTCAGTGTGGGTAATCTGCATATTTTACAGAAGGAGCTGGCCAGTTACATCTTAGCTGTCTCCAGTGAAGTGGAATTTTAGTATCCCTGTACCATGAACTTGTTGTGTACATATTAGACATGCTAAAAACAAATTTGAACTTTGTAGGATTGCTTGGATAGTGAAGGTGTCTCTTTCAGGGAGGCGAAGTGCTTCTTTGAACAAGGTCCCAGCACATGTTGGGTCAGGGTTGGGTCAAGTGCCCTTCAGTGAGGGGAACATCAGCTGCCTTTTTTAGGGGGAGGGCCAAAGGTACACTTTGTGGAGGTTACCCTTTGAGATTGTTAAAAACAGATATGAGTGTGCCTAAAATTTGCTTAACCCAACTGGAAGTGTCAGAGAACTTTCAATAGCTGTCAAAGAACTGTCAAGGTGCTTAAGAACTATTAAAGTTGTCAGGTGATTTGACTTCCCGGGCTTTAAATAAAAGTTGAGTTTTATTTTAGAAAGTCAATTAATGTTACGTGCATAGAAACATAGAAGAAAGGAGCAAGAATAGGCATTCAACCCCTTGAGACTGCTCCAACATTCAACATGATCCTGACTAATCATTAAACTTAATAACCTAATCCTACCCTCTGTCTGTTGTCATGAGCCTGGAGCTAGCATTATAGATTTGAAGTGAAACCTAACATTGTCATTGTAGGACGTCTGTTAAATAAACAATTTGGTTGACATCTCTAACTGGTTGTAGAATACCAATAGTTGTTTTCATGAAGGATTAGTTGAAGGAATCACAATGTATTGATTTTTCTCAATCCATTAGTCTTTTTTTGTAGCAGTATCATCAATAAAATGATAACTTTATTTTATGACAATATGACTCCTGAATTTGGCAAATGATGGATGCTAGATTAGTTGGCATTGGTGTGGGGAGATGAGCAAAAATTGGGGCATGAGTTGACGTAGGAAGTACGAAGGAGAATGGGTTGCGGGTACAAGGGAATAAGATGGCATGGAAAGTATCATGAATTATGCGGGTGGGTACAGGGCATTAGATGAGATGGAGAGTATGAGGCTATGTGGATAGCTGATGGGCACAAGGTGGCACTGTAAAAGAGGAGGCATGAGTGAGCACAGGAACATAGGCTGGAATAGGGCCTTGAGGAGGCATGACTTAGTATGGATGGACATGGAGTGCATGTGTGGCAAGGAAGGGGCAAGAAGGCTTTTATTAGTTTCATTAGATTTTTATTATTCTTCTGTACACCAAGACAGACCTTACCACCCAACCCAGACCTGCAATTAACATCCTCCACTCCCATTCAGAGGTTACCTAACCTGCCTCCCAAGGAACCCCACCACTCCAGAAGGAATCACCAATCTCCAGGGTCAGTTTATCCTGGGTTAGATTTGCGAAGGCAAAATATGGTTCTAACTCAAAAACGGCTGTCCTTGGTTGTCACTAACCCAAACATTCTAGCATTCTTTTTGTTCAATTGACAAATGGAATAAAGTAAAGGCTTTGTCTGCTTCCATGTTACAGGGTATAAATAGTGATTCAAATGCAAGCTAATCTATCAGATTTGCTGAATACAGCGGAGTACGGTGTAAGAGGTAAAATGATGTATTCCTGAAAAGCAAATTGAGACTTAGTGATAGTGGAATATTACTGCTACATTCTAATAAGGTGTGTGTTCTTAACAGTAACATATCTACCAGGCTACAACTGTGAAAGTAAGTGGCAGGCCTCAGGAATGATACCAACTTAATGCCTCTGAGAAGATTTTTGCATAAATTATTTGTCAGAGGTATGAATTCACAAAACATGTCCTCAAAATGTCCTTAAAACCAAGACTATCCTTGTATCAGGTACTTCTCTAAAGATTGCATCCTTTTCAGCTCCTTATGAATGCACAATATATTGAATAACACAATACAGGATATTACTTTCAGAACAAATTAAGGTCTTCAGATAATAAATCCTTGCAATGTGCCCTAGATGCATGATATGTCCCAGGTTACTGATGGATTGCACAGGCAACAATGTACATTACTATTGCTATCAATGAGAAAGGAAATGGTCCACTGGCTCAGCTGTGCAGATAATGAGCTTCTTGGTTAATACATTTATAAGCAAATTGGTTACAACAACTACATACACAACAACGTATTTATATAACTTTTTTTATTCACTGGTCAGATGTGGGTGTCGCTGGCCAGGCCAGAATTTACAACCCTAGTTACCCTTGAGAAGGTGGGGGTATGCTACCTTATTGAATCACTGCAGTCCACATGGTATAGGCACAAACACAATGCCCATGGGGGAGGGAGTTCCAGAATTTTGACCCAGCTACACTGAAGAATTGATTAAATATTTCAAAGTCAGGATGGTGAGTAGCTTGGAGGAAATATTGCAGCTCGTGATGTGCCTATGTATCTGCTGCCCTTGTCTTTCCAGCTGGTAATGGTTGTCCGTTTGGAAGGTGCTATCTCAGCAGCCTTGGTGAATTTCTGCAATGGACACACTGCTGCTGCTGACTCAGTGTGGAGGGAGTGGATGAGGTGCCAATCCAGCAGGCCGCTTTGTCCTGGATGGTGTCAAGTTTCTTGAGTGCTGTTGGGCCTGCACTCATCCAAACAAGTGGGGATTATTCCACCACAGTCCTGACTTGTGCCTTGTAGATGCTGGACAGGCTTTGGGGAGGCAGAAGGTGAGTTACTCACTGCATGATTCCTAACTTTTGACTTGTTCTTGTAGCCGCTGTATTTATATGGTACAAAATTTCATCAGAATCCTGGGACATGTTAAATTCTTATGCAACGTTATTTTGTCTCTTAAATAAAAGAGTACAGAGGTGAGTTTGAATCCAGCAAAAATGCCAATATGAATACAGAACAAAAAATTCTATTTTACGTTGACTCCACTTTTTCATTAAAAACAACAGCAGGAATTTTACGCTTTGTTTTTATTTCACTAAACATTCGGGAACAGCAGGGTGTAGCCAAATGTGTGAACTTTTTCAAAAGCCATAACTCACAAAAGGAATTTAACAAGTTCAATTGTGCTGTAACAATCTGTATCACTTATTCTAAGACCATGTGATCATAGAACATTACATGTTCCTCCTGTGATATAATTCATTATTGATCTCTTGGTGGACTAACAATTTTTACACAGTATAGTTTTCACATAGATTGGTTCAATTTAGTATAAATTTAGTCCTATCAAATTGTTTGAAGGAGACCAGATGTCATGGTAAATTATTTAAAAAAGTAATGATTCCAGTATTTCCCCTGGAATTGGTTTAGGAAGTTTAAGGCCAGCCAATGATTTTCTTTTCTGACTTAGAATCCGTTGTGCCAAGTTCTCAGCATAATATTTGGGTGGGAACTAATTGGATATCTGCCTCTGTAAACACTTAACGGTGGCGCACCCTATTCTACTGCCAATCATCTAAACAATATCGGATACCTAGAAATGTAGTCGCTGTTAACTGAAGATACTAAACTCAATTGAAGAGGAATCCTCTGGTTTTACCTATCATTTTATATGCCTTTTTGTCAAGTATATCCTATAATAACATCTTATGTGTTTTATTGCTAATTGATAATATCCTAAAGTTATTTTGATTTCTAGCTCAAAATTTTGATATTTTCCAACATTTCCTGGTGACTTGCTGTTTTGATGATGACATCTTTCAGTCTTTGTCCTGCACAGGTAGATTCCAAGCGCTAGTCCAACAATTGTGAACCCATTTATTTTTCTAAATCCATCTACATTTTGACTACTCCTGCTGCACACAAAGCACAAAGCCTCCCATCCAAACTTGAGCACATTATCTAGGTTGACATGTTAAGTGCAGTGTTGAAGGAGTGCCACATTGTCAAAGGTGTTGTTTCACAGGTGAGAAATTAAGCTCATGAACCTTTAATCAGCAGAACAGGGAAAGAGTGAAGTATTTGCAACTATCTTCAATGTTAACTTCCAGATCAATGATCCATCTTTGCCTTCTCCTAGGGTTCCCAGCATCTCTGATGTTAATCCTTGACCAATTTGATTTATTTTATGTGAAATCCAGGAATAGCTGAAAGCACTGGATACTGAAGGGCTATGGACTCGACGACATCCCAACAATAGCACTAAAGACTTATGTTCCATCTGTACTTGTGCTACGCTAAGCAAACTGTTCCATTTGTTGCAACATTGGTATCCTCCTGACTATATAGAGAATTGTGCAAGTAGGTCCTTTCCACAAAAAGCAGGGCAAATCCAGTGTGGCCATTTGCTGTCCCACCAGCCTTCTGTCAATCATTTGAAAAGTGATGGAAGATGTCATTAACACTGCTATTAAAAGACATTTAAATAGCATTAATTTGCTCAATGATATTCAGTTTGCATTCCATCATTGTCATTCAGATCCTGCCTTGCTCCAAATGTGGACAAAAAAACAAAACTGTAAAGGGGAGGTGGTGTAAAGGCCAATTACTCTGAAAACAGTAGTTGACCAAGTGTGATGTCAAAAGCCCGAGCAAAATTGAAGCAATGGGGATTAGCAGGAAAAGTTTCCACTGGATGGAATCATACCCAGCACATAGGAAGATGATTGTAGTTGTTGGACGCCAATCATCTCTATCCCAGGACATTGCTATAGGAGTTCCTCAACATAATATCCCAATTCAACAATCTTCAGCTGGTCATTCATGACTTCTCTCCACCACTAGGTCAGAAGTGAGAATATTCACAGATGTTTGCACAATGTTCTACATCATTCCCAACTCCTCAGGTAACATAATGAGACCATAAGGCATAGCAGCAGATGTCAGCCATTCAGCTTATTATGTCAGCTCCACCATTTAATGAGATCATATTGATCTGATAATCCTCAAGCACATTTTCCTGCCTTTTCCCTGTAACCCATGATTTCCTTATTGATTAAAAATCTGTCTATCTCAACCTTGAATATACTTAACGATCCAGCCTTGACAGCCCTCTGCAGTAAAGAGTTCCACAGATTCATTACTCTCTGAGGAGAATGTCCTCCTCAACTGCTTTAAATATGTGACTTCTTATTCTGAGAATATGCCCTCTGATTCAAGATTTTCCCACAAGAGGAATAATGCTTTTGCATCTATCTTGTTAATTCCCCTAAGAATTCTGTATGTTTCAATGAAGTCACCTTTCTTTCTTCTAAATTCCTATGAGGACAGGCCCAACCTACTCAACTTGTCCTTATTAGACAGTCCCTTCGTACCTGGTAACAGCTTCGTGAATCTTCTCTGAACTGCCTCCAATGCCAGTATATCATTCCTGAGATACTGAAGGAGTCCATTTTCAAACACAGTGACACGTGGACAACATTCAAGTTTTGACTTATGAGCAGCAAGTAACATCCACATTACACAAGTGCCAGGTAATGACCATCTCCCACAACAGAGAACCTGGACATTCAATGGCATTGCTGTTTTTTGAATTTCTGACTATAAATGTCCTACTATAATCATATGATCTATGATTTAAAAGACATTTGGATAAGTTCGTGAATAGGATAGAGGGATATGGGCCAGGAGCAGGCAGGTGGGACTAGTTTAAAAAAAGTGCACGATAGTTCAGTGGTTAGCACTGCTGCCTCACAGCGCCAGGGACCCAGGTTTGATTCCAACCTCAGGCGGCTGTCTGTGTGGAGTTTGCACATTCTCCCTGTGTCTGCGTGGGTTTCCTCCGGGTGCTCCGGTTTCCTCCCACGGTCCATTGTGTTCAGGGGTGTGTTTCCTCCCACGGTCCATTGTGTTCAGGGGTGTGTAGATTAGGTGGGTTATAGGGGGATGGGCGGGTTTCTGGGAGGGTCAGTGTGGACTTGTTGGGCCAAAGGGCCTGTTTCCACACTGTAGGGGATCTATGATATATATAAATTGACCCAAAATTGATCTGAAACAGCCATATAAATATTATGACTACAACAGCATACAAGAGGCTGAAACTTCTGCTGTGAATACACACCTCTTGATTCTCCAAAGCCTGTTCATTATCTACAGGTCACAAGTCAGGAGTGTGAAAGAATACCCTTCACTTGCCAGGATGTGTGCTGCTCTAACAACATTCAAGCAAACCATGACATCTCATCTACTACCTTAAACATTCAGTCCCTCCACCATCAGCACACAGTGGCAGCAATGTACACCAACTGCAAGATGCACTGTCATCAAGGGCAGCAGATGCATGGGAACACCATGACCTGTAAGTTCCCCTCTAAGCCACACACACAATCCTGACAATATCTTCATTGCTGCTAAGACAATACCAAAGAACTGCTTCCTAACAGCAGAGTGGGTGTACTTGCACAAGATTAAATGGAATGGTTCAACATGGCTCACACTGATAGGTAACAAATGCTAGCCTTGCCAGCGACCTCTCATTCCATGAAAGAATGAAGAAAATAAATATACTGATCAGGAGCTTTAAGCCAACATTGGAGGAAACTTATCTAAGTTAAACAATTGCTGTTTTTGTGTAAGTCTTTTAGCACAAGCACTATAAATGATTAAAAACAATAAACTCATCTGTTATTTTCACTTGTGCAAACCTATATTTATGTTATGTTGATATACGACTTATAGTTTCTATTGTATCATTTTATACTTGTTCAATAAACACAGGTTACTTAATATATCCTTGTGAAAATATTATTTTGCTCTAATGCCATAAGTGAAACAGATTTTAAGGACTGAAAACACGAGTGTTGCAAGCAATGACATGAATGGATAGACCAAACCATCTTTCGCACTCTATACTGTTTAGTAAATGAACTGCACAAACTAGGGAAATTTCAGTTTTGATCCCCCTTCTTATGGATTTCAGCTGAAGTGGCACGTGGAAATACTACAGTGGATCTCCATGCTCTTGGGCAAAAAGGGAAAAAGTTAGCCAGGATTTCCACTTATGATCACTATCTGGTAGCTCCCCTTTGAAGTGGATCATAGTTTAAAGGCAGGATTTACTCCAACACTAAATTAACTGATGTACTGTTGACTTACAAGTAATCAGTAACTAACATGGATCTGCATCTCCAGGAAAAAAGACTGGGAAGATATGCCAAACTTAAAGTAAATAGGAATTATCAATCATTAGAGTTGGTGGGTCTCACACTCGAGTGTTTCGTATTTTTGTTTCTCTCTTATATAATTGGCAAACAAAATCAATGAGAATGTCATAACTATAAGATTGTGTTCATGATAAACACTAAATACTTCTTTTTTTGTCCCATTTGTATCTATTTTTGAGTTCAGTAAACACAAATGATATCATTGAGGTCTTGATTTGAATATGTTATTAAGGCTAACTATTACAGATTGGAATTAATGTCAAGACAAATGTAGTCAGAAAACCAGGGGCTGATTCAGAATTAACTTTGTTAATATACCTTTAAATTTGCATTTCTAACACAGTTTTAGCTGAACAGAAAGGGGTTATTTTGCAAAGTGAAGGCACTATGAAAGATGGGAGCTATACAGCTCAGTATATCTTCACTCGTGTCATCCTATAAGATGCAGTATGCCTCAGTTAGCTTTGTTCTGTCAGAAGGAAACTGAATGATAGCACAACTCACAGGGACATTTAAGTAAATACATGAGGATTGTGTCATCTGCATTACAGTCAGCTTGAAGGAGGGATGGACAGCCAGTGAGTTGAATGTATACATAACATCTATCTTTCATCTTGCTTTCAAATCATAGTGATTCTGTGACATGGGTGCAGCAAGCCATCCTGTTGTATGTCTTATGTTCTTTAGTTTTGATAAGTTTCAAGAATTAAATCGTTCAAACTGGCATCATCAGGCTTAAAATCAGAACAATCCAATGCAATCCACCTAATTGTTTGACCAGTACCAGAATTAGTAATTTGTATACAGCTGCTTTCAAAGGGCATACCTCATTATACGTTTAAAGGGGTTCTCCTCCAGATTGGACCTGTACTAAAGTGAAATATGATTTCAGCATCAAAGTCGTGTCACATCCATTGAGCTCAGAAACACTTCTGATGCAATACCTATAGAGTCATTGCAACAATTTTAAAACAAAATATACACACCTTATGTAAAGGTTCATGGAATCATTCAGCACTAAACAGGGGCATTTGGTTCACTGTGTTTGTTTCAGCACTCATTAACCAATCTCACCCTCATAGTCTGGCAGACATTCTCTTTTAAATCAAACAACCAATTCCATCTGAAAGTCATCTTGAATATATTTCGATCATAACAGCTCACTATATATAACAAAAAAAAAACTGGGAGGTAATGGCCTAGTGGCTTTATTGCTAGGCTATTAATCTGGAGCCCCAGGTAACATTCTGGAAACCTAAGTTTGAATCCCACCATGCAGATGTTGGAATTTGAATTCAATAGAAATTTGGAATTAGAAGTCTAATGATGACCATGAAACCATTGTCAATTGTGAGGAAAAACCCATCTGGTTCATTAATGTCCTTTAGGGAAGGAAACTACCATCCTTACCTGGTCTGGCTTACATGCAACTTCAGATGCACAGAACGTGATTGACTCTTAATTACCTTCTAGGCAATTAGAGATGGGCAATAACTGTTGTCCTATCTAGCCATGCTCACATCCTGTGAATGAACAAAAAAAGAATTTCTCTACCTACTACCCCCTGTCCTTTCACCAAACATCTTGTCCATGGAAGCAGTTCTCCATATGTACTTTATCAGAGTCCCCCATCATGTTGCCCTATGGATTCCTTATCCCTCAAATGAGGAACAAGCCCAGTGACTTACCTGCCTGATTTGTCGTGATGGAGACTGCAGCAAACTGCCGCGGCACTGAACTCATTCCGGATACCCCATTCACCGCCTCAATCTCAAAGGTGTAGTTGGTATGTGCCAGCAGGTCGACCACTGTCACTGTGGTGTTGGCCAGACCTGTCTGCCGAGGGAGAAACTGAACGTTGCTCATGCATGGCTCACACTGTGTGGGGCCGCTGGTACACTTCTTACAGATGACACTGAAGGTGACATCCTTGCGGCCTCCTGCATCGGTCGGCCAGCTCCAGTCCAAAATGACTGATGTCTCGTTGATGTTGGAAAACACGTTTGTCGGGATCGAAGGAGGCCCTGGGACCAAAGAGGGCAAGGAAGAAAATTAGAAAAACCGAAAACGCTACTGTATCTTGGCCATCGCAATTCATTGTTCTACAACAAAGACATTCATTTTAAGCTTTGGGTTTAGAGCTGTAGGGAAACAGTACATCCATGTGATTCTTCAGACTGCAATGATATTTTAATTAACTTTGACTTATAATAATTTTGCTTTAATCCTTTGAGCCCTTAGCCTTGCTGAAAAAGAAATGTAACCAATGCCTGGCTTTATTAGCGGAAGGAAATACATCACACTAAAAGGGATTCATATTCACTTTTCATCTTAGAGTGAAATGAACTGTTAATCCTTCAACCAAAGATTGTTAGTATCAGAAGCACAATATATCAATGATTAACCAACACAATTATGAAATATGCAGATGCTTTATTGACTCTTTTTAAATTCATATTTCCTACTTCTCTCTTACTTTGTAAAGCAAGATTAGAAATCACTATCTGAGAACACCTCTGGATGCATATCACTTTGATTTCTGAGGATTCAGGACTGGGATTGATTCCCCAAGAAGAATTGGTACAAAACTGCTACATCTCTTGTGCATCTTCGTTCCAATCAATCCTGTCACTCTGATGGCCCTGCACTGCCATGCTTAAAGAGTCTTTATATGCTGTCCGCATACCTGTTTGAGACTGGTTACTTCAATCAACCAATCACATGGCAATTAGCCATCAAGATTTGCCTCACATTTAATGTGCTCTTGAGTTTGTGTGAAGCGTCCCACTGAGAGTTTCTGATTTTCTTTTTGATGGCAGTTATAACATGATAGATGAAACCATGCTTTGTCATCTTAGTAACATGTACCAACATATTTCTAGGAAATTTCTATGTGCTTCATTTTTTAATGAAATAGGTTGACATCTCGGTTAAAAGTAGAGAGAAAAGCACATAAAATAGGAGTAGAAATAGGTCTAGCAGATCTTTGAGTTTACTCCTCATTTAAATATGAACATGTCTGATTCTTGTCACCTTCCTGTCAGAACGCCGTATTCTTTGATTCCCTTAAGAGTTTGAAAATCTATCACCCTCATTAGTGAATACATTCCTCTGGGGATAGAGAATTCCAAAGACTGGCAACTCTTTTGGCGGAGGAATGTTTTCTTGTCCTTGCCTGGAATGGCCATCACTTATTGTGAGACTTTGTCTCTTAGTCCTAGACATTCTAGTCAGGGGAAATATTTCTTCGCCATCTACCCTGTCAAGCGGTAAAGATCTTTTGGGAGCAATGTAAATATAACTGTATGTGAACTATTAGGTATGAATGTTAATCTGAAAAGAACACTTTCATGATAACAGAATTAAATATACAGTCTGCCACAAAAGAGTAACACATTGAGGAATTCCATGTACATCATGAGGCATTAACTGATTGAGTCCAATTTATGGGACATCTGTCATGTTACAGTTGTCTTTGGTCATGCCCTGCTGTTATGCTAGCCAATTCATAAAAAAGGTTTGATAGGTTTATCGGTGTGTTAATGACTTGGATCACATTCCTAGATATTTTTCTTTCTTTAGTTGTTGGATTTCTCAGCCTGTAATTTTGATTTCCCATGCTAGGCAAGACAAGAGCAAAAATCAGGGTGGTCCAGAATGTTCTGCACTATTATTAGCATCATAAGAAAGACAGTACTTGAGATTCTCTGTACTATGAACAACATTTGCTCCAAAATTACATATTGTTCTGTCCAGTGTATTATCTTCTATAAAGTGGAGAGCAGCTTCAAAAATGGACATAACCTAAGAATTGTTCATTCCCCATTTAACAGGACAGTTTTAAAAGTTATAAACTTGATGTGCCATGATTAAAATCCTTAAATTTACTTCATGGCACTGAAAAGTCAGTCAGACTGTAGAACTCGATACTACTTTGGACCTTGACATCACTCCGGCAACAGTACTAAAACTTATGTTCCAGAACTAGTCATATCACTAGCCAAGTTGCTCCAACTTAGCTACAACTTTGGCATTTACTCAGCAATGTCAAAAACTGCCAGATATGTCCTATACACAAAAAAAGGGATAACATCCAGCATAGCTAATTAGCTCCCTGTCAGTCTAGTTCCAACCATCACTAAGGTGATGAAAGGTGTTGTCAATGTTTTCATGCTCAACAAAAACTTGCTCATAGATGCTCAGTTTGGCAAGCTCAGACCTGACCTCCTTACAGCCTTGGATTTAAAATATTCAAAGGATCTGAACTTTAGAGAGCAAGCTCACTTGCTTGTCACTTAATCAAGGTGGCATTTGACTGAATGTGGCATGTAGAGGCACTAGAAACAGATAAATCAATGTGAATGAGGGTGAACATATTCCACTGGCTCGTATCAGACCTGGCAAAAAGGAAGATATTTATGTTTGTTTAAAGTCAGCCATCTCATTTCCAGGACACCTCTGCCAATGGTACATAGGGTAGCGTCCTGGATGCAACCATCTTGAGTTGCTTCATCAATGATCTTCCCTCTATCATCAGAGGTGGGGATGTTCACTAAACATTGCACAATATTTATCACCATTCATAGCAGCTCAGATACTGAAGCAGTCCATATCCAAATGAAGCAAGACCTGGACAACTAACACCACACAAGTTGGTAGCAATGATCATTCCAAAAAGAGAGAATCCAACATCACCACTTGACATTATCATTACAGTCATTGAATTCCCTGCTATCGACATCCTGATGGTTACTTTTTGACCAGGAATTGAACTGGGCCAATAAACTTCTTGACTCTTCATAGTCTGTCTACCATCTACAATACACAAGTAATGTAATGGAATACCTTTCATGCCTGGATTAGTGCAACTCCAACAAAACTTAAGAAGCTCAAAGCCATCCAGTAAAAAGCAACCAGCTTCATTGTATACTATCTAACACTTTCAACAGTGCTTTGGTCTGGTCAGTAGCAGAGTAGAAGTGTTGGACGTTAGTGGAGGGACTACAGTCCTGACAGCAAATGCCAGCATTCAGGCTCTTTCTACCGGTGTTAGGTCCAGTAGCTTTTCCCATCAACTTCCACCATTGATGCACAATGACAGCAGTGTATGCTATTTACTCTAACATTTCCCAAAGGTTCATTAGACATACTTTCCAAACTGGCAAACTCTAAGACTCAGAAAGACAAAGACAGCAGCAGATATGCAGAAATATCATCTGCAAGTTCCCCTCCCAGCCCACACCACCCTGACTTCAAAATATGTTGTTCCTTCATGGAGAATCATCGTGGAACACACACCGTAATAGCACTGGGTATACCGATATCACATGGACGGAGTGGCTCATGGAGACAGCTTCTGAAGGGCAACAGATAATGGGCTCACCAGCAATGTCCCAATTTATATTCACCTGAACCTCAACAGAAAATGTTTTTGCAGCATATTTACAACAATGGAGGTGCATTCAAACAAATATAACGGGGGATGAGAAGTTCTAAATTTGAAACTGTAGAGGAGTCTAAGTTTAATGACACTATTGAAATTGAAGTAAGCAGTCTAGCTAAAATGAATAATGAGAAAGCTTATCAGAGGTGATAGGGAAAGAAAGAGACTACAAGATAAAAAAAAGACAAAAGAAAACTGTAGAACAGGCATTTTGCCCTTAAAAGATGGAATGGTTTCTACCTCAATCACCAATTGTGACAAATAGTCAAAGAAGTATTTTGTGATAGGCATGATAATTATTCCTTTTGAACCTAGAACATATCAAGTTTTATTTTCTGTTCTGATGAAAGTCTATTAAATTGAAATGTTAATGGTGCTTTTCTTTCTCCAAGTCTGCTGGACCTGATGCACATTTTCAATACTTTTTTCAACCTTCTACCAGAATTAATAGTTCCATCATCAAGATTACTGTGGAAATTTATAGAGAACTATGACCCTCTAATAAACATCTTAATGTTAATGATCAAAATAACATGAAAGCATCTCCTGTTCAGGAAACATAAGGGAAGTTTGATTACAAATCACAGCAAAAGTAGACTGCCTTCTTTACACGGTCAGCTTTTCTTGTATGATCAAGTGCTGGGGCAAACAATGTCACCAAGTAACAAAGTAGCAGAGCAAGAGTGGTACTCACTAGTACAAGCCATGGAGATGGGATCTTTATGTGCTCTGAAGTAATTCCTGTCACAGTCGCAATACACAGAACCTTCTTCTTGAGCATGGCTGTGAGGAGGGCACTTAGAACATTTAACATTTCCAGCAAAGGCTTTGTAGAACCCAGATTTGCAGGCTGATGAGAAAAAGAAATGTGTAAATTAATGTTGCATTCTGGGCATGCAACAAATTGCAGCTCATCCGTCACTGGCAATGCAATTCTTTAACTCTATGTGATGAAATCCAGATGATGGACAACACACGTGGAGCAGAACTGAAAACATAAGGATAGGAAATAAGATTAGCAACTTTTTCTGGATATTAATATATTGTTATTTGTGGGAGGTCACTGTACATGAATTAGCTACCACATTTCCCACATTACAACTTTGCCACTTTTTAAAAGTACTTCAATGGCTGTAAAGCATTTACTGATGTTGAAAGGTTTTGAATGGCACAAGATAAACGCAAGTTTTTCTTGAAATTAGGAACTTGAATACAGCTAAATGTGCTAAACTTGTTTTTAGCAATGACAGGGCAGAAGGTGAGATCTCTCCAAGTCCTGTTGTACTTGGAAAAAAATAAGCTTAGAGTTCAGAGCAACATGTTGAGTTTTGATCAACATTTGATATGAACTCTCCCTAACTGGAGCTCCTGCTGAAGTAAATGCAAACATTTTTTCTAGTAAGATATTCGAGACAAGGGTTATAATAACAAGGATCCAAATTAGAGGTTGCAAATTTTTTACTGGGATTTTCCTGATCGTCTGCTGGTTCTCTGGGTTGGGGATGGGGAGTGGGGGCTGGTGGTGATGATGAAGTGGCTCTGCTAGTCTCCTACTGAGGTTGCAGAGGCAGAACATTTACAGAGTTCAGGGCCACAGGATTTAAGGTAAAATTCTGATACACTGATCATTCCTATATAAGGAGACAACTTTTCAAAGGTCTTGTTTATAGTGGGGAATGGTGTGGAAGACCAATAAAACGAGGAAAAATATAATCTGCTTTCTAGCTGCCTAAGATCTGGCTGATTCGGGAGAGAGTCTTGAAATGGGTGGGCAGTGCTCTTGCTTTGTCCAGTTATTTAAATTCTCATGTGTTTTTGTACAAATAGTAATACTAATGTTTGACATATCCTGCACTCTGGTTCCAATCACGGAAAGTCCTGATCAAACTGTTCTTAAAGGAATTACTATCCCCCACAATAAACAGATAAAGTATTCTTCCATCTTTGTGAAGTTAGGACAATCTGAAGCTGGCTGATACCTCAACCTCTCCACCTCTTCTTGAAGCCCCAGCTCTCAAGTTGTAAGACTTGATCATGAAGATAGTTCAAGCCCCTCAATGAAGTGTTCAGAAACAGGCTGCTCCATCACAGCAAGAATAGGGAGATGAAAGCACATGGGATATTTGCCTTTAATAGCCAAGGCATTAAATATAAGAGCAAGGCAGTCATGATGGAGCTGTCTATAACATTAGCAAGGCAAAAACTGGGGTACTGTGTGCAGTCCTGGTCACCACAGTGTAGGAAGGCTGTGATTGTACTAAAGAGGGTGCAGGAAATGTTCACCAGGGCGATGCCTGGGCTGGAGAGATTCAGCTAATGATGAAGAATTAGATTGTTTAGGGGCCTTTCCCTTTGATTAGAGCAGGCTGGAGGTAGGGTGGTTCCTGATTGAGGTGCACAAATTTATGAGGGACATTGACTGGATACTTAAGGGAGAAATGTTTTCCCTTAGGAGAGGGTCAATAATCAAGGGCACAGTTTTAAGATAAAGAGGAGGAGGTTTAGAGAGGATCTGAGTTTTAGGTATCTGGACCTCACTGCTTAAGAGGGTGGTAGAGGCAGGAACCATCAAGAAATAAAGATGTATTTAGATGAGTACTTGAAATGCTATAGCGTATAGGGCTACGGTCCAAATACTGGAAAATGGGATTTGCATAGATAGATGCCTAATAACTGCCATGAAAACCTCTGTGACTCTGCAACCTTCATCACTAGAGTTAACTAAAATGGATCCATAGTTACAAAATGATCATAATGTGTGTTGTTGAAGCTATCTACTCTCTCACTTGAAACCAATCTATCCTGTAAAATGCATCTTTGAATTTTATATGTTCCAACAGACAGAACCTCTGGTCTGTTTTGTTTTTGTGGAAAGCCTACACGTCCTTTGTACTCTCTAACTGGACTTCTGATTTCATGACCAGAATCAGAATTAAGTATATATGATAATATTCCTTTGCATCCTGAAAGAAATACCATAATTTGAAATTTGTCTTTTCTGTTGTAATATTCAGGATATTTGAGGCTGCTATCTTGGCCATTCATCACCTGTGGTAAAATGAAAAATGCCACATTTGAGTTTAATACAATCCCTTTTATGTAAGCACATCTTTGTGATTTATACCTTCATTGTTACATGGGGGTATTCAACATAATCGGACTTGTTATACGAGTTTGATCCATCTCAATAGATTAGCCTAAAAACCTTTCACTGTCAGGATTTTTTTGTACTAAGCTTTTGGAAAGTTGGTAGACTTAGAACTCAGAAAAAGAATGTGGCATCACTAATGGCTCTGCATCGCTTCAGTGCAGGGAATAAAGGCATCTCCTGATGCGGGTCATGGGGCAATGTGAGTTACCAGTACCACCACACTTACATTACTGGGGCAGCCAGAGGTGAAGCTATCTTCACCTGTCGTGCTGGCTAAGAACTGGTGCACAAGTCACACTTGGAGCAATCATTGCATCAATGAGGAACACTTGATCTGAATTTGGTTTAAAAAGAAAACACATGCAGCGCAATTAACAGAATTCCTGATAGACTGGAGTGTGAACAGCACAGTTTAAAACACAGTTTTATCTTCTATTTGGTAAATTATTCATCTTAACATCTTAGCACCTTATAAAAGCTCTGAAATGCTGAGTGATTGTGCTAACACGGATGTCAAGATACAAACCCAATATCTGAGCCCGGCACTCAAAATGGATCTTCCTGTTTGTATAACAGCAAGTCTGTCCTCATCTCCATTTAAGAAAAAGGTCATTAACTATCTCAAGTCTCCTGCCAGGATCTCAGATGCACCTACAGAGCTGGTATGTAATCACAGATACATTACCACAAGAAACATTGCTGAGCAGATAGCCCATTGGTCAAGCTGTTCCTGCTGCTTAGATAATTTTGGAGGATGGTCCAGAGGGAATTTAAATTGATGGCCATCTGATACATCCTTCATCTCTTTCCCATCATGGAGGAACAGCTTTTAACATCAACTGGTCATTAAGAAATATGGCAGCCAGACAAACTGCATGACAAGGGTTAGCAGTATGAAGAGGAGGTAGATTAGGAGTGACATTGGCCACTAGTCTCCAATCTATCAGAGAGCAACTCATCCAAGTGCTCGACATGATTATGCCTCCCATCCGCAACACAGCAACAGTCTCACAATCCTTGTCATCAGCTTCCTGTCTAATGCTATCCATCTTCTTCCTGCCTTGTAAGTCTTGCTCACACTTCAATGCAAATATAAATAGTAACTCAAAATTGGAAACAATAAACAAGTCTATCAACAATTCAAGTTTATCTATCTAGTCATAATCAAAAATAAGCAAGAAATACTAAAGCTTTTAGTGCCTGTTTCCTGTTCTCATTTACAGAGTATAGGGATACCTGAAAGAATTTCACCAGTGTCTACCGCATCGGTAAATAGAAGTTTGTTGTGCTAAGATTGAGGGGTCTCCAGATGGCTGTGGGGGGCAACCATGAGCAGCTTTGGAGCTTGTGATCCCAGCTGCAGACTGTAGCACTTGACCTTGCATTTCAGCAGTTTGGCCCAGCTGTCAGAATGCTCTTAACAAAGACATCGCTGGAGTAGGCAGTGGAGGAACAACTACTTTTCTGTCTTGAGAGAGGGCAGGAGGTGCCTTACTTATGGAGCGACAGCCACTTTCCCAGGGCTGAACAGCAGCACTGCCATAGTTCAGTATGAGAACTGAGTGCAGGAATGACATGGCATTCTCTGTACACACTGTCCACCGTGGTTTCTGGGATCAAGGAGGAGATTATCTGAGCTTCCACATCAACAGTACCAGCTGCTATGCAGTTGCAAAAGAAGGCTTAATTATGGTGCACACCATTATGGCTTTCAAAGAGTTCACCACTGCATCCAGGTAGTTGGAAAGCTCTCTTGGTTCGGTGTGAAACTTTGACATAAGAGAGCTGAACTCTTTCATGCTCTGGGACATTATGCACATGATCACTGCCAGGCTTGACACTACACCTAATCTTTCCTGTTCAGATACCCATCAGCTTTCTTCATCAAACAAAAACAGAAATTGCTGGAGAAACTTAGCAGGTTTGGCAGCATCTATGGAGAGGAGGCAGAGTTCATGTTTCAAGTCCAGTGACCCTTCTTCAGAACAAGCTTGAAACGTTATTCTGCCAGAAATGCTGCCAGACTTGCTGAGTTTCTCCAGCAATTTCTGGTTTTGTTTAATTCTGGTCTCCAGCGTCCATCATTCTATGTTTTATTTTAGCTTTTTTCATTACCCAGATCCTTAACGTTACCTTTAAGGAGACCCCTAAACAAGGTTAGTATGTCCGTGCCCTCACACCTTTAGCGTCTGATTTCTCTGCTTTAACCCTGTGGTATTTGTGACTGGTAATTTACTATATGAAGAGGATCCCTCTTGCATAACTTCTAAAGTATGCTTGATGTCAATCTCTGAACCAGAGTTTGCTAGAATCAAAATGTATCTTCAAGAAGGTTGATCTCTGCTCCTGAAATAGCAGAAGTTTGTCATGTTTTCTATGTTCTATAAAGTAATGGTTCTGAAAGGGTTAATGCTCATGTTGCACTGACTCCAGCCATTCTACTGCTGTCACACACAGTCTCTGGGTGAAGTTCTACTCCAGCTTTTGTATGGAACAGAAGCATCTGTACCACTTCCCTAGTGATTATATCTGACTTGGTCAACAACAGAGATGATGGAACTATATTAATCACATCAATCACAACTGGCATCTGTTAATTATATCAACAACAACTGACTTCTGCTCATTATAATCAACACAACTAATAAATGTGTTTCATGCCAGAATTTATGGTAAGATATAAGATATTGAATGCAAGCTACTGCAACTGATCAAGAGTACAATGAAATGCCTCTTGCTAACAAAAGTCTGGTGGGAGCTATTGACCAACACAAAAGGACAGAGGATGAAAACACAAAAGACAACCAGCTCTGGTTCTCCAAAGCCAACAGATTTATTTAATTGTGAAGACTTTATATGGAGCTTTTTTAAGTGGACTTGAGTTTTGGAGGAATGTGCAGAGAAGGTTTATTTGGAAACATCTGGATTTATTTTTTTTAAAAAGGTCAACAAAATGCCACATTATTTTAAACAATGCATTTGGTTTCAACTCGCTTTCAACAACCACTTGGTTTCAACTAATTGCTGAATCTATTTGCTAGAGGCCAGCTGGCTGGGTTTTAGGGCTGTTCTCTGTGAACAATGTTTTGCAGGCATTTGGAAGATTTGGTTTTTAGTTCAGGGTGCCTGCTAAAGAATCAGTTGTTTATCTCATCACTCTTAATTCTGAAGCACACTTATTATAAATCCAGTGTGAAATCCGATTGCCCACTTGAAGATCAACTCGAAGAATTTTCAATACTGCGCTCGTTGAGCAAGCTGTGTCTGCCAAGATTCCAAAGAAATTTTTCATATCAAATTATCTGTCTACGTGTGCCACAATGCCAGATCAACAGTCATCTGTACTTTCCAGACTTTACCCTTTTTTTTCCAAGAGCTAACCCATTATTGACCAAAAGTGTCTTTTTTCCTAGGTGAATCTGTAGGAAGAAATCAATCTTTTCTCTTGAACTCGTGTACTTGTGTGTTCTGGGTTATTTAGAGATGTAAACATTTTCAGATTATGAACTATGGGTTAACCAATTTTGCACCTTCATGGAATAAGTTTTGTTTTATAATTGATCAATAAGATTGCATTTACTAAAGAAACCTGATTGATTAATCTTTTTATTCTAAGTCTAATATAGAGAAATCATATGATAGGCCATATCTAAAACTGGGTAAAATAACTAAATTTATATTGTAACCTGTGGAGTAGAGAAAGACAATGCACTCCTACCATCTCAATTGTTACATCCAAACTATGCTGTGCAGAGGGTAAGCACTTTCAACAGCTGACTTTTAGCAAATGACACCCAACTGGCTTAATTAATTACTTTCTCAATGATATCAGTCTCTGTAATCATCTAGCCTCGTTAAGAGGCTGGGAGCTGGGGACGACTATGGAACCAAGTATACAAGCGTGTTCAAGCACTCTGCATGCTTAATTTCCTTAGCCAATGGTTTCAGCAGAGGTCTCTCCCTCACGTGCTAACTCAATGCTTTCAAAAACAGATGGAGGATAAGAATTCAAGCAAATTATGTTTTGTTTTAAAAATTGGCAAAAATTGACTTCAATAAAAGCCAAGTCTGGAAATGGCTTCCCCAACAGGCAGAATGCAGCTGCATTGTGAGAAACTTCTGTCTTCCCAGAACTGGAAGGTGAAAAGACTAATTATGAAATGATGCTCTCTAAGATTTTTGTTATGAAAAAAATGTTTTGCACTTGATCTCAATTGCAAACAAAACACCAAATAAAGCCAAACAATGTTTGAGTTCAGATGGAGGCCTCCTGCTGCCACCCTACCCCATCAGCATTAGATACAACACATTTGGTGGCAAAATACTACAAGCCTGCTGATCATTGTACGCCCTGAGGTAGTGTAGGTGGGCATAGCATTGTCATGGTAACAGAAACTCTGAATTCAGCATATGGTTGGCTACACGCAATGTTTAAAGGCACAGTGACTGTAAGAAGACAGCTTGCAAATCTTTCAATAGGTTTTTTTACAAAACAAAAGCTGAATGCAATAAGCAAAATCCTATTAATTTTGAAGTTTTGTGTGTGACAGAGACACATCTCCCTCCTTAAACACAATAAAGACGGGTTGTGGGGAACTGTCAGTGAATACTTTTGTTCCCCACAAATGTGTGGCATGTTACATTTTCTTGACCAAACACAGCTGACAGTTACTCCCTGAAATGACATTGCAAAAAACCCTCTAGGATATGGCAGAGAAAAGTTTTTTTTTAATCAGCTTTAATACTCAAGAGGCTCTGAGCATGATTTTTTTTTGTACAGCAGCTGACAGGAGGCCAGGTGGTGTTATTTTCTGTGTGCTGTGGAGAATATAACTAAAAGGGAGAAAAAAAAAGAAACAGGAAAGAGCAGAAAGCATTCCAAGGAGGAATAAAGAACTCAGATTGCTCTTTTCTCAAGGGAGATGCCTTGTGATTGGTTTCACACTCAGTTCACTTCCCTCAGCTGTTATAGCTCTAAGTGATATTGAAAATGAGCTATTCAGGAGCCTGTCAGCCCACCAAGTCCCAACCACGGGACCCCAAACTAGTTATTTTCCTCAGTTCTATCTATTATTTAAGCTCATACACTGGATAATGCAGGAAACGTTCTTATTAGGAATTGAACCTTCAGGACTTGAGGGTAATATCTTAAAATGCAGAAGGCTGAATACTCTTTTCTTTTCCCTTTTCTTAAAGTGAAGATGCCAGGGTTATTGAAAAGTTTGATATGTTGATATCAGAAAAGGTGATACGTATGTTGGTACAAATTCTAGCTGTAAAAAATCCAATCAAATGATGAAATACTGGCATCCTGTAGGCAGGTTATACAGCAAGAGCCTTTTGTGCAACATTTCGATCTCCTGATGTTAAACAGGAAGTTTTAAAAGCGGATTGCCACTAGGCATCATTAGTAATGCAACAACATCACAATGTCGCTCACCATGCTATTTCTCTATGGAAAAACTTGATTAATGCTGGTCTAGGGTGATTTACTAGGTGATAATTCCTTCAGATACATAAATGTCACTCCCAAATGTCTCAGTTGATAACAAGAAGCTGTAACTGAGGAATACAGATCAAAATAAATTAAGTATAATCCCCCTGTTCTGTGCAGTTAGCTGACTTTGTGTAATGTTAGAGCACTACAAATGGGAACAGAACCACTAGAGTACAGAAGGGAGAATCTATCAAAAGTTTCCATTGTTCCAATGATTCTTGCCAAAAAATATGAATCTGTGGATGTCAGAAGAAGATGGGATTGAGATTGCTCGTGAAGTCCTCTATTATTGATCGAGTAGCAACATTCACTGTGAAAGGTTGTGCTTGGAAAATATACAGAAAACATCTTCTGATGTATAAGGTGTATACAGTACCTTCAAGTAAGAAGGGGATAAACAAGACACCATTTCAAAAGGAACAAAGCAACCTATAAATGAAGAAATGGTAAAACAATTTAGAAACTTGCAGTTGTCATTTATAATAACAAAAATGTGACATTACGGTTTCCTCTTGGTTGTCAACTGGGTATGTACTTTCTTTGAGATGTTATGATCCCAGATAATGTAACTACTGATAGGTCAGATCTCTGAATGAAATCTTGTTTAATGAACTATGCCTTTCTTTAATTTAACTTGGTTGTCTTTCACTGAAACATAAGCACACAAAGCTGCAGAGTTGGTTTAACCATTAAGGCAGAGTTTATTACAAAGAAGAAAGAAAAATAAAATAAACCAAGCTGTCTAAATGTAGCAGTTTGAAAGAATTCAAAACATGCCAAAATAAAATCCTATGTACATTCTAATACCATCACTTTATGGTTACTGAAAGCTCCAAAAAAAATTTTCTTTGCCTATCATCTCTCCAAGTTTGACTTCAGAGCTTCTTCTCAGTTTGGTCCTTTGAGCTGTGAGATCTTTTTCCTGAATACTCATACAACTGAGAGCTTAGACTTTCTTAGTCCTGAACAATATGCAGTGTTCTAACAGAACTCCCCTAGTCTGGACATTTTCCCAAGCAATGAGCTTATTAGTGATAGACAGCATGCTTTTGTGCAGGGGAGGTTGTGCCTCACTAAATTGATCAAGATTTTTCAGTAGGTGACGAAGATGATTGATGAGGGAAAAGTGGTTGATGTTGTCTACATGGATTTCAGTAAAGCCTTTGACAAAGTCCCTCATGGCAGACTGGTACGAAAGGTGAAGAGACACGGCATTGGGGTGAGCTGGCAAGATGGATAAAGAACTGGCTTCATCATAGGAAACAGAGGGTAGTGGGGGAAGAATTGAATCAGAGATAGTAGGAACTGCAGATGCTGGAGAATCCGAGACAACAAGGTGCAGGGCTGGATGAACACAGCAGGCCAAGCAGCATCATAGGAGCAGAGAGGCTGACGTTTCAGGCCTAGACCCTTCATCAGAAAAGGGGGAGGGGAAGGGGGTTTTGAAATAAATAGGGAGAGAGTGGGAGGCGGATAGAAGAGGGATAGAGGAGAGGATAGGTGGAGAGGAAACAAACAGGTCGAAGAGGCAGGGATGGAGCCAGTAAAGGTGAGTGTAGGTAGGGAGTTAGGAAGGGGATAGGTCAGTCCAGGGAGGACGGACAGGTCAAGGGGGCGGGATGAGGTTGGTCGGTAGGAGATGGAGGTGCGGCTTGAGGTGGGAGGAGGGGATAGGTGGGAGGAAGAACAGGTTAGGGAGGCAGGGACGAGCTGGACTGGTTTTGGGATGCGGTAGGGGGAGGGGAGATTTTGAAACTTGTGAAATCCACATTGATACCATTGGGCTGCAGGGTTCCCAAGCGGAATATGAGTTGCTGTTCCTGCAACCTTCGGGTGGCATCGTTGTGGCACTGCAGGAGGCCCAGGATGGACATGTCGTCTGAGGAATGGGAGGGGGAGTTGAAATGGTTCGCGACTGGGAGGTGCAGTTGTTTATTGCGAACCGAGCGTAGGTGTTCTGCAAAGCGGTCCCCGAGCCTCCGCTTGGTTTCCCCGATGTAGAGGAAGCCACACCGGGTACAGCGGATGCAGTATACCACATCTGCCAATGTGGTATACT
>NC_063342.1:23846964-23865770 GCF_021869965.1 Rhincodon typus
TCTCAACCACCGAGGGGGGGGGAAGTTACGGTAGTGGGGGAAGGATGCTTTTTGGAATGGAAAGTTGTGACTAGTGGTGTTCCACAGGGATCAGTGCTGGGACCTCTGCTGTTCGTGGTCTACATAAATGATTCAAAGGAAAATGTAGCTGCTCTAATTAGTAAGTTTGCAGATGATACAAAGATTGGTGGAGTTGCGGATAGTGAGGAGGATTGTCAGAGGATAAAGCAGGATACAGATCAGTTGGAAGCATGGGCAGAAAATTGGCAGATGGAGTTTAGTCCAAACAAATGTGAGGTGATGCATTTTGGAGGGTCAAGAACAAGTGGAAATTATAAGGTCAATGGCAGAATCCTTAGGACCTTTGATATGCAGAGGGACCTGTGTTTGCAGGTCCACAGATCACTGAAGGTAGCAGCACAATTAGATAAGGTAGCAAAAAAAGCTTATGGCATGCTTGCCTTAATTGGAAGTGGCATTGAGTGTAAGGATAGACAAGTTATGCTGTAACTTTATAGATCTTTAGTTCGGCCGCACTTGGAATATTGCATACAATTCTAGTTGCCACACTACCAGAAGGATGTGAATGCTTTGGAGAGGGTACAGAAAAGGATGATGCCTGGTTTGGGGATTTTAGCTATGAAGAAAAGTTGGATACACTGGGTTTGTTTTCATTGGAACGTAGGAGGTTGAAGGGTGAGCTATTAGAAGTTTATAAGATAGTGGATGGCATGGATAAAGTGGAAAGTATGAGGCTTTTTCCCAAGGTGGAGGGGTCAATTACTGGTGGACACAGGTTCAAGGTGCAAGGGAGGAAGTTTAAAAGGGATGTGCGAGGCAAGTTTTTCACACAATGGGTGGCAAGTGTCTGGAACTCGTTGCCAGAGGAGGTGGTGGAAGCAGACACAATAGCAGCATTCATGAAGCACTTGGACAAATACATGAATAGGAAGGGAATAGAGGGATACAGATCCTGTAACTGAAGACAGTTTTAGAATGGAAGGGCAAAATGTGTCGGCACAGGCCTGGAGGGCTGAAGGGCCTGTTCCTGTGCTGTATTGATGTGTGTTCTTCTTTGTTCTTTGTTCTCTTTAAGCTTTACACTGAGGTATATTATTTCCTCAACTGCTCTGAATAATTCCTTTTCTAGGACAGACTATATTTTCTTCTCATTTCAGTCAGGTCTCCTTCAAGCTACCCAAAAGCTTTTGAAATAAATTTTAAAAGCTTACTTATTCTAGAGTCTACTAAGATAATGGTTTAATATTTTCTCTCTCTCTATAAACCTTGATGTAGAACCAAACTTCTGTTAATACACCAGGAGGAATGTACTGGTTTAAAATCATGGCTCAATAGAAGATAATCTAGTATATTTTTAAACCCATTCATAAAAATAGACAAACACTACCGCTACTTTGAAATCTAAGATTTAAAAATTCTGATGATAATCAGTAGCTCATACCTTTCATCACAATGATAAATAAACCATTCATATTACAATGGTACCAGGTTGAAATTTTGTTTTGCATAGAGTTGACTTTTCAGCCAAGGTGATTGTAAGGATATGACCATTGGGCTTCATTATTCTCAACTCATGATTGGTAACATCAGTCAGCAGGGTATTCCTGATCACTATGAAAATTAAAAACAGATTGAGAAGGCTCACTCCATGTTGAATTTGTATGCGAACTGTTCTTGGTGCAGTGGTTAATGTGATTGTATAAATTCCTATCATTTCAAGGTTAATGTAATCATGAAATGGGTTAACAATGAGTGGAGGCAGGAATTTACAGAGTGCATCATTAATGGGCTAAACTTCATGCACAAGAAATTAAGTTCATTGTCATGTTTCGGACAGTAAAATCTTGTTACCCAATAGTTTAGGATAAAGTTCCAGGAAAACAAGGTTATATAACTTTAAAACTACTTTTTCTAGTGGGAATCCAGTCAACTGGAAATGCTGCTTTCCAAATACAGCATCACACCACAGATTAAACTTTAATACCTTGCCAACTAGAATAGCTGTATGGACAAGAAAATCTTTGACCAATGACTCAGCAGATAGTTTCTGACCTGGTATTATTACTGGTGCTGCCTTTTACCTAATATGTTGCATCATGTATCAAATACTCTCTGTGAAAGACAGAACACACAATCCCTGTATGAAAACCTACTTGACAGTATTTGACCAGTGCACTCTGAGGAGGCAGTCAGGTTTGCATGGAAAGCTATAATCAAAGTCCTAATTATTACCTGGAATTATTGCCTAAAATAAAGGGACAGAGACTGGTTACAGACAGCTTCTGACCTCACACTGATTACAATCTTCTACTAATTACACAACAGAGCGATCTTCTGTAATCCTGGCAGCTTCAAACTACCAGGAGCTACGTTGTTCATGCTAATTGTGAGAAGCTACTCATCGGTCCATTCATTCACTCATGTTTGATCCAAATCAAATGGTGCTCATTTGAGTTTTCATTCAAAAGAGGAAACGTATTTTTCAGCTTCTTGATGGCATGTGCTCTTTTGTCCATGACCTTTGACACGATTGATTTTGCATATGCAAGCTTTTCTTAGAATATAAGTATAGAAAGTGAAGAGAGATGAAACAGTGTGAGATTGATTATTCCTTCGAGCTCTGAATTTCTTTTCACTTAAGAGGACACTAATCTGTTTTCTGTCACCTAACAGATACAATAACGATGTTCAGTACAGCTGAAAGATGAATAATGATGTAAGAACAAGCTGATGACTTGTTCTGTGCTCTTCAGCCACTTTGGATTCTTCAATTCCTTCATACTCTGGCTCAAATGCTTGAATGCTCTATATGACAGGTATTTAAATCTACCAGTGTTTTAGTGTCCAAACTTAAAGCTGAAGTGCTGGGTGATATCTTAATGAAGGCCTATGTCCAATCAAATGAAAGACTGTCGAAGGCCTTGCCCATCCTCCAGAAATCAAATTTCTATTGGATATTAAGCAGCAGAGAAAGGGAACAGGCTGAGCATCTCTGGCATGTTCATCTGTATACCAGCAATTACTTCAAATAAAAAACACAAGAATCTTTGAGACACTTTTCTATACTGAGAAATGAATTTGCCTCAGTTGTGGTATTAGAAACATCACCACTATTTAATGGAGGCAGAATGTGATATTTACTCTTGTAGAGTGCATATGTTCTAAGTAACCAATGTCACAAATGGACAATTATATAATTGTGATCATCTTTTTAGTTTGAAGAAACAGCAGGCAATCATAAGTGTCCTTGGCTACAACCTGTGTACATGTACATTCGTGCAGTTTCACATGAAGACAGATTATTGTTTATGTTGGATTGAGTTTCAATAAGCCACCAAGATCTGGATGACGTTGAGTTAGTTCAATGCTGAATCCAGAGGAAAAGTGCTGGAGTGGCAAAGAAAATCCCCAAGTCACATCGTCACGTGGGAACTGTAGCTCCAATAGATCATGGAACAAAAGCCGGGTGGGGGGTGCTAGTTACAACGATATCAAAATGTTGGTGATCTCAGCCATTTTATCTTGGGAAAATATCAAGTCTCACAGAAATAAAGAACAATTTATAGGGAGAGTTGTGCCAGACTGTCATTATGTACTCCCTTGTATCTGATCATAGAATGACAGTAGCAAAGATATGGAAGGAGTTTACATCTTTGGTCAGAATGACTATTCCTAGTATTGTCAAGATAAGTCCAACAAAGAGTAAGCAAGGAAAAATAATAATTCCAAACTATAAACAATGTATATATAAAGACATCTGTCACACATTAAGTGACAAACTTTGACATGATTTCAGTGAAATTTTCCCACCAATGCAGAATAGTTTCTAGTCAGCCTTATGTTCTCCTTAAGAACAGAGGAAAACAATGAACAGGAAAAGATTCAACTGGCCTGTTCAAACCTAAATAAACTCTTTACTTGTTAACCCAAAAAATACGATTGACTTGTTTCTTCCTAGCTTTACACATGCTCAATTAAATAGTGAATTGAAGGATCACATCTTTTTTAAACATTCAAATTCAGTCATAACTAAACTTGGAAGTGAATAGTAGGAAGTTATTGACTCCTCTAGACTTAACCATTGCACAGACCTTCCCAATCTTTTTTCCATCACTGTGACCACATTTTAATATTTGAAAATTGGTTTGACCCCAGAGCGACTGGGTGAGGAGGGTGCTGAGTGTGGAGGGTGGGAAGGAGTTGTTGAATAGGGGCAGGGTTCTTGAGTCAGGGTAAGTATCTTTGTCCACAATAGTGTTGAAGAATCTGATGGAACCTCAGAACTAAGAACCATGCATGTGATCCACAGGGCTACGATGCCAGTCCAAGTACTATCCTACCACTCATTGCAGCATACATTCAAAGAACCCTCCTCCATTCCAAGCCTCCAAGGAAATCCCTGATTAATAAATCAGAGTAGTGATCTGAACAACTAATCAGAGCACTGAATGGACAACCAGAGTTGTGAAAACTAATCTTCTACCAAACCATTTCAGGAAAAGTTTCATTTAACAGTCTCCACTGTTGCCTCAGAGCTTATGACCCCAAATAAACATCCCATGACCCCAACAGGGGTATGACCCATGGTTTAGGTCCAGCTGCTTTTATATCTTTGAAAAGGATACAGCTACTGAACAATAGGCTATGTGCAAAGAAATATCTATATGCATTTCCAACTTTCCAAAACCTCTCAGTCATAGTCTCCCCCTAATCATCACTGTCTTCTGATGTGTCAACATCCAACAGTGCATGAGTGGAAATTTCCTTCAGTTCACTGTTGGGAAGAGATCAGTCTTTGATCCCACCACAAATTCCATTTTCCTAGCAATTAATTTTACCCTTTGTTCAGGAAACTGCCTAAGTTTGAATCATACTGTTTGCAACCTTGGCGTCATATTTAAGTCTGAAATGAGTTTTCAGCCATATATCTACACTATTATCAAGGTTGCTACTTGCACATTCATCAACTCCACCTTTGCATCAGGTCATCTGCTGCTGAGTCACTCGTTCATTCCTTTGTTACTTCTACAATTAGCTTCACTAGTGCTATCTTGGATTGTTTCTACTTTTCAACTGTATAAACTTGAACACATCCAAATCTGTGTTGCCCACAAACTAAAGTAGGCTAAGTCTCCCTGTGCTCACCATATGGCCAGATCAGGAATCAATACCCTAACTTTCAATTGTTATCCTTGTTTATTAAATCATTCCATGGTCTCACTCTTTGTTCATATATCCCATGCCCCTGCCCAAACTTCCAATTTCAACCCAATTAGTAACCTCCTCCAGCTGTACATATCTTGTGATACTTCTGCACTTCTCCAAATCTGGCTTATGCACTTTCTCATATTAATCACTCCACCACTGTGACCACACTTTCACTGACTAGGTTCTGAGACCTGGAACACCCCAAGTAAATCTTTCCACCTCCTTTTAAGTACTCGTTAAAATTCATATCTTTGACCATCTGCCTTCATATAACTTGGTGTCACACTTTATTTGTTAGCACTCTAATGAAGTGTAATGGAACTTTCTTTTACCTTTTAAGGCCCTACATGGTACAACATCCTCATCCTTATAAAGCAGCATATCTTCTGTTTTACCCTGACGCTACTAGGGGATATCAGCTCTTATGTTAAAAGGACATTTTTCATCTCATGACAATAATCTCCAACAGGCTGTTCAATTTTATGTTTGTTATTCTTAAACTTTGGCAATTTTCAACCAATCCCCAAGCCCATTATATCCCTGGTTATCCACCCAATAAAAATAACAGCAAGTCCAAACTGTTGCACTTTGTAAGTTAAATGAATATTGCAGTTACAAATTTCACACTGCTAACTGACATGCTTTGAACCTGCAGTTTAATTTACTATTATTTGAAATCTTAACCATAAAACAGGTCTGGGTAAAAGTGGTAGTAACCCACTTCTGTAAACAGACCAACATCACTGTAAACACACTTAATGATCCAAGTCATGTTGGCTAAATAGGCAATTTCCTGAGCCCCCTCCCTAATCTGGACCTACTGGCTCCTGTTTACATATAAAGTCAATGTAACTGTTTATTTAAAAGTTGAAGTTTGCTTTAGGTTCCTACAGGAAACCTATTCTTCACATTATGAATGGAACAGAAGTATGGAGGCAATATTCCAAGATTTCCATTCCACAAAGAGGATGGCGCATTGTGTGAATTATTGCATACAGTACTGAGACTGTACAGTGCTGACAGCTATTTCCTTCCCATGTTATTGCATCGTACAGTGTGATTACATGGTCAAAAACTTTCCTTCCATGGAGGGGAGCAACCTGTTTACCACTTCATTGCTCAGGCATGATCACCTTTCACAGAAGTTTCAATCATACTCTTTTTCTCTGGCACTGACAGCAATTCATGTGGAAAACAAGTCGTTTCTGCTTGTTGATGATTTCAATTCTGTGCAGCGCCCATATGCTGGAATAGACAGTTCCAAATGCCAATCAAAGTCATTTAATTTAATTTATCTAAAGGGATAGACATATTTTTGGATTTTAAAGGCATCAGGGGGTATGGAGAGAAATCACGAATTGAGATAAAGGATGAGCCATGATCAATGAGCCATGAATAATAGAGCAAGCTTGAAGGGCCGAGTGGCCTACCACAGTTCCTAGTTCTATATTCCCACAAATCAGCATTTATGCTGGCTCTGTAAATGCAGCTTGACTTAACAAATTCATTTCACATGGAGATCCAGCAATATTTCTGTGGGGGTGTGTAGTGAGTGAGGTGGGTAGGGGAGGAAGGGGAAAGGGGCAGGGTTGACTGACCATGACCCATTGTTGGCTTTTTGTGGAGCTCAGAGAAACCAACTCCACAAACATCACAATCCTGAAAACTGTAGGAGTCCTTTTGATCCTTCAGCATTTGTTCTCGGAGATGAGAGCATTGCTTGCAAAGCAGCATTTATTGCACAAGCCCACATGTCCCGGAATTGAGGCTCTTTAAAAATATACCAACTAGAGGCTTCACTTCACAAAATCAGATTAAAATAAAACAAATTTTACAATGTTGCTCTTAAGTGAAGCCTGGATTCATTTTAGGTGATTCCAGTACTGCCCTAAAAACAAAAGCTGCGACTGACTGAGCAATGACCACAAAGTCATACGATCTGCACAACATTGAATTGTGGGTTAATAAAAGGCACAACACATTTGTACGACATAAAAGCCAGATAATGACCATTTCCAAAATGAAATGGTCTAACCATCTTCCTTTGAATGGGACAGTGGATGCTGTCATGGCACCCGTATCCTATGAATGACTCAAAAGAAAAGAAAGAATTGCCAAACAACAATATCCTGGGGTTATCACTGACCAGAAATCAAGTTGACCAACCTCATAAATACTGTTGTAATAACAGCATGTCAGAGGCTGAGAATACTGTCGCATGTAACTCACTTCCTAACTCCCAAAACCCTGTCTATAGCGTACAGATGATAGAGAGTGTGCTGTGAGTAGATCCTGGCCAAGATTCCTCAACGTGTTACAATTCCAGATCGGACACCTGAACTGTTCAGCTCCTGGTTGAGACAGGATGAATGGACTCTCCTCTATTTACCCCACCCTACCTCAGTCAGTTGCAAGTAAAATTAAGTTTTAATAGAAGCTAATTTAACCAGGCTTTCTTGAATTAATAAAAAGAGTTTAATAATTACCACAGGCCAGAAGGAATACTATCACATACACAGGCTAGAAGTAAGACATGAGCCCAAAAAAAGTTTTAAAAAATGATTAGTTTCCAAATTGTTTACACTGGAGAGTTGAACATTGTGAGTGATGGCTGCCAATAGTATTAATGTTCTTTTTTTCCCTTATGGATCATAGTCATTACTGGCTGGCCAGCATTTATGATCATAGAGTTGTATAGCACAGAAAAAAGACCCTTCGGTCTAATTTGTCTATGTTGATCAGATATCCTAAATTAATCTAGTCCTACTTGCCAGCATTTGGCACAAATATCACTCTAAACCCTTCCTATTCATGTACCCATTTAGCTGCCATTTAAATGTTGTAATTATACTTGCCTCCACCACTTCCTCCGGCAGCTCATACCACACATGCGCTACCCTCTGCGTGAAAAAGTTGCCCCTTAAGTCCCTTTTCAATCTTTCCATTGCTGGTTACCATTGAGAAGGTGGTAATGAGCTGCCTTCTTGAACCACTGCAGTCTATGTGCTTTAGATAGACCCACAATGCCATTAGGGAGATGTAGTAACTCAGGAAGCCCAAATGTTGAACACCAAAATCGACCTGGGTCTGTTTTTTTTAATATCAATCAACCTTGATTGTAACCTGCTGAGATATGTGATGACACAATTCTGAAGCAGATGGGACTTGAACCTGGCTTTCTGTGTCAGAGGTAGGGACACTACCATTGTGCTATAAGTGTCAACCTAGGTCTGCTTTATTTTTTAAAAAGTGCTCTTACACACAACCAAACAGCTTTCCCACCGAAAAATAGCCGTGATTTTTTTGCTATTAACCGGCACCAGTAAATCACACGTATATCCAATTGAATATTTATACTGGGTCTGCTTTTTAAAAGGCTCAAATGGCGCATTCCAGTTGGATCGGCCATCACCTGTCACCAAGGGAACTCATACTCAATGAGCTCTACAGGGAGATTAATTAGTGATTCCCCATGAGTCTTGTAGGGGTTATCACAGGAAGGAGTTCCAGAATTTTGACCCAGCAACAGTGAAGGAATGGCAATACATTTCTACGCCAGGATGATGATTGGCTTGGAGGGGAGCTTGCAAGACGTGGTATTCCTATGTATGTGTTGATCTTGTCTTTCTAGATGGAGGTGGATTTGAAAAATGCTATCCAAGAATCTTCTGTGAATTTCTGCAACATATCTCGTAGATGGTACGCACTGCTGCCAGTGGTGGGAGGAGTGGATGCTTGTGGATGTGGTGTTAATCGAGCGTGCTGCTTTGTCCTGATGGTGTCAAGCTTTTTGAGAAAAAAAAGCACATTTGGAATTACAAATCAAAAACATCCACAGTACTTCAGGATTTTGACCCTGCAGTCATGACAAATGTGACAGGTGGATAAGTGTGCAGGTCAGATGGATTGGCCATGCTAAATTGCCCATAGTGTCCAAGGATGTGTAGGTTAGGTGCATTAGCCATGGGAAATGCAGGGTTACAGGGATGGGGTAGGAGGGTGGGATGTTCTTCAGAGGGTCAGTGTGGACTCGATGGGCTGAATGGCCTTCTGTAGGGATTCTATGATTCTACGAGTGCAGCTCCAATAACATGTCAGATGCTCAGCACCATCCAGGAGAAAGCAGTCCATGTGGCTGTGTTTCAAAGAATAGTCATACTAGACTCAAAACATTAAATCTTTCTCTCTCCGCAGACGCTGCCCAAAGTGCTGAGTTTCTCCAACATGCCCTGTTTTTATTCTGCTTGACTGGCACCTGTTGTCTTCAACATTTGCTCCCTTCACAACTGGCACACAGGGGCAGGGCAGTGTATACCACACACAAAACACACTGCAGCAACTCCCCAAGCATCCTTCAATAGCACACTCGAGCCACACACAATTCAAGTTTGGGACTATGTCATCATCCCTTCAGCGTCGCGAAGCAAAAAACTGAGAACACCCTCACTAACACTACTTTAGAAGCTCTTACATCAGATACACCACAACAGTTTGGGAAGTAGTTCATCACCACCTTAAAGGGCAATTAGAATGGCAACAAATGCTGGCCTTGCCATTGATGCTCACATGCCATGAAAAAATATTGTTCTTAAAAATTGCTCACGGACTTGCCAATTTGTTTATTGTTTTGCTCATTTTAGACCTGTAAAATAGGTCCAATTTAAATTTCAATTGCAAAGTTTGTGGCTGACATACATGATTTCGAGCTCACTGGCAACTTGCTATGTAACACTGCAGTGCGACATTGCATTTTTAAACTATATGCAAATAACCCTACAGCACAGTGGGTGAGCAAAGTACCACTGCAGGATTCCACTCTTAACAACCTTAAAATTCCACTGTGCTTTTTGAAGAATGTATCTCCCTTCTGCTTAAGGATATGAATTCCTTGTAATATTAACAGACTCGTTTTATTAGTGGCACAATATTTTATGTTTAATCACAAGGTCAACTCAGGAATAAGTCACTTGTTGGTATTTAGAGACAATTTCTGATGACTGTTGCACTATACCCAACTTTTTAACTCAAATGCCGGCACTGTTTGCAAGTTTGTGAAGCAAGTAATAATTCTTTGTACAGTTATGTAAAACATGCAATTTTTGTGTGTCCCTTTGGCGATTTCTCTCAGATACCTCAAAGTTTACTTCAGCTTTCTGTTGGGTTTAGTGAATACTAAATGATGGTGCACAGTACAGAAGACAGGGATTAGCTGCAAATTATGTACTTACTTTTTTTTCTAACTAATCAGTTATTTTCAGTGAAATGTAGAAATTAGCCCATACTTCCCTATCTCCTTCCCTCCCCCAATTCAATTTTTACCCTTCCCACCCTCAATGAACTACCTCTTGCAGAGGTAGGGTAGACTACACAGTGACTGCTCTTTTGTGACCAGCTGAGCCACTGTATATCAGTTGCCTATTCACCAAAGGAAGGATCATACTAATATACAAGCTAAATCGGATTCTCATCACATAAGCATGCTTAATAGCATAGCAAACCAGATTGTAGTCATGTGTGAGAACCCTGACTGGTTTATGCTCTTGCCATAGCTGTAGTGCGTCTTTGATGCCCCTCTACTCCAAATATCAAAGCAGTTTTGTCTGTCTCCATGTCTCTCACAGCTGCTTAACTGCCCAACTTCGACATTGTCCACTCTTTCATCCTCTGAATTGCTATCAAATGCTTGACTGAGATAACCTTCATTCATACTCCACCAGTTCTCATTTCTGTCAAATGTTTCAAAAAATTCTTGCTTTTGACATAGCACATTATCTGTAAATAACAGGGGTCAACATTCATGATTCATGAGGCAATGACCCCATTTTGTTCGATGTTGTTCAATGAAGTATTTCTCCTACTGATTTTAGTACTGTTGAAGGATCTAAACCATTAAATGAACCTGCCTTATCTCATCATAGCTGCTAAAAGATGTGCTGCACATTCTCAGCTATTTTCTGCTTTTAATTCTTCTGTCTTTCTTTTCAAACAGATCAGACCCAAATAAAGAGCTGCACAGCAGGTTAAAAAAAGAGACTCATCTGTTGAGAGACCGAATCAGGAGAATGTTTCTTCACAGCTACACTCTATGAAGGTACATCAAATTAAAAGTCACAACAAGCAGAACATCCTGTGCCTTAACAAAATCAAGTACTAATTAAGCACTGCCAGTGATTCTATATAAAGTTGGAGCTACAAGAAACTTCCATAAGAGATGAGTCTTCCCTGTAGATATTTCAGATGGCTGCACATGAACTTAATCTCAGTTCTTTGTGCGTTCAGTCTGCGTGTCTGACAATAGGGACAATGGTAAAGGTGAAACCAGCTTCACAATCTGTTTTGTGCAGTTTCTACATAAAGGGCATAGATTGTCACCAACTAGCTCTTCTTGCTTTATTTATGGGGATAGGAAATTTGGACCTGTGTTCCCTAAATGCAACCTGGTAACGGAATATAAGGGATGGATGGAATATTATATTGTGAGCCACTACTCCTTACAGATCCCTCAGCAGCAGGATTACCTGCAGCATTATAATCACCCAAAGGCTGGGTGTTTGGTCTCTCAGGCAGAGAGCGTCTTTTATATTTGAGTGTTTTAGAAGTGCCATATCACACTTGGTCTTAAATAATCTTAGAAAGGTAGTGATGCCCTACTGCTTGAAATAATGCAATATTTGTGCTACTGGCATTATCCTATCTTGTTACATTTTGACCAGGTGGCAATGGGAGAATGGCAAATGTGAATCCCAGAATTCTGACCCAGAGCCAGATGGAAGGGCAGTAGTGTACATCAAAGTCAGGATTAGTGACAGATTTCAGAAGAGATCATTAAGCACCTATTTGCACAGAGGTTAGTTAAGAGTCAACCACATTGCTGTGGGTCTGGTGTCACACATAGGCCAGACCAAGTAAGAATGGTAGTTTCCTTCCATAAAGGACAGTAGTGAACTAGGTAGGTTTTTCTGACCGTCGACGATGGATTCATGGTTGTCATTGGACTGTTATTTCCAGATTTTTATTGAATTCACTTTCCACCACCTGCCATGGCAAGATTCAAACCCAGGTCCCAGAGCATTACCTGGGTCTCTGGATTAACAGTCCAGTGATAATACCACTAGCCATCAGAGGAAGGAGATTAATTAGAGGTATAAAGTTTAAAAATTTACTTTGTGGGGCTTTTGTGGTGCAGTAATAGTGTCCCTATATCTAAACCACAAAGCCCCAAGTTCAAGTCCCATCTACTTTAGACGTGTGCTGTAATATCGCTGAGCAGGTTAATTAGGAAAATATCTAAACATTTACTCCATAGGATGAAACAAGCAATCTTCAGTTGAGCAACTTAACAACTGTACATGTTTATATTTGCATTTTCTGACAATATATCAACTGTAGTAAGCTATGTACTGTTAAACCAATATAGCAGCACTATCATCTCCAGTTAATACAGGATTCATCGATAATGATAAAATCACAGTGTAGCTCGAATACTAACCGAAAATGGAGATTTCTTTTTATTGCCTTTCATACATTTAAACTAGCAACTGGTATCTCATTCTGTTCTTTCACAGATTTGACATAGCATTTTCTTGTGCTGTGAAAGCAGAACAGCCAAGTGTAATTGATATGTTGTGGAATTTACACTGCATAACTTTGCAAGTTTATCTCAAAAAATTTACAACTTTGTGAAGCATTTTAACATGCATTTTACGTCTGCATCAGCCCACCATGCTATGTAATTGAAAAGAAAACTTTTAAAAAGCACTTATACCCTGGCTATGGCTGTATTCAGATCTCTCACAATTTGGCACCGATCCCTGTGGCACATCACTAGTCACAGGCTACCATCCTGAAAAGGCCCCCTTTACCCAAATTCTATCCATGCTAATATACTGCCTCCAATTCAGGGATTCTTATTTTATTAAGCAGCCTAATGTGTGGTACTTTAGCAAACACCTTCTAAAAATCCAAATATATTATATCCGCTCTTCCTCTTTATTTATCCTGCTCAAAGAATTGTAAATTTTTCAGGCATGATTTCCCCTTTATAAAGCCACTCTGACTCTGCTTGATCAAACTATGTATTGGTAAATGTTCTACTACCATATCATTTCTATAGATTCTAGCATTTTTCCAATAACTGATGTTAAGCTAACCAGCCTGCAGTTACCTTTTTTTTGTCTCCTTCTATTTTTAAACAAAGGTGTGTTATAAAGCAGAGGTTGACCCACACCTGAGAACTAAAACCGAAACACCCGAAGAGGAGCACTTCACCCTATAATATCTAGAAGGAGTGCAAAAGTGGTGTAACCTGCCTTTCAGCAATTTTTAATTGTTAAATAAAAATAAATCCCTGACACTCCCTTTAAAATCAACAAGTAATAATTTATTTATCTGACTTTAACAGTGAACAAATCAGCTAAACCATTAGCAAACAATCTCTTCTCAGTACTAACTACTCCCAAATAAAACAAGCTTCTAATGGTATGCATTTCCAATAAATACAAGTCCCATATCTTGTTTTTTATGTAATTTAGTCTCTCAAAATTACAGTCAGGTTACATGTCTTCCAGAACGCTCCGTGTCTTCTCCGTCGATTTTTCTGTCAGAAACGTTAACTAGTTGTGCCGTGGGTACCGCTGTTATTTCGATGGTGCTTTCTCTAAGACATAGAGGAGACTGTGAGACCAGTGATTCTCTCTTGAGAGCTGAGGGCTGTTAGCTCCAGCAGATGGCAATTAGCTCTGGGGCTTTGTCCAACGGCTCCCTTCTTTTATACCCTTGATGACATATCAATATTTCTTATAATATGATTGGTTCTATGTTGTCAAAACTATTAGATTTAAATTTAATTGGTTTTTGGCATCTAAGTGCCTGGTTCAAATTGATTGGATAAATTCAAAACTTGTTGTTTTGGTAAAAACTGCTGCTTGCCCTGCTAACTAACAGCCTTTCAATACAAATGTTTCAACTTGGGCGCTCTCTGTATACTTACAAACTTTCAAGCTGCTGCTCACAGACACCCATTTTAAATCTCTAAGCACAGAAAAAGCACATCATCTAGTAAACAGACAACAAAATACTTTCTCCCCTAGTATTTTACAGACATCAATTCTAACTTCATGTCTCCCAATCCACAAGTACTCTACCCAACTTCGCAATGCCTCTCCCCTTAAGAATGAACCATCATCATGAAAAGATGGCTTCTTTTTTTCCCTTTTAAAACCATAACTCCATTATATTACTGGATCCATAGCTCATTAAACTAGTGTTACACATTTTATACTAATTCTATATATACATAAACATTGATAACTACCGTTTCTATCTTATATAAATATTTTTCTTTTAAACGCATAATAAAGCATCTGCAATAACATTTTTGTGACCCACAACATGTACAATCTGTAAATTAAATGCTTGTAATATGAGACTCCAATGAAATAATCTGGTGTTCTTGTCCTTAAATCTTTCCAGAAATGTCAAAGGATTGTGATTGGTATACACAACCGTCTCTGATGCATTGTTTGCAACGTAAACATTAAAATGTTATAAGCCCATTACCAAACTCAATAATTCTTTTTCAATGGTTGAATATTTTTTTCTGATGGATATTGAGTTTTTTTTAAAAAAAACTGATTGGCCTTTCTATTCCATGATCATCCTCCTGTAGCAACAACCTACATCGCTTGCATCAATGGTGACTTTGAAGGGTATCAAAAAATTTGGCATGACTAAAACTGGTGCAGTGCTTAACACTGCTTTTATATTCTCAAATGCCTCTTGGCATTGTTCTGTCTACTGAAAATTCATGTTCTTTTTTAACAAATCCATCAACGATGCCCACTATGCTACTAAAATTTGGTGCAAATTTCCTGCAGAATCCACTCAATCCCAAAAATCATAACACTTCCTTCTTTGAGGATGGTCTTAGAAATTCCTCGATCGCCTTTATCTTCGCCTTCCTTTGTGTCATCCGTCCATTTACAATGTTGTGCCCTAAGAATGGCACTTCTGCCTTCGCAAATTCTGTTTTTGCGAAATTTATGACCAAGTTTACCTCCTGTAGTCTCTCAATGAGCTTTGCCAAATGTTCAATGGGATCCTTCCATGAATGGCTAAAGATCACTAAGTCATCTACGTAGATGGTACAATTAGTCAATCCTGCAACAACTCTGTTCATTAACCTTTGAAAAGTGACCGGTGTGTTTTTATACCAAAAGGCATTACTTTAAACTGATATAACCCATTTGAGGTTACAAAAGCAGAAACTTCTTTCTCTCTCTCCAGCAAAGGTACTTGTCAGTAACCGCAAAGTAAGTCCAACTTTGTAATGTTAGTGGCTAGTCCTACTTTTTCCACAAAATCCATTAGCCTTGGAAATTTGTATGAGTCAGATTTCGTCAAGGTGTTGACCTTCCGATAATCCACACAGAATTATTGACTACTGTCAGGTTTGGAAACCAACACCATTGGCGAACTCTGCTCACTTTGACTTATCTCTATGATGTCTTTTTGGAGCATTGCTTCCACTTCCTTCTGAACCTGCGCTGTTTTAAGAGGATTAAGCATGTAGGGGTGTTGTTTTATCAGAACAGCATTCCCTACATCAACCTCATGTACTATGGTGTTAGTCCTCCCCATTCTATTTCTACATAGGTCCTCAAAGCACTGTAACAAGTCTTTCAATTCAGTTCTCTGTTCCTGGGAAAGATAGCTCACTACCCTATCCCATTCCTTAAGGACTTCCTCATTATTAAATTTATTATGAGGCACATCAAAACCCAAATCATCTGGATTTGATTCCTCACTCTGATTGGCAGTAACTAATACCTGTTTTTCCAGTTCCCTTTCCCTGTTATGGTAAGATTTCAGCGCGTTTGCACGACATACCTGATAATTCTATTTTCCCTATCTGGCATCTTTACCAGATAATTCACCTGACTTAACTTCTTCTCAATCTGTTAGGGACCACTAAACCTTGCTTTGAAGGGATCTCCTATCACTGGTAACAGCACCAATACTTTATCCCCAGAGACAAATGTACAAATTTTAGATTTCTTATCTGCTTCTTGCTTCATTCGGTGCTATGTCACCTTCAAATGTTGTCCGGCTAATTCACCTACTCTGTTTAATCCTTCTCTCACCTCAGATATATAATCCAATTGTGAGATCTCTGACTTCGGACTTAATCATCTTTTCCTTGATTAATTATAAAGGCCCTCTTACTTCGTGTCCGAATATCAATTCAAATGGAGTAAACTGACTTGATTCATTTGGAGCATCTTTAATAGCAAAAATATAAATGGGATACATTTAGCGCAATCATTTGGCTAATCCTGGCAGTAAGCCCTCAACATGGTCTTTCGGGTCTGATGCTGCTTTTACATTGTTCCCTGGGATTCGGGATGGTATGCACTTGATTTAAAGTGTTTGATGCCTAAACTATCCATGACCTCCTTAAATAATTTGGCAGTAAAATTGGACCCTTGGTCTGACTGAATCTCCCTGGGTAGCCCATAAGGGTGAAGAAAGCAAGCAACTCCTTCACAACCTTTTTTGCCTTGACATTCCATAATGGAATTTCCTCCAGAAACCTGGTATACACATCTATGATGGTTAGCAAATACTAGTTTCCACTTCTGGTTTTGAGGGAGTGGACCTACACAGTCAAATATACCCCACATGAAAGGTTCTTCAAATGTGGGAATTGGCATCAAAGGCACTGGTTTTATCACGGCCTGTGGCTTTCCTACCCATCCAACATGTATGATATGTATGGCATTGAACCACATCTTCATGCAATCCAGGCCAATAGAAATGCTTCTGTACCTTAGCTTGAGTTTTCCTCACTCTAGATGATCTTCTAAGGTAATTTGTGTGCTACCCACAATACTTCCTATCTGTATGCTACCGGCAACACAATCTTGTGAACTTCTGCCCATTTCTCAACTGCACCAACCTACCAATGTCTCCATTTTCACCTTATGATTTTATCCTTAAGGCAATAGCATTCTGGAATGCACTCTAATTCCTTTTCCAAGTAGATTTGATATAAATCCTTTATCGTCCCATCTTTTTGTTGTAACCATATTAATCTTTCAGAACTAAACACCTCTGCCTGATCCTCTTCCTATTTAGGTTTTTCCTTTACCATTTCATTAAACAGAGTGTCAGCTAACTGGACATCAACTCCCTCATCTTTCTCTTTTGCTTTCCCTTCTTGTTTTCACTTATGGCTGTGGGATCTTGTCACCACACAATTTGGAGAAATTCCAGGGTATTTTTCTTTTACCTCTTCAGTTCCCTTGTATTCGTTTGGCTTTTCCACTGCAATGTGTATCACTCTCATCTGTAATCCAGCTATGTCATTTCCAAGAATAAACTATATTCTTGGAATAGCCAATTTTTCCATCACTCCCAGTATCACTTCCCCAGTCTTTGTAGCCTTGTCTCACACAGAGGAACACGAATTCTGTCTCCCTTTATTCCACATATTAGCACTCTCTCGAACAATGTTTCAGAAGGAGTGTAAATATTTTTATCTCTTACTACTAGAGACTGACTAACTCCCGTATCTCTCAATATTTTAACTTCTTTACCTACTTCCCTTGTTCTACCTAAGTTAATCATACCCAGACAGGTGAAGCCTTTGAAAAAATCTTACTATCCAGTCCGTGAGTAAGCTGTGCACTTTCCAGCAACCCCTCGACTTCTCTTGGGATTTGCTTCACTACCTTAAATAATTCCACGTGTTTAGCCTCTTTTACTACATCCTTTTTCCTAGTGCCTTTCTTGAACCGCCAGCACTGTGACTTTGTGTGTCCCACTTTGTTGCAGTGAAAACACCTGAGGTCTTTCACCTCTTTTCCACCGTCTTGGGTTTCTTTCTTCAGATGTGGTATACTGTTCCCAGTGTGATCCACTTTGTGTGTTTCATTGAAGATCTCCCTCTTTCCCAATTTTTATCCCTCACGGAATGAAATTGCTGTCGGGAGCTAGATTCAGTGTATGCACTAATGCGTATTCATCCGCCAACTTTGCAGTTTTTCTCACTGTTTTAACTTTTTGTACTCTCAAGCTGCTGCTCACAGACACCCATTTTAAATCACTAAGCATAGAACAAAAAACACATCGTCTTTTAAAGAGACCACACAATGCTTTCTCCCCTAGCATTTTACAAACATCAAGTTCTAACTTCCTGCCTCCCAATCCACAATAACTCTACCTAACGTCGCAACAGGTGTTACAAACTGGGAATTTTCCAGAATCCAAGGATTCCTGGATGATTACTACCAGTGCATCAACTATCTCTATAGCGACTCCTTTTAAAATCCTAGGATGCAATCTAGCAGGTCTCCTTTATTTTCCCAGACACATTTTCTCTAAGGATACTTATTAGATACATTTTCTCTCTTCTTTCTGCCCCCTGAATATTTAGTAATTTTGGGATGCTATTAGTATCTTCTACTCTGAAGATTGATGCAATATTGATTTTGGACAACATTCAGGCATTGAGAGAAGTGTGTATAAAAGCAAAATATGGCTGATGCCAGAAGTCTGAAATAAGCTTAGAAAATGAG
>NC_063342.1:23866170-23870398 GCF_021869965.1 Rhincodon typus
GGAGCAGGAAGGCTTCCTGCTCCTCTGATGCTGCTTGGCCTGCTGTGTTCATCCAGCTCTACACCTTGTTACCTCAGATTCTCCAGCATCTGCAGTTCCTACTATCTCATAAGCTTAGAAAATGTTGGAATTGCTCAGGTGGGTCAGGCAGTAGCTGTAGGGAGAGAAGTAGAGTCAACACTTCAGATCAATCCTCCAGTCAGGCTTGACCTGTTGAGAGCACTTCTAACATTCACTTTGTATCCTGACAGCTTTTAACAGGTAGTAGAACCATTTGAGATGTTATGAAGGACTGAAGATGTATTTGAAGAACTCTTCTAGAAATTGGGCAGTGTTGCACTAAGCAGATATCTTGGTCTGCTCCATTCAGGTTTTGCAGCAGCCTTTATGTCTTAACCAGTAGCCACCAATAAAAAGGAAATGTTAAAAGAAAATGACATCTGTGTGTAGCCAGCAGACACAGGAGTAATGCCGTTTTATTCATCCCAACAAAATGCAGACATGCTTAATAGCTGGTTTCAAGTTTCAAATTGAAGATTGACACTGTGTCTTCTTCATATTTCCCTCACTCTCACAGCCTGCTCTCTTTCTTTCACTTGCTAATATTTATGGAGCAAAGAACAAAGGCTGAAAATATCTGCCAAATAGTCTTTGTTTCACAAAAACATACAGTAGGATATTCCCTTTGGGGCTGGAAAAATAGAGGTCACGACTGTTTCTGGGTCCTGAACCCATTCCTGATGGGGAAGCAGTTACAGGTGCTGATTTTCAAAGGACGTAGCTAAGGATAGCAGACAAGCTTTCCAAACTGGAAAACCAATCAAAGGCCTTCTAGCTGACAAGGAACAGCCGGAAGAGGATAAGTAAAACATAGGGCACTTCAAAATAGAAATAGCCTCACTGCAAACTTTTCAAACTTAAATTAACACATGAATCTCCTCAGCACAATTGGGTGCCTTGACAGGATAGAATGAGTTTGCACATTCTCTTTGTGTCTATGTGGGTTTCCTTTAGGTGCTCTGGTTTCCACCCACAGTTCAAAGATATGCAGGCTTCGGTGGATTGACCATGGGAAATGCAGGGTTACAGGTAGAGGGCAGTGGCTGGGTCTGGGTGGAATGCACTTCAGGGGGTTGGTGTGGACTCAATGAGCCAAATGGCCTGCTTCCACACTGTAGGGATTCTGTGAAATGTGTCTTTCAATGAGTCAATTTCATTATAATCATGTCTAATAATGGTAGCTCTGCTGTCTGGACTTATTCCCAAATTATTGCAGTTATTGTTTTTATTTTAATGCACTTTCTATGCGGAGATGATGTTACTGGAGAACAGATCCGATGTAAGTTCACTTGAGCTTGATTTAGATATGATGCATTGCTCACCACCACAAGCATTACCATATAATCTCCAGAAATGTAACCTCAGCAGAGATCCTTTTACTACACGAATGAGATTTTTTTCACTTCTCAGATTGCCTGGCTGTATTGCCATCTGGGTAAAATTGCCAATTTTATGCTAGTTATGGCATTAGGTCACTTGTGCTACAGGCTCATGAGCATTGGAATATAAGTGGTGACTTTTCCCTGATTCATTTATCTTAATCTGAAAGGCACAAAAGCAGAAAATTCCCATTTTGCGTGTCTGAGCCAGGTACCAAGACACTGCCTATCTGCTGATTAAAGACTAGTTTAAGCGTATACATGTAAAACACACTTGGGATAAAACGCTTTGGACCTTCTATAATTCATCATTGGTTTCTGTCTCGAAATTACTTTTCTCCCTAGTTTTCTCCAGGAAGATGTTTCATAGCTAACGGGCTGTTGAGAGCCTCTAATATCTCAGGTGAACATTCCTCATATTGTGCATATTAGCAGGAATTTTAATGACTGAGGCATCACAGTGAAACTCCTCATCTCAAGCAGGTATGCAGCAGGAGTCAGCAGAAACCAGCAGCAGAAACCATAGACAATTTGTTTCACTTCCTTAGATTTGGCACTGAGCCCTTTTGTGGTGTCTCCACTGTTGTATCAGATGGGATCTACTGATTTTACTGAAGAATTTTCCTGTATGGATCAGTACCATTATCATATTTAGACTCTCTGTACCAAAATAATCAATGAAATAGCACCAAATTTCAGTTAACTTTGCCAGAAATAATCGTAGGTTGTTTAGTAATTCATTAAGTGATCAAAATTGTTACATACCACTCAATGTCAAGTCCTGAAATAAATTCTCAAATCCAGTTTTAACTACAGAGCTTCCTATACTTTTCCGGGTCATGAAAACCAGGATAACTACGAAGATGTTTCACCAATATTTTATTTCAAAGGGAAATATTCCCAACAGACATGGCATGCTCTCTGAACATTTCTAATCAATTCGATTGTAGTCCATTTACTTTTAACAACAAGAATGTGAAAATTGAACACCGAGCTCTCCAGGAAAAGTGGAGAACCAACAGAATTACGCGTGCAGTCAGATTGAGAACCTTAATTCTTCAAGAAGAGAAACCTGAAGAAAGAAGTCTACATTCCCTAGCCAAATACATTCGTCTATCAGACATTGATCTATCAATAGTGGCTAATTAAATAAGGTCTTTATCAGAATATCAACCAGGAACTTTCATTCAATGTTAACATGCTTTTTGCTGACAACAGTTGTAATTGCGATCAGAGGCACTTCCTAATCGGTAGTTGGGTAAGATAGCTGCTTTCAATAACAGCATCTGTTTGCTTCTTGAATGTGAATGCAAATAATTGTTCAGATGAATTATCGTGTGAATTCATCTAAATTGGACTGAGAGGCTGCAGAAAATGGCAATGCGGCTTTCATTCCCCATCCTGAAGTGTGCTGCATCAGTCATGGTATCCTAAACATTGCTGGGCACATTAAACTCTCAAGAAGATCAGCTATCAGCAGTGTCTAAATGAATGCTGTGATATTATTCAATTCTCCAGATGGCATCATACAGATGCTCATATTCTATGATTAAATGTTGCCTGGCAACTCTGAATGGGTAAATATGCAAGGTTTTGCTACTGTGATGTTAAGGGGTTCTTATGCTGAATCCCAGGCTTTGTATAAAGGCATGAAATTGTCTTGCAAAATAGTACAAAATGAAAAGCAGAAAATCAGTAATCAGGATACAGTGTGGAAACTGGCCCACTGAATTAACCTTCCTTCTCTTTTACCGTTCTCAATTCTTCAATGCTATCCAGAGACAAACCTCCTCTAGTTTTTCCATACATTTGAAGTCCCTCATCTCTAGCATTATTTCCTGTGAATCATTTCTGCGCCCTCTCTAAATCTTTGGCATGCTTCCTAACGCTGGATGCACAGAATTGAACAAAATTCTCCATTTAAAGCCGAACCAATAATTTGTGCATACTTTGCCATGGTTCCATATTATGTAGTTTCACACCAATGTTATATGCACAAAACCTTTAAAAAAACTGTGTTTTTCCATCTATCGAGAAAAGTCACTACATTTCTGAGCCTTTGTAACGATCCTACAATTGAAAACCTAGATGGTGACTTTTGTTGCTGTTAAGTGTTTTCACTCTGTGATTGTGAGGTAAGGTTTCTCTCCACCTTACAGTCAAAAAGACTTTTCCAGCTGCCCTGGAAACAGCTGAGTATCATTCCCTGCAGCTGCGTCACCAGACAGCAGACAGGTCGCAAGATGGGATGCTGATCATTCCAACCAACCAAGAGAATTCAATGGCCAAGAGGCCACATTCACTGTCAGCTGTACTTCACAACTCAGGGCTAGAGCAGAGCAATGACATTACAACACAAATGATTCTGCTTAATAATAATGGGGTATAATAATACCCCATAGCCTGCAACTGGGATGCCACAATTGGGTTATAGCTCTGGACACATTTTCCCTGTGTATGCTTGGTACAAATAGTATTTATAGGGGCTGGCAAGCAGGAATACAACACTGTTTATGGAATATTTTGAACTATTCTCTGTGCTGCCATAGATGCTGAGAAGCCGGCCCCTTTGGTTTGAATGGTGAATAATGCAAGAGAAGCTGGTAAGGAGAGAGACAAGGAACTCAGTATAGTAACCTTTGTATATGTGGTATATTAAAACAAAGTGCATTGATAAAATAAACTGACCAATCTGTGAATTAATAAAAAATTTCAAAGTATAGAGTTAGAGTATCATATTCCCTTGTTCCAGCTGCATGTTATTTTAACTATAGATATAATTTCTCTTA
>NC_063342.1:23870408-23889517 GCF_021869965.1 Rhincodon typus
CATTTAAGGTTATCCTTCCTGGGACCAGAGTTCTAAACAGGTAATGTGTGAGACATATGTAATTGTTAGAATTAGAATTAGAACTAGTTTTATTGTCATATGAACTCAAGTACAGGGTTACGTTAGTACAGTGAAAAGTCTACAAAGTCATCTTTTCTGACACCATCTTAGGTACAAAGGTACTTAGATACAAAATCTTAGGTATAAATCAGAAAAAAGAAGAAATAAAGTTAAAAGATCAGCATTACAGTCCTTATAAAGCTGGGTACACAGGTACCCAGGTACAAAATCTTAGGTATAATTAGAAAAATAAAGAGATAAGTGAAAATTTCAGCATTACAGTCCTTCTAAAGCAGGGAGTCCACACTTAGCTTCCCCTCAAGTCTGGGAGTCCATGCTGGGCTCCACCTCAAGGCCAGGAGTGTGCGCTGGGCTCCATCTCAAGGCTGAGAGTCTGCGCTGAAGTCCATTTCAAGGCCAGGAGTCCAGCAAACCTGTTCTGGCTCAACTCGTCCCCACCGATGCTGTGTGGGGAAGGGAGGTAAGTAGCGAGATAAAGAAATAGAAAAAGAAAACACAAAAAGAGGAACAATGTGTCCTATACATATCATACGGCCAAGAACACATTGACTAGTCTGAAACCATTAACTAAGTACATATTAAAAATTAGGGATAAATGCAAATTGTGGCTGCTTTTTAAATCTGTAACTTTAAAAAGATTTTAAAAAGGCACGTGCATTTACCAACTAAAGCTAAGTAGATTCTAACATTGCAAAACATTTCTTAGACAGCCAGAATCTTAACTAATAATTTAGAAATTCAGAAAACGGTTGGTTTCTCTGTTCTTTAAATCAAAATACTGCTATTCCTGAAACGACCTGAAATCTTTCATCTTTTCCAGATGTGTCTTTCTCAGCCAATCTAATTCTAATAGTTCCCTATGCCAGACCAATGGTCTGTCTCACAAGAGGTATCAAGCTGGACCCCTGGAAATCTTATCCAGGTAAAAAATGTTGTCCCAAGCAAAGGTTGCTGCAAGATACTGGCTGAACTCCACCAGGGTCACCCAGGAGTTTCCAAAATGAAGACGTTGGCGACAAGTTATGTCTGATGGCCAGGATCTGATGCAGACACAGCCATGTTGGTAGGGCAGTGCCCAGAGTACCAACGAGGACAAAAACTTCCACCAGCAGCTCCCCACATTTGTGGGAATAACCGAGTAAGCCCTGGACTCGGTTACACGTCAACTATTCAGTTCCTTTCATGGGCTTAATGTCCTTAGTCATTGTAGAAGCCCACTCAAGGTGGTTGAATGTGCATAGAGTTCATTTTTCAAACACAGGGACGATGATAGAAAAACTGCATGCATCTTTTGCAATATGTGGACTCGCAGGCCATTGTTTATCAGCAGAGAATTTGAGTACTTTCTAAAGTCAAATGGTGTTTGTCATATAAGGACAGCTCCATATCATCCATCAGCCAATGGTCTGGCAGAAAGAGCCAGAAGGCAGGCTTAAAGAAACAGCCTACAACCTGACTAGATACCAAGCTGTTACGTTTCCTATTTGATTATAGGACTATCCCTCATGCAACTACAGGCATAGCTCTAGCAAAGCTGCAAATGGAGAGAAGACGCCGCACCAGGTTAAATGTGATCTTCCCAAATCTGGGATGATGGTGAAATACCATCAGGAACACCAGTGCCAGACACAAGATTCCTCCAAGTGAGAGAGGCAGTTTACTTCAGGGGATGAAGTTTGGTGTGGAAGCATGGGAACAGCCCTGCGTGGATAAGAGGCATGGTCGACACAAGGTCAGGTCCAGTGACGTAAAGTTCGGGTAGGTACAACAGTCCTGAAGGAGCACATGGACCATGTGAAAGCTGCAAACTCATAAATGGTGCAGGAGCAAAAAGTGCCCGGTTCCTTAATGGCATCTCCAACTGTTCCAGAACTCATGGGTTCTCCCTCTTCATCAAGCATTGAAGATACCGCAGAATCCAAGATGGACATGCCAGATGTCATCGCCTTGATGCCTTTGCTGTGTGAAGAAGAGAATAAATTTCTTCCAAGATGCTCCGGGTGCAAGAGGTGAGGAGCTACTGTGCGCAGTACACATTGCTACATCCAGTGCTGCTGTGATATTGATGTGGCATGGTGCCCTACAGCAACATACACTTAACCGGTCATTGCTGACAAACATGACAAGCTGCCTTGCTTTGTGTCTGCACTAAAAGGCAATGCAAGACAGTAGTACTGTAAATCTGTATGTTCTGAATGAGGTGACAAGGTCCAGAAAGGTGAGACAAGGCAAAGAATCTGTGAGAATCCCTGTAGGCGCAAGCACGAAGTGAAGAGCCTTAAGCTGCAGTCCACTCCAATCCATGATAGATTCCATCTCTGTAAATTAAGTAATCTGGCAGCAGTATTAAAACGAAAGGTGTCGGTGCTGTTAAAAAATGCTGCATTAAGGTAGAGAACTGCATTCTGAGTGGGACATTTGCCATGATGATGTGGTAAGGCTGCTGCATGTCCAGTGCCAAGCTCATTGGAAGAAGGATGCAGGCGGTCACTATCCATGGAGTGTACTTTGAGGTGTTGGGCCAAGATGGAGGCCTGAAAGAGCACATAGCATGCCAGATCACCAGATACCCACTCAGAGTTTCATACCGCTGTGTAGGTTCTCTTTGCCACATGAGAGAACAGCAAACCTCATATAAATGAGGCAAGAACAGGTAAAGAGTGGCACAATGGATCAATGCTTAGTACTACTGCCTCACAGTGCCAGGGACCTGGGCTTGATTCCACCCTTGGGCGACTGTCGATGTGGAGTTTTCACATTCCCCTCTCATTTGCATGTGTTTCCTCCCACAGCCCAAAGATGTGCAAATTAGGTGGATTAGCCATGCTAAATTGCCGTGCAGTGTCCGGCGAGGTAGAATAGGCATGGGGAAATGCAGGGTTATGGGGTGGGTCTGGGTAGGGGGATGGATGCTCATCAGAGAGTCAATGTGAACTCAATGGGCCAAATGACTTGCTTCCACACTGTAGGGATTCTATGTAATAATGAGATCTTAATGCAGGGAACTGAACCTCATGGTAAGATTCTCATTTTGCTGTTCAAACTTTGGTGGGAAAATCAGATTTTTTTGCTTGACATCTGGAATCTCATTGCTCCAATCTCACCATATTTTCCCAACTCATCATTGTCCACATTGCTCAAGGGCTGGGAAAATGCTGCCCAAAGACTGTGTTTAATTCCTTGCAGGGATTGGAGAAACCTTTTGTATAGTTTTCTTGGAACCTTCACCCTACAGAGTTGACGGTTTGTGCATTAGGCAAATGCACTTACTGAACTAAATTGTATTGTCAGTGTATGTTCACACACACATACATACACACTCTATGTGATGTTGCTGCTGTATTAAAAACTCAATAACAACTTACCATGTCATTAATTAACGAACAATGTGACTTTAAAACAATTGATTTTGAATAAATTATTTACAGCAAGGGCCAAAGGTTGCTCAACTGGGGGATTTTCGGTTCCAACAGCAGCTTGTTCCAAAGACTCCATTACGACACTACCAAACTTGGGACAGCAACAAGTCATTCCTACACCTGCTGCAGTGTGAACTTGATCAATACAATTACATTAGTTTGACATAGTTGGAACCGGAATAAAAATGCATATCAGTTTATTAGTGCCATTGGTGATGTGTTGTCATTCAATTATATTTTAATTTATCAGTGTAGTCATCTGTAATACAATGGGTACCATAGAATACATTGCAATATCCTCCACTGAATTACACCAGCATGGGAGGAAAATGGCTAAACTTTCTGACAAAGCTGAGAGCTGACTGAAATGGCCATTCAGGATTCATTCTCCTCACAAAGAAACATACATTTTCCCTTGAGCCAAGGGCACTCAGTCTATGAAGTAAGGTGTCCCATGTTAAAGAACTCTTCACCCTTGTACTTGATTTCACAATGACGGCATTATGTACATGTTTTTTCTCAATGTGTTATACTGAAGTCTCCATGGGGAATGTGATTGAAAATAGTTTGGCGGAGTCTCTTATGTTGGAAAACCTGTGGAAGATCCCAACGAAAACTGCGAATAAAAATTACTTAATTCCAATATTTAGCCTAAGGTTGTTCCTTGAATAAACTTTAATCATCAATGGCTCCAGATGCTGTATTAGCATGCTGGATGAAACATATTTGGGCAAAGCCTTTCCTTTTTGTCTTGATAGTTCTCCCACAGCAGGCATCTGTGACAACACCAAGTAGAGATGAGGAGCTTGCTTAAGAAAGGGGAGGAAGGGGTGCAACTGATCGTGGAGGTCAATCAGACTTGTATCGGCACTTTCAAGTTAGTCCCATTCACTTGTTCCTTCCCTGTAGCCCTGCACTCATGATTTCTTTGTACTTCTCCTAGCTCTTTCAGTTGGTAAATTTAATAGTGGAGGACAGAATTTTCAAAAAAATTGGATTACTTATAATGTTACAGTAGTAAATGTTAACTCAGCCAACAAGCATTGAAGTGTACAAAATGGCACAGTGGTTAGGACTGCTGTCTCATAGCACCAGGGACCCAGGTTTGATTCCAGCCTTAGGCGACTGTCTGTGTGGAGTTTGCACATTCTCCCTGTGTCTGCCTGGGTTCCCACCGAATGCTCTAGTTTCCTCCAACAGTCCAAAGACATGCAGGTTAGTTGGTTTGGCCATGCTATATTGCACATTGTGTCCAGGGATGTCCAGGCTGGGTGGATTAGACATGGGACATGCTGGGATGGCGTGGGTCTGGCTGGGATGCTCTTTGTAGGGTCAACATGGACTCGATGGGCCGAATGGTCTGCTTTTACACTGTACGGGTTCTATGAAACACTACATGTTCAGAATCAGGTTTCTGACTCATCTGAAAACTACTGCTTAAGGCTGTTCTGTCTAGTGCGCCTCACTTTTGGTGTGAATGCATGTTTCAGGTCAAATTATTCAACAATCTCAAAATACATGACCCTGGGGAAACGTAGTTTTGCTGGGTTCTGCTTCATATGCAGTTGATAATGAGTTTGCAGTGATGGGTGACTGTGAATCGGCTCCCATGCGACATAGATTTTTTTTGTTTATTTATTCACAGGATGTGGGTGTCATTGGTAAAGCCATGATTTATTGCCAGTCCCTGAGAAGATGGTGATGAGCTGTCTTTTTGAACTGCTGCAGTCCATGTGGTGTCGGTACATCACAGTGCTATTAAGTATGGAGTTGACCAGGCAACAGTGATATAGTTCCAAGTCAGGATGGATGTGAGACTTGAAGGAGAATATGCAGGTAGTGGTGAATGCATGCATCAGCTGCCCTTGTCCTTGGTGGTGAACATTGTGGATTTGGAAAGTCCTGTCAAAGGAGACTGGGTGAGTTGCTGCAATGCATCTGGTAGACAGTACAGTTGCCAGTTTTGGTTTGACATATTTGTTGAGATCACATCAGACAAACTTTTTCCTTGTTTAGTGAAACAGGTTTCTCGCCAATATCTTTGTAAATAATAAATGAAAATGTTCAAAGAAAATAAAAGAACTATACAACTAGTTCAATGCCAATATGATTATTTTTCTGGATTGCTTCTAGAGATGAATGATCGGAAATTGTCAGGAAATTCTGAAGGGCTAATGAGGCACACTTACAATTCTGGGGCAATTTAGAGGGGAAGCAGAGAAGAGAATTATTATCTATCGGACACAATAACCTATATGTGAAGATACCATCTAAACGTTTATTCATTGTTTTAAGGAAAAATAAGAAAGAACTTTATTTCACCCTCTCCTGGCCTTCAAATCAGCACGTTATTTGCTTATATGTGATTACAAATATAGACATACATGCCACAGCAAGACCAAGCAGACAAACATACAGTGATTTCAGATGAATTAGTGGAGCTGTGTTATTTCAGAGGAAGTCAGCGGCAGCCACTGTCATTTCCTGTGTTTAACGGAAAGAAAATCCAATGCCAGAAATGCTGCTTGTTCACACGAGCTGAGCGAATCAATCATATCAGATGCCTACAGCTCAGATGAGATGTCAGCACCTTTGATAATGTTCAGCTGCCGACATCCAAAGCTCTGCATCATGCACCCACCTCCTTCCTGCACAGCTCCCTCATGATTCCACCTCATCCTCACCCCTTACCCCCACCTACTAATATTCATCTGAACCGATAAGCTCAGGATATGCCCTGCGTCACCAACCTGCTCAAAATATATCAAACCTCACTTAAAAAGTTCACTGAGGGAACAGAAATATTCATAAATCACATCAGACTTGTATGAATGTCACATAAATCACCAAACCTTCCAACGAGGCCATCGATAACACACAGAGGAATCAAGTGGCACAAGAACAGATTTTCATTCAAGATTTGATATGTCTACCTCATTTCTATTAACCCTAGAATTTCCATTGGACAGGCCAGCTTGTTAAAATACAGTTGTGAATTGTTAAATTGCTGGAGATGACAGCAATTGCTGATTGAAGGCCAGCCATAATTCTGGAGGCATTGCTTTATACTGGACTGCATCTCACTCAAGCATTCAGTCTTCAATACAAGCTATTCAAACGGGAAAGTTATCAAAGACAAACTTAATTTGGTTTTCACCCGACATCTACCCATATACAGTAGCAGTAGTCAACTCTGGTCAAATGGGAATAAACATGATTGGATTCACACCACTATCCAAGCTCTAAGGTCAATTGTTGCATGCTACTGCTGGCCCAGCATAAGTCAGAATCAGGGTCACTCTTTCAAAGGTGATACAGATCAACTCGTTATACATTCTTGTGGATATATCCTACTGGATGTTTATTGAGATGACTCTTGGGTAATTCTGTGACTAGTCTATTACCAGACTAATAGATGCAAGCAGTCTAACTCCTAACGCACCCCGACACTTGAAGAATTCTAATTAATTTAGATAGATATTCATAATACTTTAGTTTGGAATGAGACAGCAATGTCAGCCATTATGTGAATAGCTTTGACATAACTTCATGCTCTGCTATAAAACAAACCAGTCAATGAACAAATGTAACCCTCTCTTGATTACACAATGTTGTGGATGAGTAACATTAGCCCAAATATACAATCTTAAGCTAACCAAACCAAGGACTGTTTACTGTCAATGCAGTGTTTCTGTAGCTGAAATATTTGAGTGAAGGGGGATTTCCAAGATATCTCTATTAAAGTGTTTCACTGACAAGTGGTACGTGGAATGAAAGAGCTTTGCTTCTCACAAAGCTTGAAAAGTAGATGAGCACTAACACGCTGATCCTTGCTCCTGGCTACCTATTTTTACCCTGAGCCAAGTTGGGGCTTTGCAGCTGCGGATTCCTGACCCCCTGCAGCCTAAGTCTGTCTCTCTGGCAGCATGTGGTATGGGGGACAGATACAAGATGGCCCACTATTCTGTCTGTCACTATTCCTGACACCAATTAATATTACTGACTCGACAGAAATAAAGGAGTGAAAGGATTACATTAAAGTTAGTCTTCTGATACAACTAAAAGCCGTGGAGCAAAGCCACGAGTAAACCTTTCCAAAGCTGCTCACCCAAATCTGTGGTTTTATAAAGCTTTCTGCTTCAAGGCATTTGAACATCTTCACTCCTCTCTTGGATATGACAAAAAAGAAGATAGATTTATAGAGGGTCTTGGATGACCTCACAACTTTTCAAAAATACTCATTTTGTCAGAGTAGCATTGGACCTGAGTTATCAGGCTCACCTCAGGTAGCTTGGGAGAGGCCAGATTGGATTTTATGTTCGTTAGGCAGCAAATGAGCTGCTGTTGCGGCTCTGATCCTTTTATTGGTCACGATACCACCTCCAAGAGCCAATCAGGGAGCCAGCAGCTCTTGCACACAAGCAGCGCCACCAGGAACAGTGGCCACTACTGGGAGTGCCCCCAACCTCAAGATGCAGGATGGATTTCACCTTCAGAATAAGGTAAGTAGGATTCTGATTTTTCAAGGGGCCAGTGAGGCTGTGCTGTCTGTCAAGAAGGGAGCCAGTGGTGATTAGTTTGGTAAGGCAGTGATTCAGGAGTCGGAGGTTGGATTATGTAATGTTGCTGCCATAAAGTGCCTGATCAGCAGGGACTCATTCCCTCATCCACACCCCACTGCCTGAGCCCACCAGGAGGAAGCACACAATCACTAGGTGGCCTTGTCACACTGCAGAGAATCCAACCACAAGATGCTTCTTAATTGGAGACTTAAGTGGCATAATTAGCATCTTGGCTCCCATGGCTGGCAAAATGTCTAAAACATCAATGGGCATCTCTCCCTGCCTCTCAGTTCTTCATCCAATCTCTCTCCTGCAGGCTCTGTAAAATCCCCACCACAATTTCTTGTAACGAGAAACGTGGTGGTGAGTTCTCACATAGCCAGGCGCATCAGCTAGTAATGAGATAAAGATCAAATCACTTGTTTTAGTCTTATTGTTTGAGGCACAAATATTGACCAAATGACACCAAAATGCACCCACATGTGCTATCAATTTTCAAATTTTTGGAGTCACACCTGAAAGACAGGAAAACAGGTGTTATCATTAGGTTCCTATTATCCCAGCCTGAGGATATCTTTGCAGAAGTTCACCTGAGAGACACGCTCAGCCCCACACATTCTCAGCAGTTTGCTCAATTTCCCACTCTGATTAATTAAAGACTACAGCTGTTCATTGATAATTCCACAGTGCAGCTATGTTCACAACTCCCCTTATAATGTGCAGCCATACTATTCTACAGCTATGCAACATCCAGGTTTTGTTTGACTAGACACAGGCAATGCCAATCTCCAATAAACGTTGACCAGCCAGCTTCCCCTGACCATTCACATTCACTGTTAGCCATTACACTACAACTGGTATCCAAGTAGACCACCACTGATTAGAAGCTGAACTGGGAATAAACATAGCAACACTTTGCATGGTACACAAGACCAACTGAGAGGCTGAAATCTCAGCAACAAACAGCTCACTTTCTACAAAATTTCATAACATTTGAACAGCTCATGCCAGGTGTGTGATGGAATGCCACCACTTACTTGGTAGGAAGCTGGCAGAAGCTTTAAAACCCCTACCAGCATGGAAAATATCTGTTTGATAGGGTGCTCTTCTATTATATATCTGCCATATCAGTAATACTAGAAAAAACCACCCATTTACGCACCTCGAGCAAAGTGTAAACCATGGTGTTTATAGCATTTATCAGTAGCCAAGCAGAAATGCTCCAGTTTACAAATGACAGTCTGGGTAAATCCTTTTGACCCTCTGTTCCCTGCAGTTATCCCTTATCTTTCAGCACTAGAATTAGCAAGGATATTTCAGAGCAAATAACGACAGATTGAGCTTGCAGTAAATTGATCTTTAAAGTCCAAACGATCTAAATGTTCATTTTCTAGACATTCTTTACTTACTTGAAAATTTAAAACATGCCAACATGCTTATTAAAGATTTTAGTGGATTGCTGCAGCAGAGGACAACTCAGTTCATATTACCCACCACCCAATTAAAATAAAATCTTGGCACTAATATTGTAAGTCCCCTCCAAATTCAATGTTACTAAATTCACCATATAATACAAGAAACAATTGGAGAAATTAATGCAGCATAATAAAAATGCTTCAATTAGTGGGGATGTAGTGATAATAGACTAGTTTCCAGAGTGTGATACTCATGTTCTAGGGATATGGATTCAAAGTCCATCAGGGGAAAATTTGAATTCAGTAAAAATCTGGAATTTAAAAAAAAACTAGCCGAGTGGTGACTGTCGTCAAAGAGTCATAGAACTGTACAGCGTGGAAACACCACCTTTGGTCCAAAACGTCCATGCCGACCAGATATCCGATATAAATCTAGTCCCATTTTCCAGCATTTGGCCTATATCATGCTAAACCCTTCTGTTCATATACCTATTCAAGTGGTCTTTTAAATGTTGTAATTGTATCAACAATCTGGTCCATTAATGTCTTAGTTAGATATCGTTCGTAGGGCTAAAGGTATCAAAAGGATACGGGGAGAAAGTGGGAACAGGTTACTGAGTTGGATCAACCATGACCATATTGAATGGTGGAGCTGGCTCAATGGCTATATGGCCTACTCCTGCTCCCATTTTCTATGTTTCTGTGTAAAAACTGTGAGGACAGGCACCAATTCTAGGGAAAAGGCAGAGAAGCATTGTTAAGAACATCTGCACATGAAAGGAATCACAAAGAAAAAGTCAAAGACAATTCCCCACCATTGCAATAATGTTTGCTACTGTTGGCTCTTCTTTGTCAAAAATGGCAGGGAAACTTGAGAAAAAACGCATAGATATGTAATCTACATTTAAGGCATATGTGATGTTTAAGCAGAGAAATCTATTTTGCGAATCACAGCAGGACTATAACGTTATTCATGCTTAATTATATTGTTAGAGGTGTCTTTAAAATGGAACATTCAAGTTGAATTACTAGATGAAGGACAGAAAGCTAATTAAAGCACAAACTAATAGCTGAGGGAGTTAATTAACTCAAGGCTAACTATTCCAGCAGAGAACCTTTAGTCATAATGTATTGGCATTGGGATGCGACTGAGCCGGGATAAGCCAATTTGACATTTATTTCATGCTGACATGATGACAAACTTTGCTCTGGTCATATCTGTTGACAATTAAGAATTTAGGATTTATCTTCTGAAAATTTTGATTTAATCCTGATCCTTTATGCTGATGCATTCTTAATTTATTTTCAAGAACTTGATTTTATGAACCATCTGCCTTAGCATAGATGGCCTGAGAGTCTGGCCTGATTGTAATTTCAGCATTGTTAAGGGAGTGCTTCAATGCCAGAGAAACAGTCCATCAAATCAGATATTAGCCTAGATTTCCCAATTGGGTTTGGTTAATCTGAAGAGATGAAATTAGCAAGACCAACTAGAAAATAAATAAAATTAATTTTTGTCTACCTTATTTTGGATGACATGAAACTTCTTTTGCAAGTGTTCAAAGTGTTAGCATTTTGCAATTGTGGAAGAGCAATATCAGCTGTAAGCAAATTTAGATGTGAAGGGGAGTGTCATATGGTGCATGAATTAAGCGTTATGCATTTGGGCAGCAAGTTCACCTACATTTTTAAAGGGAACAAAGTTGAAATTAGTTGGAATACAATAGGATTTTAGTGGTAAAATCCATACTTTAGTATAAGCTCATGTCCAATGCACTAAAAATGCAAAAGAAAAACAATGTATTTACTAGATTTAACTAATAGGACTATTTATCAGAAAACAAAGAACGTAAGTTTGTCCATATACTGACCTTGTTATACCACATCGAAAAAAAAAGTATCTAATTTTGGCCCACCCACATGAAGGGTGATATACAATGCAGAAGAACAGGTTATTTGGTCAAGACATTGATTTCCATTAGTAGTCTTACTTTCTCGGAAAGACTGAAAAAGTTGTGTTAATTCACAAAGAAGGTATGTACAGTTGGGGATAATTTAACAGAGATATCTAAAGTAGCTAAAGAATAAATTGCATTTCTGATCATAAGACCGGGTTCCATATGCCTAAGTTATGCAAGGGTACAGTGAGCTTAAATGTTCTTTTCCTACAGGCTGTAGACTTACCGAATGAATTGTTGATGTAGGGGGAAGTATTCTGGGAAGTGGATTTGAATCTCACCATGGCAAATGATAAAAATTGAATTAAATAAAATCTGGAATTAAAAGCTAATTGTTGCGAAATCCATCTAGTTTTTTGAATGCCCTTTAAGGAAGGAAGTCTGCCATCCTTACTGGTCTGGCCTACATGTGACTCCAGAAACACAACAATGTGGTTGACTCTTAGCTGCCTTCAGGACAATAAATGCTAGTCAAGCTATAGACATCCACATCCTTTGAATGAAACAATGTGTTGCTGATTCTTTGTAAACCTAACCAAGAGAATCTGGCTGGTAGGGAAATTATATCTTATACAATTAAGATAGACCAATAACTAGGAAAGGTTTGTGTTGCAATGGTTAGTGTCCCTGCCTCTGAGCCACAAAACTGGCTTCTGGTCACATGCCAGGACTTGATTACCAAGGATGATGCAAACATAATATGGTCAAATAGATCGAGGATTAACTTGCGAGTCCTTCCATGATATGCTGATGGCAGGTGTCAAAGGCAGGCAAGATTGCTGGCCAGCCAGCTCCAGGCTACATGATGTGTCAAAATGTTGCCATAGCAATTCAGTTTCATTGGGTTTAGGGGCAATGCAGGGGCAGCAGGTACTACTTGGCTCAGTTGGCTGGACAGCAATACTGATCAGAAATCAACAGCACGAGAGTCAATCCCTGTTCTGCCAGGGGTGGATTTGGAAATTTCTTTTTTTGTCCTACCCATGACAGAGCTCACGACCCTGTGGGTCTTCAGGCAGAGAACTGAAAAGATGATGATATTAGGGCAAATAAGCATGGTCAATGTACTCTCCTGGACAACTTCTCATTCACATTAGCCAAGTTGGAAAGTTATCTTCCAATATTTTTCAATAATTAGACTTGGGTTTTATTCCTGCTTTTTTTTGCCTGTCCCAAGAGATTACATTATTACCAGAGGGTAAGGTGTCTCTAATTATAACTTATTCAAGAACATTACTGCGTGAGGTAGGTTTAATGAACTAGATTTTTTTTTGTACGTGTTATGTTCAAGCGTTCATAAGCCATACGTGTATTTCTAGGGTAGAACAAACAGCAGCAGAAAGTGCCTGCCTAAAACAGTAGGTTCTGCATTGAAATCATTAAGCTTGAGGGAGAACACTCTGCACACAGTTCCTTAATGCTGGCATTGATGTGAAGATTCAGCAACACTGGAGATGAACAATAAAGACCAGCTAGACAACATTGCCCAAACGCAAGAATAAAGAAAAATCATTCCTTCTGTTTGCAAAATGCTTCCTCTGTTTAATTACACAGCAATACCCACCCATATTTGGAAAGTAATTATACATGAAGGCCTGTGAAACATTTGAGAGATAGAGATGATAAGATAGGATGCAAATCAAAATATTTTCATTTCAGGTCTTTTTTTTAAAATCAAGTCTCCAGTTAATCACAACCTTGCTCAGGAGTTTATGAAGAGGATAAATGTTGCAACATGTTCAATATTGTTTCCTCAGGAATATGAATGTATCAGAGTGGGCTATAGCTACAAGGTACAATTTAACCTCAGCTACAAGGTACACATGTGCACTTTACTCTGCATTATTTTCATCACAATATTACATTCATTGGTGGATACCCTAAATTATGTTCTTAAGCACATACTGAATTTTCTGAAAGGAAATATTTGCATGTACATAACAACTTATCATCTCTCCGAGAAATTTCTCACACTACTTCAATTAAATTGAACGACTATTGTTTTGTAGGCAACTTTGGTAATTAAGACTTCAATTTATTATCTGAAAGACAGTACCTCCTACAATGTAGCGACAAAACATCAGCCTGTAATACATTCAAGACTGGCCACAGATTTTGAACCAACAACCTCCAGACCTTGACATGTGTGTGATACCAACTGAACCAAGTTGACAGTCTGAATTAACCCTGCAATTAAAATTAAAATCTGAGTAATTCAAACATGGAGCGGCAAAGCAAACTGAAGAGATCATTACTGCAACATCCACTTTTAGCATTAAATCTTAGTCTAGAGTAGTACTGCAGTGATTGTAATGAGGTCAGCCAGCTGGATCTCATGGAAAATGAGTTCCCTGATTGGGGCTGTTAATCTGGTCCAATCAGGGAGCCCTGTCTGATAGATAAAAAGGGCTAGTGTCAGAGATTCTGACACTTTGGTACCTATGATTGAGGCAGTACTAAAGTCAAGGACTGTGCATATGTAAATAAAGGAAGACTTGCTGATGGGATATTGGCCCCTATAGAGTTATTTCAAGTAGCAGCCACTCGACTGATGCTTCTTTTAAGACCTATTTGGAATGCCTTCACTAGCGGTATTCCAATTGCATAAAACCAATTGTGTATGCATGTTAGTTTTTACACATATAACAGAAGCAAATTCACATTTTCACCTGCATCAAGAGTATTTCAGATTTGTGTGAATGAAAGTGTGGCAGTGGGTGTGTGACAGATGCAATGTTATGAGATAGTCCTACTCAATCTTGACAGTTGGTATGTATGCAAATATATAACACCAGATGCTATCTTCATTTCATTGAAATGCACAGAAATGTGATAAAATATACAGAAAGAGAAATTTATTTTCTGGTTGATTGTTCATTATTTTTTTCTCTTTAATAAGCATCTTCAATCTATAAAGGATAATATCAACAACTTATCATATCCCAAATCAGGAAAGTTCTATTGCAGAAAACAAAACTTTCAACAGCCTGCTGCATCACTGTTAATGCATTATAATAATTAAATGTTACCAAGATTTATTTCAAAAGAAATATAGAGTGATGTTGTACTGTTCTCTACAGACCAAGATTTTTAATTAGATCTGTTGCCTGTGCCAAGTAGGTAAACTGAACAAGCTCAGCAGAAGAAGTGTTACAATTGCTCCAATTTCCTTTGGCTAGGAAACAGAATGATCAATCCTCAACAAAATACAGTGACATTTACTGACTTATTTGTATTTGTTGGATATTTCTTGAGGAACAGAAATGGACTTATGACATTGTTTGGGACGGAAATACAATCTATACACATGTGCCTGGCTTGCCAATAGTCATGTGACCTCTTCAGCAAGTGTCAATAAGTACTACTTTCTTGAGAGGACATAACATTGTCTTAGAATTAGACCTGAGACTGAGTGTTGAAGGTCTGTTAAAAAAAAAAGATACTGACAGAGATACACAGGAATGTACACAGCTGTGAAAGCTGCAAAACACAACTGAGAAAAAGATGAAAAAAAAAACAAAAATAAAACAAGCAACGACTGAAACATTGAATAATACACAATGGCTCCAATCTTTCCTCTCCTAATGTTGGTCAAAATGAAAGGTTAAATGAAGCAAAGTTGATTGTTTTTTTCATGCATGATGACAAGCTTACAAAATTGTAACCGATTCACTTGACAGGCCGGAACAGCTGTGTGTAGGTATAGTCTTACCACTCTTGGAAAATTGTGCTCCACCTTAAATCTCTCTGTTAAGCAGTAAAAATTAAACAGAGTCTTTGAAAACTTTAAAGGTATGCTTTGAATTGCAAATGAACATAACTTACAAACAATATATGTTCAACATTAGTGTAGAAGAGTGCATTGATAAATGTGTGATGGCACAAATGCAGCTCATAGAATTTGCACAATTAGAAGACAACCAAACAAAGATGGGATTGTATCAACAAAAGAGATCCTGGATTGAGAGAGCATCTACTGAGAAAGGGAATTATACTCTCAGGAAAACAATCAACATTTGCATACACGATGAGGTTATATTTGAGCAGGACAGCATATTCATTGCGAACAGACCAGATTTTGCACTTTGCTGTTAGATACTCTAAACCCAAATAGCAGAACAATCAAAGCTGGGAAAAGCAAGAGATATGCTCCAAACATGAGCAATTAAATGAAGGATCACAACAGTGCGGTTCTTGTAATAAGCATTTAGCTGAATAAGCTACAGAGTTACTGCTGAAACGTGATATTCTAGATAGACCATGGAGGAGGGTTGGTAGTAGTCCTCTTCAGTCTCACTGGAAATAATTATCTTGTCTTCATAGACTGTTATTCTGACTATTGGAAGGTGGACCAGCTGATTTTAAAGACTGCTGGTGAGTTTATTGAATGCCTAAAGGCATACCTCAGGCATCCCTGACATTGTGAACAATGAAAACAGTCAATAAGGAATGAAGAAATTAAAAGCTTCATGAAGGATTAAGAAATTCAATACTATATATCATCTCCATAGTATTCCCAGTCAAATAGAAAAGCTGAGGCAGAAATGAAAATTGTCAAAGGAATTGTTAGGCAGTGACTAGTGGGATACCACAGGAATCAGTGCTTGGACCCCAGCTATTCACAATATATATTAATGATTTAGACGATGCAGCAATATGTAATATCTCCTAATTTGCAGACAACACAAAGCTGAGTGGGAGGGCCAACTGTGAAGAGGATGCAAAGCTTTGTTAGTGTGTTTTAGAAAGGTTCAGTGAGTGGGAAGATAAAGTATAATGTAGATAAACATGAGGTTATCCAATTTGGTAGCAAAAATACAAAGGAAGGTGGGTTATTATCTGAATTCATTAGATTGGGGAAGTTGGTGGTGCAATGTAACCTGTTTGTCTGTACACACCAGTCGCTGAAAGTAAACATGCAGGTGCAGCAGTCAGTGAGGAAGGCAAATGGTATGTTTGCTTTCAAAGCAAGAGGATTTGAGTACAGAAGCAGGAATATATTGCTGCAATTGTGCAGGGTCTTGGAGAAACCAAATCTAGACTCTTGTGTGCAGTGTCGGTCTCCTATTTGGAAGAAAAGTATTTTCTACATATATTTTTACTAGCATCACACACCTCAAATCAGAATGTATTTAGTATGCATAGTGTTCAGAGTCAAGAGTTAATTGCCCTTTTAATCCCATAATAGCTACTGCACATGTGCATAAGCAGCTGTCATGATGACCTCAAATCACACAGAACTAGGACTCAATTATGCAGAGTTCCAGAGATGTTTTCTTTTACTATCAACTGATTATACTTAATAAGGTTATCGGTATTCATCTATATGGGTGTGGGCTATCTTCTCCCAACAATCCTAACATGATCATATCACATAAGGTGCTTCATGGAAATGAACATTTGATATTGAAAGACACAGAGGGTTAGTATGCAGGTACAGCAAGTACTCAGCAAAGCTAATAGAATGTTACGGTTTATTGTGAGGGGAATTGAATGCAAGAACAGGGAGATTATATTTCAGTTAAAAAAGGGCATTTGGAGTACTGTGTACAGTACTGGTCACAGTACTTACAGAAGGATATCAAGGTGTAGGAAGCAGTTCAGATAATGTTTACTATACTAATATCTGGAATGAGTAGATTACCTTATGAGGAAAGGCTAGACAAGCTGGGCCTTATCCTTTAGATTCTAGAAGAGTATGAGGTGACCTATTGAAACATAAAATCCTGAGGTGATTGGACCAGCTGGATGTTAAAAGCATGTTTCCTGTTGTGAGAGAATGTAGAAATAGGAGTCATTGCTAAAAAATAAGGGGGCACACATTTAAACTCTCTCAGAGTGTTGTGAGTCTTTGGAATTCCCTTCTCAGAAGGCAGTGAATGCAGAATCTTTAAGTATTTTTGTGACAGAGTTGAATTGATTCTTGATTACCAAGAGGATAAAAGATTATTGGGGCTATAGAGGAATAGAAACATAGAAGATAGGAGCAACAGGAGGCCATTCAGCCCTTTGAGCCTGCTCCATCGTTCATCATGATCATTGCTGATCGTCCAACTCAATGGCCTAATCCTGATTTCTCCCCATAACCTTTGATCCCATTCTCCATATGTGCTATATCTAGCCACCTCTCAAAGACATTCAATGTTTTGGCATCAAGTACTTCCTGTAGTATGAATTCCACAGGCTCATAACTCTTTGGGTGAGGAAATGTCTCCTCATCTCCGTCCTAAATGGTATACCCCAAATCCTCAGACTGTGACCCCTGGTTCCAGACACACCCACCATCGGGAACATCCTCCCTGCACCTACTCTGTCCAGTCCTGTTAGAATTTGATAAGTCTCTTTGCAATCCCCCTTCGTTCATCTGAACTCTAGCGAAAATAATCCTAACCTAGTCAATCTCTCCTCGTACATCAGAACCACCATCCTTGGAATCAGCCCGGTAAACTTGCACTGCACTCCCTTGAGAGCAACAGCTTCCTTCCACAGAAAAGGAGACTGGTGTAGAGTTGATGTTGAAATCAGATCAACCATGATCCTAATGAATGGTGGAGCTGGATCCAAGGGCCAGGAGGCCTACTATTATTCTTTACTCATCTGTTCATATTAGGACAGGTAAATAAAAACTTGCTTGAAGACTTTTGTTTAAAGGACCACCTTTAAAGTACAGCAGTCTAAGGAACGGAATTCAAAAGCTGAGGTTTTAGATGACTGAAGTTTAAGACACCAATCACAAGTGAGTGAAGCTGAGGTTGAGAAAGAGACCAGTGTCGAGAAAAACAGAGGTTTTTGATGGTACCAGGGATGGAAGAGGATACGGAGATGGAGAGCAACCAGGCCAGTGAGAGATTTAAACATGACTAACAATCTAAAAATCAAGGAATTTATCAAACCCTAAAAGTGCTATTACTTGAAAATTATCCCGGTCACACGTAAGGAGTAGGCTGAAATAAAATTTACTGTGAGGCTTTTGATGTTTATCATTGTGTAAAGCTGGCTGTACATGGATATCGTTTTCCAACTTGATTTTCCCAGCATTACATCATTAAAAGCTCAGAAGTGCACCACATCCATCCATTATTTTCTGGTAAATCAGGCACAGGACAGGCACAAATGTCTGACTTGCTGTTCCAGGTGATGTTCCTCACCGGAAGTGCAAATTTGGAAAATCACAACTCAGTCTCCGGCAGCAAACAGAAATAAGATTTAATAATAGCATTGACTTCAGGAGCCAGCTCATGGGTGACAGAATCTATCTTTAAAAGACATATGTAAGTTACTTCTGTGTGCTAGGCTTGGGAAAATCATGATACAGTTGATACAGTACTAATGATTTACAACTAGATGTTAGTAGTAGGCTTACTAGATACTCCCATATCATATTATACTGACAAGCTAAAAAATAGAATGCTGTTATTGCAGCTATTGTTGTTTCCCTTTCATTCCAATACTGGGATCCTAAACTGCATCAAACTGAATTCTAGATCTACCCACACCTTCCCACAACGTGGCATATACTTTATTTATCACTTTCAAGTGGAATTTGAGTAAATCAGATTTATTTTAGATCTCGCATTTTAGCGAGTCTTTTTTGACACATCAAAACTACTGTCTTTTAAATAAGGGGTAGTAGGAACTGCAGATGCTGGAGAATCTGAGATAACAAGGTGTAGA
>NC_063342.1:23889917-23928727 GCF_021869965.1 Rhincodon typus
GTGTTCATCCAGCTCTACACCTTGTTATCTCTCGTCTTTTAAAGAATCCTTGTAATCTTAAGATTTTCTCATTTGCTTATCTCCTTTCAAATATAATGTTCAGCATTTAAATTTGTAATATAGCCATGCCCTTCATTGCATAATTTTAAGCCTGCAATGATCTATTTGGTCTTTTCAGGGCAATGACAAGATTTAGACTGAGCATTGGTCAGCTCATCGAGCTCACACCCAATTAATTTAACAGAAAGATCAGGTGGTTAGACACAATCTTTAACTATCTCCCTGTAATGATTTGCTCTGGTAAAATGTACTGCTTGGGTGCACACGTCTGACTTCTTGCCTTTAAGCTGTCACAAAATGCTTCATACCACACTAGAACATTAGGTGCAGGGCCTAGGCAACTGTTGGCTCTTAATTGTTATCAACTGCTGCCAACATATACTACTTCTCTTGGAAATACTGTTCCAGAAGAGTGATGAAGCTAACAATTACAATGTTTAAAACAATGTTTCTGTCCTTAAACTGCAAATGCAGATATGTTAAAAAAGCAAAATCTGAGTTTCTGTTCAATTTTATTCAAACTGTAGTCTCGGTTGTAAAATTTGCCTCTGCTCTAAATGCTGCACACAACTACAAATATTGTCCAGCATATTATAATCAACAGACATTATTATTTCATACAATATAGCTTTATCCATCAAAAAGGTGCATACAACAGCTCAAGCATGATCACTGAAAATATATGATATTTTCACAATATTTAGAATATTGCAAAACCTGCTCTAGTTACTTGAACCTTTTTTTAAATCATTTATGGATATGGTTGTCCCTTCCTAGACCAGCAAGTAAACACTATGTCTAACTATCCTCAGGAAGATGGTGGTGAATTACTATCTTGAACTACAGCAGTACGTGGGTGTTAGACACACACACACACACACACACACAAGATATTTTCAAAATTTCCATTGCAAAACAATTTTAGGACATTTGCCAAGGACTTGCTGTCAAGTCCAATTAAATGCCAAAATTAGGCTTATTTATGTCAATTATAGATTGATTTTGGTATCTTTTATTCAAGGCACAGTGTCCCTATGATAGAACACTTTGCAAGGCATTCTCACAAGGTAATAGATCATGATCATGACTGTGAAATTATACCACTTACATACCTGACCTTCATATCCATCCGTTCACCAACAAAACCTGATCAAGGGGAGGTAGTATGATCAGATTATTAATCTGGAGACCTAGTTAATCTTTTGTGGACCCAGGATCAAATCCTCCCTTGGTAGATGGTGAAATTTGAATTCAATTAAAACCTAGAGTTTAGTCGTGAAATTATTGATAGTTATTGGGGGAAACCCCATTTGGTTCACTAATGTCCATCAGGGAAGGAAACTGCTCTCTTTATCTGGTCTGGCCTATATGTGACTCCAGATGCCACAGGAATACGATAGTTGACTCTTAACTTCTACTTTGGGCAATTCGGAATGGACAACAAATGCTGACCTAGCCAGCAACACCTATATCCCTTAAATGAACAAAAAAAATTACAGTGCACTGAAATTGCCCACTGCCTGCACTGACCCAAATCCCCACATTGTTAGGGTCAGCATTTTTACTGTAGCCTGACATTCCTCATGAACAGGCCCAGCTCCTTAGTCTGTGCCCAGAAGCAGAGGGGGGGTAGTTGCTCCAACTTCCAAGAACCACGGCAACAACAGCTGCCAGCTTCAGTTCCTTCTGAAGGTTGTCCAAAAGCACTCATCTCATCCTTTAGCAAAACTCCAGGAATCTCATATGTCTCCAACTGTCTTTCCTACCTGACCACACAGCAGAGGAAATCTTCCCAGATTGTTCATGCAGACCATAATAAAATAAAATCAGCAAAATAAATTGTAACATAATTAGAACCTGAATAAAATTAAGAATAATGATTTATGATGAAGCATATTTCTTTCACTCACACATACGGTCTTGGAAATACACATCAGATTAATCTGGTAGAATATTCAACAAATTTTTGACAACTTCCAATTTTCCCTCCTGAGAGAGTCGTAGTGATTCATTTTGGCCAATGGCTCTATGAGTACTTTTGGTTACTTTTTATGGATGAATCCAGACAGTTGTCTTTTGAATACAATTGGCAATAGATTCAACAGGATTCTGTCTAGACCTTTCAGCAAAAGATATTGGATAGTAGCCAGTGGGGCCAACATTGACTGTTTTGGGTGGTGTTGGGATCAGTGATAGCAATCACACTAGTTTCTAACTGCCATCAACTAACTTAGCACAAACCTGACCCTATAGTCAACATGAACAAATACTGCCTCTGAAAGACCTTTTCTGAACGACACGGGAAACATTGAACTTATCACTGACCGTACAATGCCAAGATCTGAAGAACACTATAAACCAACTATGAAAGATTAATTCTACTACAATGTCCATATACTATCTATTACCATTGAAACATCCAACTCTTTCCAACCTGTCAATATACTGCACAGCCTTTCTGCACTTGAGCATACAGAAAGACAGTAATACTCTACAGTGATGCTGCTCATTCTTCAAAGAAACACCCACCATCTGTGTAAAGCTAGGAAATACAATACAAAAACCATTTAAGTTTTCTTTAAACCAATAACAATGTTTGTAAATGATGAAGGATAAGAAATGCATGTTTTGAAAGCTGAAGATCTTACATCCTCCAAAGGATTTTTCTCACATTTTCAAAGACTGATTTCAAATGCAGCTTTCAATTTAGGCACATTTTTTTTCCTGTTGTAACATTTGCAGGCTGGTTCTTCTGTATATGTAGAATGTTTTACTGCTGTACTTTTAATTCATTATGTAACCTCCCAATCTCTCCTGATAGTGCTGACTCCCACTGCCAGTGGCTTCATGAGTGTCGCCTTTATAATAGCTCACTCAAATCACCATTTATCATCAAGTGTAAGCCTCCGCCATATAGCCAGGTTTCCTGCTTCTGTACTTGTCCGCCTTAATACCTAGTTAAAATGAAGTGCATGGAAGGAAAAATACAGTGAGCACTGAAGTGGACAAAGCCTTTTTAGTATCAGAAAGGTGTGCGAAAACAAAATGTTCAGCTGCAAACTGTGGTCCAGACCACACACCTTGGTTAAAGTATCTTTCTTTCCTTCTCTAGCCCTCCTATACTATGGTGGATTGTGATACATCACATCCTTACTTAGATTAATTGATCCAGGACAAACCTGTTATTAAACCTTTCCTAGCCCCAGTGGCAAGAAATGTTTCCAACTGTTCTGCTACTGGTGGATTTCATGTTTACGGTCTCCTGACACACCCTCAACACATCTCTGACTGAGACCTACAACTGCCAGCCTGCTGCTGAGCATCAGCTGACAGCATTCTTGAGCTAATCTGTCCGAAGTGCGCAACAGTGATGAATCTCCAAGCAAGTTTATCACCTAGGAAGCATCAACAGGCCATCCACTTTATGTCTACTGCACTTGGAATTCCTCAAGGGAAAGTGTATCACTACTCATTGCTATATGTTCTGTAACAAAGTGCATGTGCATTCTAACATGTTGTTTTGGAATCTCCAACCTTCTAGCTTTCTGTTATTTTCTCCTACACAATGTGTGTTGATACAGGATTTGACTTTCCCATTCTGTTCAATTGTTGAATAATGGCTTATATTCTGTCAACATTCATTGATGGCCATAAGCAAATTCCAGAAAGTACACTGATCAAAATCCAGTTGAAATGAAGCATCACAGTGGACACCTGATTCCTTAGTTTTCTAATCTCAGAGTCAAAATTACATGTACCTATTGTTAAAACATTGTAAATTACAAGGATTCTAATTTTGAATTACAAAGACGCTGGTTTTAAAAGGTGTAAATGGATCCAATTTTTTTGTACTGTTACAATCAGAGTGAAAACGGACTATCGATATTCAAATCCCAACATATGCAAGACGCTTCATGGGCTAAAAATGTTTCTTTTCTTAAAAAGGGTCAAATACTGACCATAATGGCTTGTGTGATTACCTGACCACAGACTAAGGTAAGTCCAGGAAACCCATATGGAATAAACAAAGCCCACTGCATTGATGTCGTCAGAAGTCTGAAACCAGCAAAATTAGTTAGTATCAAGAAATTTGCATCTCTTCGTTAAGTCACACATGCATGATAAACTCACATATTGGAGGTGAAACATTACCTGTGTAATGTTCAGTTTGAAAGGATAATGAACTAGACTCAGGAATATACAAATAGACTTGTATCAAAAGCTGCTTTGAGCAGCAAATCAGAGAGAAAAAACATATGAATTATCAAGAAAAAAAGCAAGAAGTTGCTCTCTCTCCTGGCCTTGCTCAATCTTAAAGTCAGTGCCCAGTCTAAAAGCAACTTGGAACAATAACGATTCGCTAAGAAGTTAGGATCTATAAATTTTGCCATTGCTGCAGAATAAGAATCAACAGTTAAACAACCGGTCTCAGATTTAAAATCTAACATCTGAACGACTCTAAGAACTTTTCTGTCAAAAAAAATTCTGCATGGTCTACTGTTTCTACCTATCAGGCAGCAACTTCTTTTTAAACTCATGGCCTGTGTTTATGTGTGTGTGTTATGTTAAATTTTTAATAATTTTTCAGGGTTATCAAGTAATAAAATTCCTCTCTCTCACACTCAACAAAATATTGTAATTTGACTCCTTCATTTTGTTTTAGTTAAGTATGTTTTCGCTGAAGTGTGCCAGCTGTGTACTAGAAAATTTTAAAAATTGTTGTTACAGACTGAGAGATGATTAAAAGAGTCTCATCTGGTCATAACAGTGAATAGAAATGTGCACTGATATCAATAATTAGAATATTCAATGATACAAAAAATCTCAACTTCATTCCAGGAATGGAATTCCAAAGTACAAATTGAAATATAAATTTATAATTTATTGAACAAGTACTCAAATCACTCAGTGTGATTCATTAATCAATACTGTTATTGAAAGACACTCAGATTCTTTGAACACAACATAATGGTCCTGAAACATTGTTGAAAGACAGTGGTTTATAAATATTTAATACATAAAAATTATTCTGTTCACTATCTCAACTGTTACGCTTTATTTTAAGCAGCTTAATATCTATGTTAAAATAGCAAGGGAATTTGCTAAAGATTTGTACACTATTATTGTGGATTGATAATATTTTATCTCATGTTCTCTACCTCCAGCAGGGTCTCCTCTATTCCTTTGAAATACCAACTTGACTCTCAGTATATTGATTACCAGATTTGACTACATATGGACACTTTGAGAAATATGGTACCTGGCAGGCTAATACTTCCAGTTATGGTCAATTACGATAGAAACATTAGTTGTCAATGGCAGATTGCTTCAATCCACAGGATTTGTACAACAGATAGTAACACAAGATTGCAATGTGTCCCAGTTGCATTCTTCAATACTCAATAGTTTTGCTATTGATCTGGTGTTAAATTTGAGAGACATCCCCACACCCATCATGCAGATGTAGACAGGCTGTCTATCCTGACACTCTTCCCTTGACACCAGGAGTGGCTCCTGACTGTGTTTCTAGCCAAACATTTGTCCAGCTCCTGCAAAACATTGAACCAATGGATAAAAGAGGGTAAAAGAAAATTAACAAATTCCTCTCCACTATTTTGAAGAAGCATCTAATATCCTAAGTATATATGTTATTACATTGTCACGCTAATATTCATAATCTGTTAGATAAAGTTTGCTTCAAGCTTTCTGAAGAAAAGTATTCAGCTGTTGTACCATGTTCTCCCAAAGGCACCATGAACAGCACAACACCCGGCACTTTTCCCTGCAACCGCAGGAAGTGCTACACCTGCCCCCATACCTCCTCCCTCACCCCCATCCCAGGCCCCAAGAAGACTTTCCACATCAAGCAGATGTTCACCTGCACATCTGCCAATGTGGTATACTGCATCCGCTGTACCCGGTGTGGCTTCCTCTACATCGGGGAAACCAAGCGGAGACTCGGGGACCGCTTTGCAGAACACCTACGCTCGGTTCGCAACAAACAACTGCACCTCCCAGTCGCGAACCATTTCAACTCCCCCTCCCATTCCTCAGACGACATGTCCATCCTGGGCCTCCTGCAGTGCCACAACGATGCCACCCGAAGGTTGCAGGAACAGCAACTCATATTCCGCTTGGGAACCCTGCAGCCCAATGGTATCAATGTGGATTTCACAAGTTTCAAAATCTCCCCTCCCCCCACCGCATCCCAAAACCAGTCCAACTCGTCCCTGCCTCCCTAACCTGTTCTTCCTCCCACCTATCCCCTCCTCCCACCTCAAGCCGCACCTCCATCTCCTACCGACCAACCTCATCCCGCCCCCTTGACCTGTCCGTCCTCCCTGGACTGACCTATCCCCTTCCTAACTCCCTACCTACACTCACCTTTCCTGGCTCCATCCCCGCCTCTTCGACCTATTTGTTTCCTCTCCACCTATCCTCTCCTCTATCCGCCTCCCACTCTCTCCCTATTTATTTCAAAACCCCCTTCCCCTCCCCCTTTTCTGATGAAGGGTCTAGGCCCGAAACGTCAGCCTCTCTGCTCCTATGATGCTGCTTGGCCTGCTGTGTTCATCCAGCCCTGCACCTTGTTGTCTCGGATTCTCCAGCATCTGCAGTTCCTACTATCACTGTACATAAGCTGTCCAGTTTCTGCAGGCTGCTCAATACAAGAGGCTTCTTTAATGAAATACCTGCTTATTTTTGTTGGATCTGGGAGAGTGAAAAAGCCTCCCTCAGGCTCCAGAAAACCAATGTGATCTCCTGCTGCTCCAGCTCCCCAACACTTCCTTCTGTGTTTGAGCTGCCCCACTGTTCTTCACAAATCTATCCTCCTTCCTGCTACTGGTCTCATTTTAACGGCAGCTTGGAGGCTCTTCTGCTCTACCCTTGGCACTCAATCCCTTGACAACCATAGATTTCGAGCCCAATATGATACAGCTCCAGCCATTAAAATGAAATAGAGTCCTCTGTAGATGGTACATTCTCACCCAAAATCCTCTTGGATGGAAAATTGCTCTTCTACTGCTCACTAGAGATCCCTGAATGTTGATAAGGGTCAGTGAGAGTGACTGATTTCCATCCACCAGCATCTTACTTTTAGCCAAACCTTGTCAAGATTTTGATGTTTTGGGGTACAACTTCAACCTCCAAATATGATCATGAGCAGTTAGTTCAGCCTGGTCTAGTGAATAAGGCTGAAAGGCTCTTCACCCACAAAGTCTACTAAAGGAGATTGGAGCCAGATGAAGTGGGTGATGTCCTTAATAAGTACTTTGCATCGGCATTCACCAAGGAGAAGGACATAGATTCTGCTAAGTATAAGGTGGGATACATTGAAACTCTAGGGCATGTTCATATAGAGAAGCAGGAGGTGTTAGGTGCCTTGAAAATGATAGGTCCCCAGGGCCTGATAGGATCTATCTTAGAATACTGAGGGAGGCAAGGGAGGAGATTGCTGGGGCCTTAACAAAGATTTTTGTATCCTCTTTAGCCATAGGCGAGGTCCCAGACCAGAAAACAGCCAATATTGTTCCTTTGATTAAGAAGGCTAAAAGGGATAGTCCAGGAAATTATAGGTTGGTAGGCCTTACAGCAGTGGTTAGAAAATTATTGAAGAAGATTACAGGAAAGATGTGGAAGCGTTGGAAAAGGTGCAGAGGAGATTTACCAGGATGTTGCCTGGAATGGAGGAAAGGTCGTAAGAGGAAAGGTTGAGAGAGCTAGGGCTTTTCTCTTTAGAACGACAAAGGATGAGAGGTGACTTGATAGAGGTGTACAAAATGATCAAAGGTACAGATAGAGCAGACAGCCAGAGACTTTTTCCTAGGGTGGAGGTAGCTTTTATGAGGGGACATAGTTTTAAAGTGAAAGAAGGTAGATATCGGGGAGAAGTCAGAGGTAGGTTCTTTACTCAGAGAGTGGTCGGGGCGTGGAATGCATTGCCGGAGAGGGTAGTGGAGTCGGCCTCATTAGGGGCATTTAAGCGGCTATTAGATAGGCATATGGATGATAGTATAAGGTAGCGGTGGAGGTTCGATAGATCTTAGGTTTAGGGTAAAAGTTCGGCACAACATCGTGGGCCGAAGGGCCTGTACTGTGCTGTACTGTTCTATGTTCTATGTTCTATGATTCTTACAGACGGGATTAACTCGCATTTGGAAAAGAATGGACTTATTCAGGATAGTCAGCATTGCTTTGTGCAGGGAGGTCTTGTCTCACAAATTTGATTGAGATTTTCGAGGAAGAGATGTAGATGATTGATGAGGCTACCGCAATGAATGCAGTGGACTTTATTAAAGCATTTGACAAGGTCTGTCATGGTAGTTTGGTCTAGAAGGCTAAGTAATATGGGATCAATGGTGGATTGGTAAACTGGATACAAAATTGGCTTAGGCATTGAAGAGGGTAGCTGTGGAGGAGTGATTTTCTGAATGGAGGTTTGTGGCCAGTGGTGCTCAGTGCTGGGACCTATGTTGTTTGTAATTTATGTAAATTATTTGAATGAAAATGTAAGTGGTCCGATTAGTAAGTTTGCAGACGACATGAAAATTGACAGAGTTGTGGATGGTGAGGAAGGTTGTCAAAGCATACAGCAGGATATAGATCAAGTTGGGCGAAGAAATGGCAGATGGAGTTTAATCCAGACAGGTGTGAGGTGATGCATTTTAGAGGTCAAATGCAAGATAAAAGAATACAGTAAATGGAAGAACCCTTAGGAGCATTGATATATGGAGAGATCTTGGGGGGGCAAGTCACTAGCTCCCTGAAAGTGGCAACACAATTGGATAAGGTGGTAAAGGAGATGTATGGCATGCTTACCTTCAATGGTCAGGGATTTGGGTGTTAAAATTGGCAAGTCACGTTGCAGCTGTATAAGACTTCAGTTTGACCACACTTGGTATATTGTGTGCAGTGCTGGTAGCCACACTATAGGAAAGATGTGAAGGCTTTGAAAAGGGTGCAGAAGAGGTTTGCCAGGATATTACCAGGAATGCAGTGTATTAGCTATAAGGAGAAATTGGGTAAACTTGGATTGTTGTCCCTAGAGCTTCGGACGTCAAGGGGCAACCTTATAGAAATATATAAAATTATGAGAGGCATAGATAGAGTGGATAATCAGTGTCTTTATCCCAGGATGGAAATGTCAAATATTAAGGGGCAGAGGATTAATGCGAGAGGGGGAAAGTTTAAAGGAGATGTCCGAGGCAAGGTTTTTTTTTAACACAGCATTAGATGCCTAGAACTCACTGCTGGGGAGGTAGTAGAAGCAGATATGATAGCAATGTTTAAGAGGCATTTGGGCAGCATATGAACAGAAAGGGAATAGAAAGATATGCACAATGTGCAGGCAGATGGGATTAGTTTAGAATGGCATCGTGGCTGGCACAGACATGGTTGGCTGAAGGGCCTGTTCCTGTGCTGTATCGTTCTATGTTCACTCTTAACCTGTTTGACATCTACATCTTACAGAAAAAAACACTTAAGGGGCATATTTACAGTGGCTACAAGTAATTTGGTTACAGTAAAGAACAGGAAGATTTTACTTGTCCTTACTACTATGGAGTGAGACTAAATTCCAGTTTAACTCACTATTAGTTTACAGAAGTAATTAACAACGCTGTACACCAGCCTAGTTGCTACATTTATTGGAGGTGAACTTCCCCACAGCTATTTTCAGCTGCATTCACGTCGAAGAAACTTGATCTCTCTCAGACAAACATACACTGGGTCAGTTACACTGTAATTCTAGCACAGCTTTTTGTTTAACTAAACAGCTGTTTTTTTCACAAATACTGGCCTGCCCTGTGATATCACAAGCCTCTGCAAATATCTTCCAACTCTGGTTGCTTGTCTGTCCAGTCTACTCTGTGTTTTCAGCTCTGGAAGCCCTTCTTTCAAACTGTAATCTTTTCCAGCACTCTTTTCTCTTTTGAGACCACCCCCTGAAAACATACTATTTCAACAAAGTTTTCAGTCACACTCTGCAATATCTTCCTCTTTGACTCTGCGGTAATTTGTCTGACTACATTCCTATAAAGTATCAGACGATGTTAAATGTCTATTAAAGGTTGAAGTTATTGTTGTTGAGTAATATTGCTGAAGTGCAAATTGGAGGTATGTTAACACATTTTAAAGAATCATTGTGACAGCCATTTTTATTGCAGTCAAACAGTGCTCTCTTGTCCTACTTTAAAGATTTATTTTTGGTGTTAAAAATCACTGTTCATTTTCAAGTATTGGTCCGGTTACATATAGACATTGTTGTGACCAGATGAGGAAGGGTAGAATGGCTACGCACTTTCCCATTCCTCAGTATATCACCACTGTTTTTGTTTAAAGATTACACTTGACAATTCAGTGAATGTTTAACTACTTAAGTGCCGTGTCTGTAATAGGCACCGACAGACAGATTTTCTTGTGGGTCTTAAAATAGAAGAGGACGTTATTAATTGGACTTAATACTCGATCAAAGCAAACGTAATTTAAAAAGCTTCAAATGTCACATACATACACAAGTTACAAAGTGGGATGACGGGCAAATTTATTTTAAATGTACAATAAAAGTCAATGGTGCACAGATCTTTTCATAGAAGCCTTACAGTGTGGAAGCAGGCCAGTCAGCCCATCGAGTCCACACCGATCCTCCTACCCTATCCTGGTAATCTATCTAGACTGCACATCCTTGGACATTATGGGCAACTTAGCATGGCCATTCCACCTAACTTGTACATCTTTGGACCATGGGAGGAAACTCACATTTACACCCGTAAACCCAAACAGACACTGAGAGAGTGAGCAAACTGCAGAAGTCACATGAGGGTGGAATCGAACTTGGGGTCCTAGCGCTGTGAGGCAGCAATGCTAAATACTGAGCCACTGTGCTTTAGCCTATTTTTCTAATCAACCTGTTCAGAGATGTTATTTTCCAGCTCTTGAACCCGGGCCTCATGGTCCAGGAGTAGGGACACTACAACTGTGCCACAAGGGGGCCCACACAGATCTTTTAGCTTGGTGGCTTGGATTGTTTTAGGCTGGGCACAATTCTCTCTGAATTTAGCATTGAATCAGTTTAACAATGTTGAAAGACAATTTGCCTTGCCATCTGGTGATGGCCTGCTGCTGGCTCGATTCTTAACACAGTGTCTGTCATGAGTGGATGGTCCAAAAACAGGGGAAAGAAAAAGAGAGAGAGAGATTCTGTTCTGCTGCCATGAGAAATCACTTTCTTAATCTCAAATGAGGATTGATTGCTTCCTCGTACAATTGTGTCTCACCAACTAACAAGTGACCCAAATATGATCATTGCATGTTGATTTCACGTCCATGACTTAAAGATGTTACGATAATGGCTGAGCAAATTCATTGTATCCCATTGTGTAGAGTCATCCCAACCATTGATTTGCTTCCTATCCAGTTGAATACACAGATGATTGACTGGATGTTTTACAAATGGGTCAGGAGATGGTCTACTCACACTCATCCAAGATGAGTGTCTCTGATGGGGTTTTTCAGAACAGGCCAACTCTATTTTCACGGCTTTGGAATTTGTAAGGACATTGCTGCAAATATTCAGCTACCTTAGCAGCTGCTGGTTTGAGTGATTCGTTTAAAAAATAATTTCTGTTCAGTCTTATTAAAACTGAAAAGGGTTTTCATCCCAATAAACATGTGAAGTTGTGTTTGTTATAAAGGATGGTTCAATAATTATATAAACTTTTTACCACCTGTATGGGCAAGTACGATTGTCTCACATCAATATTGAAAATACCAGATGCTTATACAGAATCAATCTTGCAGCTCTTCTCAGAACAGTCCCTACAACTTGCAAGTCTTCTTTTTGTCTCCATGGTCACTACAGGATTTAACACACAAAGTATTATCTCATCAGAGAACTTTACTGTTTTAAATGTATGCTGTATATTCCAAAGACTGATGGGTTGCATCAAATAGTATGTTCATTTGACTTCTTGCAATGATCAGGGCACTTACTTTTTTTAATTAAAATAGGAAATAACAGACTTAAACACTGAGCAACAGAACAGTAAATGTAAATAAACCAAAGCATAAAAAAAGTTCTCAAGCATCAAGTTCTTTCATTTTACATATTTCAGTTTTCATCTTTCATCTTAGTGTTGTAAATATTATTTTAGCCGACTGGAGATTCCCTACACCATGTTTTGTGAAGTCTGTTATTATACAGGGGATTATTTCTTTTGTGGGATTCTGGAAGTAACACTTGCAAAATAATATGCAGTCAGCACCAGTTGGCCAATGTTGCACACGTGCTGCTCCAGCTGTATAGTCCACTATGGCCCTACAAAATACTTTGATTGAGTCAAAGCCTTTCTATCGATTGGTTCACCTTCAGCTTATTGATTGAGACTCTAACCTATTGGCATTGTCAGGAAGTCAGAGTCAAATTTCTCCTTTTTATGCAGTGAAACACAGTCAACAACACTCCAACCCACTTGCAGTTGACGCCCAGGAGGCCTGCAACCAAACTACTGACCCTTCCCCTGAGCCAAGGTCCATTTGTCAGTTGTGCACATTGCAGCCGTCACACATTCTGGGGATCAGCTGGCTTCAAGTGTGAACAGAATAGGCCTATTAGCATAACTATAGCTCAGCTCTGTCCACTTGATTACAAATTCATTCAAATTAATTAATTTTTAATTTTGCGCTATCTCAACAGTTATAAATCAAGTTAGCTGATCGCTTAAATGTTTGGGGAGATATTAAATGTCTGAGGCGGAAAATGGCAGATCACAGGCTGTGCTTAAACAATCTGTCGCTCTGCTACTGAACAAAAGACAATTATTCCTCATAGACATTAACTCAACCTTATTTTGAAATATCACCTAAATTACTTCTATTGCTTCTGACAAATGCTGTTAAATGCAAAGAAAGGCTTTGATTTACATCAAATAGCTTTCTGCATGCAGAATTAAGCACTAACACTATTAGTGACAGAAAGCCTTGACTTTTTCTGGCTTATTGGCAAAGCAGCCAACTATGACATAATTTACATAAGCTCATCAGACTAGACAACTGTAGGAAGATTGTATGAACTACTATTCAATAAATATATTGAAACTGCTGGATTAAAATCAGAAACCAATTGAAATTCCCTCAGATAAAAGACTGTTCCTTTCAGCTCTGAAATTCATAAAATGTGCCTAATAAGTTATAAGAAGTGTTGGAAGCAGAGAAAGCCACTGAGCTTTCACAATTTTGCTTAGTGTTTAAGGCTCTTTTTCCAAAGCAGTAACTGAATCGTTTTACAATTTACTTGAATAAATTGATTGCTGTGATAATGGTTCACCAGTATGGGCTTCAGTATTGCTGAAAATAAACACATAGTGTAAAAAGCCTTTGCCTTGCTCTCATCAGGACAATTCACAAGAATATCCATTCAAAGGGAAAACCAACATATATACTGCATGAAAGTAGAGTGCTGACTGGTTGGCAAGTGAAGTACGTTTGGTAGAGGTCATGGAGAATGCACCTATTAAGGCTGATTGATAGTTAACATTCAGTGCTGGAGAGTGGTGACACTCTACGACACTTTTCACTGTATTTTGTAGCAAAATACATGTGACAATAAATAAATCAAATCAAATCAAACATTGGATTAGATATGGCCTGTCATTCATTTTACTGGCAGGTTAGTGATGCATACTCAGTAAATGAATGCCAGGCAACTTAGAGGAATGAAAATAAATGACAGTTTTCTTCTCTTTTTGGCAGGGTTGGGGAGGTGAGGTGATGTGGTGAATTTTACAGCAAAGTCATCATGAAACTTTGCTTCAAGCTACAGAAATACTTCTCAGTTAGACAGACAATTGTTTTAATGATTTCTTCAAACTGACCCAGATTTGCACAAAATTAATTGCAATATGAAGCTGACTTTCATGTGTCATGAAAACAAAGTTTCATCATTAAAGTGGATAACAATGCATTTTTTTTTAAAAAAGCAATCTATTAGGGGTACCCTTTTTCAGGAAAATGTTTGAAATTTGACATGCCATTTAGTCGCTATTCTTGCATCTAAAATATCAGGGCTCAGATATAATCATGTGAAAATAATTCGTGGATGAGGGGCTAGTGTCAGGGGGAAATAGGGTTAATCCACTTCTCCTCCACTCTTGAAGATACTGATTCATTGGTGCATTAAAAAGCATCTAGGGCTAATGCCTAAAATAGGCAACAGCCCTCCGTACATACATACAGAGGCTAATGTTTGCTTGACACTTGTTTGCAAATTAGGGATTCCTTCTTCATATCAAATGCCATGCTATTTGAATTCAGGAAAATGACATATATGTACTTCAAAGTGTCTTAAAGGGACCTCACTGAAGGCCATTACCAAAAAAAGGTTACAGAATTGCTGACTAACACTGACTTTGGAGGAGTATAGGTGCTAACCTGGATCTCTTGTAACATTAAGAATAAAAGCTAGACCCTATTCATCATCCTCATGATGGCTTCTCCATTTCAAACTCAGTACAGTAGCTTAGTGGTAATGTGATCGAAGGAGGCCTCAACTAGTAATCGACAGGCACAATTTCAAATCCCACAGCAACATTTAAATTCATGTAATTCAATAACATCTAGAATAAAAAAAAACCCATATCCCTAATGATGATCAAGAATGCACCAAAATATCATACAGCCCTTCTTTAAAACAGGAAACTAAAACAGGTAACTATAGGCCAGATAGCTTAACACGTGCTATTAGGAAAATGAGAGTCTATATTAAAGGATGTAAAAGGAGTACATTTAGAAATATAGCACATAATATAATGAAGCTGATCAGCATGTCTTCATGAAAAGGAAATCAAACCTGACAAATTTATCAAAATTCTTTGAAGAAGTAACAAGCAGAATAGATAAAGGGGAACCAGTGGATATAATATATTTGGATATCCAGATGGTATTAGTAGGTTACCATACATTAGGCTACTTAATAAGGTGAGCCCATGGTGTCAGATTTGAAAGTCATTGTGCATCAATCACATAAAGCTAGCATAAAAGAGCAACAGGTAATTGGGAAGGCAAAGTGAGTATTAGCCACGATTTCAAGGGAAATGGAATATCAAAAAAGGGAAGTTTCACGACAACTACACAAGTCACTAGTTGGACCACACCTGGAATACTGCAAGCAGTTTTGTTCACCTATTTAAGGTGCAGTTCATTGTAGGTAGTTCAGAAAAGGTTCACTAGGTTGATGCTGGGTGTGGAGGGATTTTCTTATGAGGAGAGGTTGAACAGGTTGGGCCTACAATCATTGGACTTTAGAAGAATGAGAGGAGGGCTTATTGAAACATAACGATTCTAAGACAGCATGACACAGTAGATATAGAATTATTGCTTCCATTGTGGGAGACTCTAGCACCAGAGCACATAATCTTAAAGTCAGGAGTTACCCAGTTGGGACAGAAATGAGGATCTTTTCTTTCTCTCAGAGAGTAGTGAATCTGTGGAATTCTTTACCACAGACAGCCGTTGAGGCTATGTCATTATGAATATCCAAGGCTGAGCTGGAATGACTTTTAATTAGTAAAGACATGAGGGGTTATGAAGAACGGCAGAAAAGTAGAGTTCAGAATGACTAGATCAGTCATTATTTCATTAAATGGCAAAACAGACTCGATGGGTCAAATGGCCTCGTTTTGCTCTTATGGTCCAAACCCCTCTAGCCCCCTAATGTCCTTGAAGGGTGGGAATGTACTGTTCCCACACAGTCTGGCATATTTGTGACTCCAGGACACACCAATGTGATCGACCCCTAACTGCCCTTTGAAATGGCTGGGTCAATGTTCCAGTTGCATCGGAGAAGACAGATCCACACTGGCTACTCAAGAATAATAAGGGAAGGGCTAAAAATGCTGACCTTGCAAGTTATACCTACACTCCACAACTGACAGAAAAAATAGTATTGCTCCCAATTTTCTAACTGAAATCAAAAAAAATATTGAGAACCACTTCACCAATGAACATCCTGGGAATCGAATGTATCAGCAGCATCTTGATTATATTGGTTTCTGATGGAATCATCTGAAGTACCTTCGGTAGGTTCACTGCCAAATCTATTAATTAATTACAATGTATAAACTTATAAATATTTCAGGATTATCCAGCTACTTCCGATGACAAATATTGTCGAGCATTTCAAGAATGTTGCAATGTTTAAGCTAAAAGTCACTGTTTTATTTCCTTTCAAGATGAAAAAAAAACTGTTAATTTGCATTGGTTCCCCCTTCATCTTGTTCATTTTGTGCTCTTTTTAACAATGTGGAAGATTCATACCCATTGTGCCATCTTACTTTGAAAAAATGGCATTGTGCAAATTGCAGCCTTTAAAGCAATATTTTCTGTTGAACAATAAAAAAAATTCTCTCTCAAAATACTCATTTAGTAAACTTCTTCTGCCTTCTATTGTTTCATTCAAATACTCGAATAAAATGCCATTTAACAAAATTCTTAACGATTGCCATTTTTACCATTGCTTTTCCTAATATTTTAAAATGACTTCAACAATGTTTACTTGCGTTATGCAGTGATTTTAGCCTTCCAATAGCTTCTCAGCATATTTTTTTCTTAAAATGTAAAACTTTTCACTTTTCTTCTCAGGGATTATTATTGATGTCAGATATCCATTCTGGGTTTAAAATTCAGACTTCTCTCCTTCCAGCTCTAAGAACCACCAATTCAAATGTTACAAACTCTGGTGAACACAGGTAGAACTCCTCGGACAGACAGAGAACTCTGGTTAGCTGCACCCAGGCACAATCCTTTATGTTCTGATGGACAGAGTTTATCTCGTCATGTCAGTTAACACACACACGTACTAGCTGACTTGTACAAATATTGGATGAACCTCAAATAGTTTTAGCAGAAGGATCATTCCAATCCCTATTTCTAAGTCAAATTCTGGAACAGTGGTGTCACATATAACCTTCCGGTCTAGAGAGGAGTGCCACTGCTTGAACCTTCAGCCTGCAGACCTACACTTTCCAAATGGCACATTATTTGAGGCAGCTTTAGCCCAAAAACGGTCTGCTGCATTCTATGAATGTTTAGCACATTCAAAATAAATTACTTTCCCCATTATTACCTTTAAGAAGTGAACATGTTAACATCATTGCAATAAAATTTTGCATGACCACATTGCACACAGTAATTTGTGCCTTAGTCCCACTGCAGGGGATTTAGTCTATAAAAGGCCACACAACTTGGTAACAAGACTGGGGAGGCAAATGAGCCAATAATGAATGCTCAAATCCTGCTAAATGCACACAATATGCATTCTTTATGCCACCAATGACAACCAAGTAAGTGATCTCTGGTCATAAAGTTTAATTACCATCAGCTTAAAGTAATTAAACACAGTAGGTTAATCAGGTTTCCACCTCAGTAATACCATTCTGTTAAATGGGCACAGGTCCCAGTTCCAACATGGCCTATTCCAGCTTCACTGGATTTAACTGCTCACTCGTGAATTGAGTGTTTTATCCTCGTAATTAAATGCTGCACTTTGAGTGGATTAATACTTATTCACTGGCCAAGCCATTAAAAAAAAATCAAACACATGTGGAATCAGTTTCCTTGCATTTCTCTCACAAAAGAAATTGAAGCTACAGTACAGCAAAAGACAAAAAATGACTTTTTTTGAAGAATCTAAAATATAAATGGTCTAATAGTGCAAACTTTTCTGCAGGATTATGATTCCAGGACTCCCTGATGGGCTTTGAATTCATTCCTCTCAATGTTTCTCACTCCCTGCATTTGGAACATACAGTAATACCAGGCTGCGGTAGGAACCAAGGAATCCTGTGGTTAGGACATCAGTTCGACAAGTACATTCTAGGGAATGCCAGCATTTTTACAACACCAAATGAACATGACAAATCTCGCCTTTGCTACTAAAATAGCCTAACATCACTCATCTGTGTAAGGGGTAAAGCTGAGTACTGCAAAAGATGAAATTACATACAACACAGTGCTGCGCATACTTTAGAGTTTGACACTTTCTTTATATTGTCTGCACTTTTAACAACAATTATCAGATAACCTGTCTGCTCATTCATTCCTGGTTAACTATACATGACCCAGCTTTACGAATATCACTAATAGGGCAGTGGTTACAATGGGCACACTAAGGCTGAAAAAATTCTCAAATCCCTCAGCAGTAGGTTGCACTGTTGCAGTAAATTCATTTTTCTTTCCGCCTAATCTAGACCTAGGTTTAAACTGTAAGTTGGACCTAGTTTATACGCATTATAGGATCAGAACATGCACAAGAAATACTCTGTTTAAATCTAGTGCCCGATCAAGTTCAAATAAACTTGCAGTCCTACTGAATTATTCATTCACAAAATCTGAATCACAAAATGGTTATTTAACTCAGTTTATTAGGTTTCTTAAATGTACATCCATCTTTAGTTGCTGTGTAACAATGAAATTAGTATACTTAGTGAGCTGAGCATTTCTGCATAGGAGATGAGGGAAAGTTCTGCATTCAAACACAATTTTCTATTGGTGTAACAAGGTGTATAGCTGGATGAACACAGCAGGCCAAGCAGCCTCAGAGGAGCAGGAAGGCTAATGTTTCGGGCCTAGACCCTTCTTCAGAAATAGGGGAGGGGAAGGGGTTCTGAAATAAATAGGGAGAGAGGGGGAGGCGGATAAAAGATGGAAGAGGAGAAGATAGATGGAGAGGAGACAGACAGGTGAAAGAGGCGGGGATGAAGCCAGTAAAGGTGAGTGTAGATGGGGAGTTAGGGAGAAGATAGGTCAGTCCAGGGAGGATGGACAGGTCAAGGGGGCGGGATGAGGTTAGTAGGTAGGAGGTGGGGGTGGGGCTTGAGGTGGGAGGAGGGGATAGGTGGGAGGAAGGACAGGCTAGGGAGCGGGGGACGAGCTGGGCTGGTTTTGGGATGCGGTAGGGGGAGGGGAGATTTTGAAGCTTGTGAAGTCCACATTGATACCATTGGGCTGCAGGGTTCCCAAGCGGAATATGAGTTGCTGTTCCTGCAACCTTCGGGTGGCATCGTTGTGGCACTGCAGGGGGCCCAGGATGGACATGTCGTCTGAGGAATGGGAGGGGGAGTTGAAATGGTTCGCGACTGGGAAGTGCAGTTGGGGAGCCTACCTCTTTGTAGTTTACGTGGAACAATCCCTCTTTCGTAGCTACACTGGCCCTAAACCCCACCTCTTCCTCCGTTACATTGATGACTGTATCGGCGCTGCCTCGTGCTCCCACGAGGAGCTCGAACAGTTCATCCACTTCACCAACGCCTTCCACCCCAACCTTAAGTTCACCTGGACCATCTCTAATACCTCTCTCTCCTTCCAGGTCCTCTCTGCTTCCATCTCTGGCAATCACCTAGAAACCGATATCCATTTCAAGCCCACCGACTCCCACAGCTACCTAGAATACACCTCCTCCCACCCACCTTCCTGCAAAAATGCCATCCCCTATTCCCAATTCCTTTGCCTCCGCCGCATCTGCTCCCAGGATGAGGCATTCCACTCCCATACATCTCAGATGTCCTTATTTTTCAAGGACCGCAACTTCCCCTCCTCAGTGGTCGAGAACGCCCTCGACCGTGTCTCCTGCATTTCCCGCAACTCATCCCTCACACCCCCTCCCTGCAATAACAACCAAAACAGAATCCCCCTCGTCCTCACGTACCACCCAACCAACCTCCGGATCCAATGCATCATCCTCTGACACTTCCGCCATCTGCAATCCGACCCCACCACCAAAGATATTTTTCCCGCCCCACCCTTATCTGCTTTCAGGAGGGACCACTCTCTCCGTGACTCCCTTGTCCGCTCCACACTCCCCTCCAGCTCCACCACACCCGGCACTTTTCCCTGCAACCGCAGGAAGTGCTACACCTGGCCCCACACCTCCCCCTCACCCCCATCCCAGGCCCCAACAAGACTTTCCACATCAAGCAGATGTTTACCTGCACATCTACTAATGTGGTATACTACATCCGCTGTTCCCGTTGTGGCCTCCTCTACATCGGGGAACCAAGTGGAGGCTTGGGGACCGCTTTGCAGAACACCTACGCTCGGTTCACACTAAACAACTGCACCTCCCAGTCGCGAACCATTTCAACTCCCCCTCCCATTCCTCAGACGACATGTCCATCCTGGGCCTCCTGCAGTGCCACAACGATGCCACCCGTAGGTTGCAGGAACAGCAACTCATATTCCGCTTGGGAACTCTGCAGCCCAATGGTATCAATGTGGACTTCACAAGCTTCAAAATCTCCCCTCCCCCTACCGCATCCCAAAACCAGCCCAGCTCGTCCCCGCCTCCCTAACCTGTCCTTCCTCCCACCTATCCCCTCCTCCCACCTCAAGCCCCACCCCCATCTCCTACCTACTAACCTCATCCCGCCCCCTTGACCTGTCCGTCCTCCCTGGACTGACCTATATCCTCCCTAACTCCCCACCTACACTCACCTTTACTGGTTCCATCCCCGCCTCTTTGACCTGTCTGTCTCCTCTCCACCTATCTTCTCCTCTATCCATCTTCTATCCGCCTCCCCCTCTCTCCCTATTTATTTCACAACCCCCTTCCCCTCCCCCATTTCTGAAGAAGGGTCTAGGCCCGAAATGTCAGCCTTCCTGCTCCTCTGATGCTGCTTGGCCTGCTGTGTTCATCCAGCTCTACACCTTGTTATCTCAGATTCTCCAGCATCTGCAGTTCCTACTACCTCTTTCTATTGGTGTGCTTGATTTAAATGAGGAATGGTATGCAAATTAATGGAAAGGGGTTTAATCTTTAGGACTCTGAATAATAAGACTGAATTAAAGTAGGTTTAGTTTTTAATAGAAATTCACTACAATTATATCAATTCGGACACAATAGTAGCTACCAAATTCACCAAGCAAACATCATATAAAGCTTACAACTCGGCAAATATAAAACTGTTGGGACCAACTAAACGAGATGTCAGGATACGATCTTTTCAATGGATCTCGAGACAGCAGATCTTGAAACAAGGGGCACTAAAATTACTTTGAAGAAACTTAGCTGACCACACAGTGTGCTCAACTTAGCAACCATCCTGTCTGCATGACACACAGCCACAAATCTGTGTTTGCTGAAGATTGGAGAAGTATGAGGTGACTTGATTGAAACATATAAAGTCCTGAGGAGCTTGATAGGTTGGATATGGAGATGATGATTCCTCCTATGGGAGAATCTAGAACTCGGAGTCACTATTTAAAAATTCGGGGTTGCCCATTTGAAGATGAGGTGATGTGATTTTTTTTGGGAGGATGATGAGTCTTTGGAATAAAACAAAGATCTGTGGATGCTGGAAATCTGAAAAAAAGCAGAAAGTGCTGGATAATCTCAGCAGATCTGGCAGCATAATGTTTCAGGTCTTATAACCCTTCCAAACTGACAGTAGCACCACTTCTGAAGAAGGGTCACTGGACCTGAAACTCTAACTCTGTTTTCTCTCCGCAAATGCTGCCAGACTTACTGAGTTTCTCCAGCAATTTCTGTTTTTGTTTCATGAGTGTTTGGAACTCTTCTTCAAAATGCAGTGGAAGCAGAGTCTTTAAATATTTTAAGGAGGTGGGCAGTGAAGGGGTTCTGGTTTGTGATCAGTAATTTGTTGATTTTTAGGTGGTTCAAATCATCCCCAGATCCCTGGGTCTGACACTGGATTTATTTAGGGAATGTGAAATGAAAGAGGCAGTAGACAAGTGTTTCAGGGCAAAAGAAGCTCTGTGTTTGTTAAATACAGAAGGTAATATTACAATAAATAAAGGCAAATACAACAGTGAAATTGATACTATCAATTATACAAGAGGACAGTAACTAAACACCATTAAATTAAAGATAGTGGGAACTGCAGATGCTGGAGAATCTAAGATAACAAGGTGTGGAGCTGGATGAGCACAGCAGGCCAAGCAGCATCAGAGGATCCAGACCCAAAACGTCAGCCTTCCTGTTCCTCTGATGCTGCTTGGCCTGCTGTGTTCATCCAGCTTTACACCTTGTTATCTGCTATTAAATTAAATACAGGTTAAACACTATTAGAACTGACCAACAGGGTTTTAATCACGGAAACTTTTAATCAGGCTTCATACTTTTGGTGTCCCTGTACTGTATCCACCCACCTTCCCCTCTCTGCCAGCTATGTTGGATATTTTGGGGTCTGGAGAACATAAACTCACCCAGTGATTTTGAACTATAGCTGGCTGTTCCTGTTTGCCGTAGCCGGTGCTTTGATGAAGACCTCGGACAGTGTAGGCCTTCAGTCTGTGTTGAGTCCACTAATGCAGTAGGATGCGTAATGGATTTAATCGGGTGGTTTTCCTTACTTTGTGGTGGTTTTCACCTCAGGATGTGTCTGAGGCCTTGTGGAGTCAGTCGGGTTGGTGTTTTTGGAAGTTGGCGGTTGTCAGATCCGCTGGTCGAGGGTCAGTCGCTGTTGGTTATCCTGACACGGAACAGGCCTGTGTCAGTCGGTTTTGAGATTGCTGTCAGGATCCCTCTTCTGGAGATAGCTGTACAGATAGTTCTCGGGGAGGATCCCTCTCCTGGTGGTAAGCTGTGCAGAAAGTTCTTGGGCGGATAGCTCTTTCAGGTGAAGCCGGGGCCTGCCATTGTACTAATCGAGGGCCTGTTATCTTCACGTCTAATCTGCGCTTGCCATTGTGTTACTGGTGTCCCTTTGAGACAACTGGCTTCCGGCTAGTGATGAAGGGTCTAGGCCCGAAATGTCAGCCTTCCTGCTCCTCTGATGCTGCTTGGCCTGCTGTGTTCATCCAGCCCTGCACCTTCTTATCTCAGATTCTCCAGCATCTGCAGTTCCTACTATCTCCGGATAGTGAAGAGTAGGTGTGAATGTATTTTGATTAAATAGAATGTCCGGCAGCTCTGCGAATGAATATTCATTGAAGTTAAATGTCCTGTATCTGTATAGGTTACAAGGTGTGTGGGACTTTTTTTGTAGCCCAAGGTGGCAATGGTGAGTTTCAGTCTGGACTGTTAGGTCTGGTTGATTGTTCTCTTAGAGTCGAGGTGCAAATTGGATTTTCAGGCTGAACAATGGTTCCAGGCAGCCATCTCTGTCTGTTGATTTCTCCCAGAGTCTTCAGCCCAGCTGCTTTTTTTTTTCCATTTTTAAAGTCCAGGCTTTTGGTCTAGTCTTTTAAATTTTTGCTTAATCCTAAAGAAGATTCTTAGTAAGCATGGGGATGAAAGATTATCAGGTGTGTGAGATTGAGATCACAGTTAGATCAATCATGATTTCATTAAATGGCAGAGAAATGAGGGGTTGAATGCCCTACTCCTGTTTCTAAGCTGTTCACGCACTGTTTTAATCATGGGAAAAGTTAGAACTTGTCACCAAAGCACTCCAGAGAATAGACCGAGTAAGGCAAAATAAACATGTGCACACTTTCCCCATCTGTTCACAATGATACTGGCCATGAACTAATCCAAGACAATGCTACCATCCAAAGTATATCTTCCACACATCCTTCTGGATCATTGGTTGCAGAATAGCACAGGCAAAGGTAATACTTCTATCTCATCTCAATTCTCGACATAAATGTGGGAGAAGAGCTGGGTAGGGTAACAGGTCTTGTTTCGTATCTTCGTAAGTTTTTTAGTGGTGTTATTACCCTTGTAATATCTATGCTGTCTGACCTTTACCATGCTATGCACCAATGTAACAATTCCTCCAGACTATATACAGCCCTGACGCATAGCCAGTGAAAGCTGTGATCTAAATATGTTCCTCTTGTTAATCTTTGTTTCTATAACTGTTGTTATCACTGCTCCTAATGCAAAGAAAACAAAAACAATATCACAGCAAGTGAAAATTTTACCCACCTTTCCAATTATCTTCTGCCCTCTCAAGTCACAAGATTTTTTAACAAGTGCCAATTGTAGACAGAACACGTTATCTGCTTGATCTCAAACTATAAATTATTTAATCAAAAACAGGAGTTGCTGGAAAAGCTCAGCAGGTCTGGCAGCATCTGTGAAGAGAAATCAAGAGTTATCAAAGTTAAAGGTTTTGAAGAAGGATCACCGGACCCGAAACATTAACTCTGATTCGGGTCCGGTGACCCTTCTTCAAAACCTTTAACTTTGATAACTCTTGATTTCTCTTCACAGATGCTGCCAGACCTGCTGAGTTTTTCCAGCAACTTCTGTTATTGTTTCTGAATTACAGCATCCACAGTTATTTCAATTTTTATGAATTATTAATGTTATTTCAGTTTCAGAGTGCAACAATAGGAAGCACTTAATAAACAGAATTTACTGTCTGAAGTGAAAACAGGCAATTTTGGTAAGTTTGCTTCAAGGCTCCCCCACAACATCTATACAAAGTGAAATATTTTCCGTTGAAGTGATATAGTATGATTGTAGGTTATCTATTGTGCCAACGTGGTATACTATAACTACAGTTTATTTGTTACAACAAATCTGAAATAAAAATCAGGAAAAGATTCCCCAAACCTATTAATCATTTGATCCTGCACTGAATTTGTGGGCATGAGCATTGAAGTACTCAATCTAGTCAAATGCATGTATACAACATTCTGGAATGGAATTAAGCTGCGCATTTCAGTCAAAGCAGAAAAAGAGATGTTCCTGGACCATGTCTAAAACAGGTCTCAGGTGTAAATAAAGGCTCAATGACCAGGCCTGTAGGGCACCCACTGTGCTCAGGATGGGGGTCCAGGCCAGGACTAGCACCAGGGCTACGAATTCTGTCCCTGCTCCCCCCCTACTGAAACTGGTTTAAGGCTCCTCAGCCAAAGTTGGGGAGCGCTTAAAATGATCACTGGAGGTGCACCTCCAAAAAAAGTTTGGTTTTGAAAAAATACTTTCTTACCTGAATGTGGATCTGGGAGGTGCAGCAGTCTGGTGCTGAAGGCCACTACTGACTTCTGTTTGCCTGTCCCCCCCGCTCCGATTATTACTGAGCTGCCACCCAAAATCCAATGGTGTCTGACCTGCGAGTGGTGGACGCCCAGCAAGAATCTGAAATTGGTCGGCCTCATTTAAACGAGGCCAGAAGTCAAAGTGTGATGGGCCTCAAGCTGTATTTGTCTGGGATTGAGGTCATTACTGACAAATTACACAGACCAAATTCTCTTGGTGTTCTGAAGAGGGGTCACTGGACCCGAAACATTAACTCTGCTTTCTTTCCACAGATGCTACCAGACCTGCTGAGTTCCTCCAGCAATTTCTGTTTTAATTTCTCTCACCAATGATTTCAAGGTTCTTCAGTTCAATTGCAAATAGTCAGTTTTTTTTTAATATAGAGCAATAAATACTTAAGTAACCCAAAACCTTTCAGGATTGTCACAATTTCTTCATTTATTTTTGGAGGTAAATAATTATTGTACAAGTATGCCAGATATTCAGTTTGTAAGTATGTGGCTTCAACGTAACAGAGAACACTATGCAGCCCCAAAAGGCCACAGGATCTTTCTTAAATACACATTTGCTGGTGAAAAGGAGATATCATCCATCACAGTCACATGTCCCATTGTCTTTTGGCAAACCCACGCTGGTCATCAGGTCCTTGGTCAATAGCTCACCAGCAGTGCCTCTGCTGGAAAGGGGAACCCAGATTACATGTTTTGCTACACAACAACAGTGTATTTTTCAAGCACAGCCTAACCGCACAGCTCTGAAGAAATGGATATAACAAAGTTAGCAACAATAGTTGTGAGAACAAAGGAGGAATGCTTTGATGTGATGAATAGAAGAAAACTAGTTTTGCTGCTTACGCTAACCTTTTTCCCCCTTATGGGCATCTTATAAACGATCTTTTACTTTATGTGGGATTTAGTGTTAAATTATGTAGATCTTCTTTCAATTGGCCAGTGCAACATCATCTTATAACACACTTCCTAAGTTCAACAACAACAAGCAGAAAATGGCCTCACTTCAAAAGTATCAAGAATCTTACTGTGCCTAATTTTCTCACAATTAAAGAGCAATTTAAAAATATAGGAGTTTAATGATTTTGACAATACCTTTTAGAATTAAAACAAATCACAATCCCAGTTATGTTAGCTGCACAGTTTATCATGAAAGCATCATAATCTCCCTCGTCCCATTTTGAGTTAATTTTTTGAATTCAATCTTTTGAATTCAATATCCAGCTCACAACCTTTACTTAACAAAATTGAGACGCACAAGTCAGGAATTTTTTAAAAAAGTGACAGGGAGTTCGTATGTTGTCGAATTTGTAAACTGACGAATGAACATATGAAATATATTACATTGCACAGTAATTGGGCAATTTATTTCGTAAAGATTTTCATCCTTCTAAAACTTTTCTTGGGCCCAGGGTCTTTCTTTGAATATTTTGTAGAATGTCTTTAACATAGTGTGGTGAGTAGCATATTATGAAGAGATAATTATGGTTATCTTAGAACATGCTTTCTAGATTGTTGATTGAGCTTTCCATACAAGACTGAACAAAAATCTCTGACATATTTCAAATGTCCACTAGAATCACATTTTGATTCCTAGGTACCTGAAAAACGTAAGAGGAAGAATAATATTTATTAAATCTCTACAAATCTCCAAAACAAGACTGTTTTTTGTTCCAGTTGACATATGGAGGGCCTCCTAATAAGGGACTAACTAAAATTTTGGTTCACAACATTTTAAAAAAAATTTCACCGGTGCAGTAGCATTGCCTAGCATTTGGGTTGTTTATCCCTGCCAATCTTATGCAGATGCACATGTTCTGATGATTTTTAAATACATTTCTTCACAGGGAGTAACCCATGGCAGCCACTGAATCTCAGTGCCCATGGAAATGCATTATGCCAAAGTGAGAAAATATCACAATGCCCATTTGACGCCATGGGTACTAGTATCATATTGTACCCAAACACATACTTATTACGATCATCAACATCACATACACTACTTTTCATTGAAGTTTTAAACCAAATTTTCACTTTCATCTGTACAATAGTGTTGCAATTTGACGAGTATGGTTTCCAGATGGACAGTTGAAGATTTTTGTTTCCAATATTATCTCATACATTACAGGTATAGTTTTCACTAGATACATTGAATCTGAATACAAAAACTTCACAAGATAATTAATCCAAGACATCAAAACTTTTAACTGCAGCATAGACACTAGTGGTAAAAGTATTTATTTAGCACTGATATGTTGCTTTTTGTACAGTGATTGGATTGTTGGTGCATAATTACTACAATCACTGGCTTATGGAATGATCATTTTTAACATTTTTTATTTATGGTGCAACATAAGATTGACTTCCAACTCAGTTGAAGGGTGATGAAAATGTTTTGGATACAAAGCAAAGGTGGGCATGCTGTTAAGTAACAGATCAACCACAATCTTAATGAACAATAGAAGTGACTCAAAGATGCAAAGGACCTATCCCTGTTCCCACTTTTTACCTAGGATGTGTATTACCATTAACCTGGCAACAGTAAGCCTCTGCAGTTATTTCACTGTTAACAATAACTACTTTCAGTGTTAATCCACAGGTTGACCATCGTATTCCAACAGCTGTTTAAAAAGAAGCAGTAGCACAGGCTCACATTCTTGGCTATAATGATTTCCAACAGAAGTGCCATTAGTAGCAGGAAGTGCCTCCTCAAGAGTGTGTGCATGTGCAAAAGCTGATGAGATGCAAATCAAGTCCTCAGGATTCTTTTTTGCATATTTCTCACCTCTAGACTGTACAAAGCTAAGATTGCTGGCATTTGCTATTGTGAAATAGCAAGATGAAGCTCAAAGTGAAATTCAAGGCTGATGCGAGAACTGGCAAAAAAAACTGCAGAACTTAAGGTGTGAACTAGTTTTTCACACTTTCATGTTGTGCTTCACTCATTGGTTTTTGCTAATTGCTATTCTACGACAGCCTTCATTAACCCTTCATCCATTCAACAGAGAAAGTGGAAGCTTGGGAATTATGCCTTTATCTACTTACAACAGAAAGAGGAGGGTGAGGCAGCTCAGGCACATGACAAGTTGATCACATGGTTTGAGTTTTTGTGCATGCTGTTTAGTGACAGGTCTAACTGCCACTGATCGCTATCATAATGAGGTGAGACCCTTAAGAGGTCAACGGCCTCAATTGGCAGCGGAGTGCAAAGGATATCCTGCCAGAACTTCATTCGAGTAGAGGCAAGAAAATGGCAGGATTTAGTTATGCCAAAAAACTCACCAACAGAGGCAGCAGAAGATTCAACATCTTTCAGGTTCACTCCCTTCACATGTGAAAGACAATTGGCAGAGTAGTTTGAAAGGGATCATAGCTATCCCCTACAGCCAAGCTGATGAAAGCAGTACATTCTTGGAGAATATCAGCTGAGCAGCACTCAAGATTCATATGATAACCAGAACCATTATGCAGAATGTGAGACAACAAGGCATAGAGCTGGATGAACACAGCAGGCCAAGCAGCATCATAGGAGCAGGAAGGCTGACGTTTCGGGCCTTTGGCATTTTCAGATATCTGGATCAAATCTAGCAGTTTCCTACAGTATAACCAGAATTGGATTTCAAGGCTTTTGATGACTTGCCAAATGCTTTACAAGTTTCCCAGTCTTGTTGGGTTTCCCAGTCTTGTTGGGCTCCCCAAGGAAAGTATATGCACCATCTTAATTCCAGGGATGATTTTTTTCAGACTGTCTTCACAATTTCTGTTAACAGACATTGTTCTACCACCCACTGATAGGCTTGGAAAGCAGCAGGCTTTGGTCAAACATGCAGATGGGACTCCAAGGGTCTTAAGCCCTGAGGTGCTAATGATTGATGAATAAGCCCTTCACCATCTTTCCCACCTGCCTGATTAAGGGCAGTATCCAGATGCCTATTAAAACTTGAGTTTTCTGCCTGCCCAAATTTGCATGAAATAAGCAGAATGTTTTGCTATTTAATTAGATAGCTTTGTTTGAATAATACAGGTCTGGACAATGAATTGAATAAAGGGAGAAATGAGGCCATGTGGCCAGAATTGCGTTAATAATCGACATTTAATTTAAAAACCTTAGCATCAGGGCCAGAGTTCTGAGATATATTAATTTAGACTTTCAAAGCCTAAATGCTTCAACCTTAAAAAATTGTACAGTACAAATTGCAGAATGCATTGCTAGTCCAATTTCCATCAATTTAGTTGTTCAATTAAACAGGCTTAAATTTGTGCTAACCTAAATTTAACCTTCCTGCGACAGAACTAGTTCTAACCTTAATTAATTTGGCTAAGTTTCAGCTAACTGTAGGTCACATTTAAAATCCAAGTTTAGGACTAGAAGGCTGGCATTTCAACGTGTTTTAATTTATGTTTTCTCATTTTTAACGACGAATTAGTAATGTTGAGAATTGTATTTGTAAAGCTTGAGTCTGTTCATACCAACATACCTGACCCCAGCCTGATATCACTGCTCATAACATTAGTGACACAAAACTCCACATTTAGCATTCATCCAAAAGCTAAATATCGCAGATGCTGGAAATCTGAAATAAATAAAAATGCTGAGAAGGCCCAATAAGTTGGGCAGCATCTGTGGAGAGAAAAACAGTGTTTAAAGCTGGTGACTCTTCATCAGAATTGATGGTAGGTCATTGAGATGAAATCTTAACTCTACACCGGCTTCCACAGATTCTGTCAAACGTACAGACCACTCACATCATTTTCTGCGTTTATTTAGTATTAACTCTTTGACTTCCAACATAATATAATGCCGGGGCTCTCTACGCTAGAGTCAATGAGAATATTCAAGACTGACAGCAATGATTCTTGACTAGCAAGGGAATACAGTAACCTCTGAACTGATGGCAACATGGAGTTGATACATAAATTCAATCGTGATTTTCTTGCATGGCCAAGAGTGGGTGTGTAACCTCCTCCTATTTTCTATTAAGAGCTGATTCAGAGTTGATAAATATCCTCCTGCAATCCAAAGCTGCAAACATCTGGATGGATCTAACCCTTTTTTTCTATCAAATTAGCCCTGAATTTCTGAATTGTTTAGACTAACTGCTGCACTGATATTATTAAGCAGTGCTTAAGTCTCCCTGGAAAAGCTTCATAAAATCTGTGAAACAATGGTAGCACTTCATGGGAAAATACATGAGAAAACAGATTCAAATTTCCAAGCTTCTTTCCATGTTGTTTGTTTGAATATTAAATGGTTTCTATGGATTCAAAAGTTTTTGATGGTATTGTTATTGGTAGCTCCTTCAATTTGATTTCAACTCTTAAAACATCCTTTTAGTCATTCATTGTCTGTTGCAGTACTTAACAGTGAACCTTAGGCTTATTGCGAGTGTTTGAAAGAGGCATAATAGAGAGGGAGAAAGAATGAGAGAGAGGGAAAGGAAAACATCAACATTCTCTTCTCTGAAGCATCACAAAATTACAGTTAAAGTTCAAGTGCAAGCTTTGGTTTCTCCATTTCATTTCTTCGCTGTTACTTTTCGAAAGCATACCAAGTGAAGGAGCCAGAGGTCACCATCTCAGCTGTCACTGCTATGAAAGATGATTCATTATTAGCCTCTATTAAGCACACTCTTGAAGTACTACCATAATGGGTCCTTCAAAAACATCCAAGAAAGAATTCTGCCACTCAAGTGTTGCGGATGTGCCACATTTCCACTCAACGACAGATGCTGCTGTAGCTCACCCATCCAAAAGAACAGTTAAGGGGTCAAGTGGGAAACAGGAGATAGAAAGCATTGCGGGAGCAAATTACTGCAGATGCTGGAATCTCTGATATATTGCACTGCTGTTGGTTGTGATATCTGTTTTTTTTTCCCTGAATGGCAGGTAAGGAACGCATTACAGAAAACAAGGTGAAACCGAGAAAACAGTCCTGGTCACGCAAAATTGGAGCAAATGACTGCCCCCTTTCATCATCTGCAGCTCAATGATCTCTTCACTGACATTGTTTTTATTCAATTTTCAAAGAGGAGGTTTGTTCCTTTCCACCAGCTCTCTACCTACCTGTGACGCTTTCTAGTCGTTTCAACAACCTGAATCATAACTTAGAGCGATTTCTACACTGCTGGGCCAATGCACTCATTTAAAAACAATTTGTTCAAAATGCTGGTCACAGCATTGTAAATTGCCTCTCCTTAAAATAGTTGGTTTCAGTTAAGAGGCTGTAAAGTTAGTGGAGCATCCACAGTTTTATCATGCAACACCATCACGTAGGTTCAATTAACTCTAAGGATCAACAAAGGGAAGAAATAACAGAAAAGAAGGCAAGAAGGGGTAGGGTTGAGGATATTGAAATAACCTGGACTTAATACTTGTCCAAACAATGTAGAATAAAATACCAGACTTTGTCAGATTTATTATCAGCACATTGTTAGTGATATAATACTTGTATATGTTTGTATATATATATAATACTTGTATATGTTTGTAAACATTTTATTTGATTATTTTTGTTTGTCCTGCTATGTTTATTTAAATTGAAATAAACCAATGGCTGCAGCGCATTTTCTAATGATAACCTAAATATTTGGAATGTTGCATGCAGAGTGTTATCACTTGTCCATACTTTTGGCCCAGATTACAAATTGCTCTCTACCAGTATTCAGTAAGTATAGCAAACATTTTTGTTTTAAAGAAGTGTACAGCCCAGTCGAGTAAATGTTAATGTTAACTTGGCTAAGTTAGAAGTCTTGAGATTTGTGGATTGGAAGATTTATGGATCTGCAAGCCATATCTGGAGTTTGAGAACACTATCATCTCAATTAACATCATGCTGTCGTACTGAGAGAGAGATGTAAGATGTGGGGCACTGTTTCCTGACAGAACCTCAAGAGGAAGCTGACTATGATGGTTTGGATGGCCATTAAGTGCCCATGGTATAATTTGAAAAAGAGTTCCAGTTGATTTTTCTCCTTTTAACTAATAATACCAAAAAATCATTTTATTGGTCACTTATCTCACTGCTATTTCTGAGAAAACTTGCAATGAACAAAATGGCTTTTCTTACTTACACAAGTAATTGTAGTGTCAAGTGATTTTGAATACTTCTGAAACATATGATAATTGCTACTTTAAAATATAAATTGAAATTCTCTTTCTCTGATCCTATCTGTATTTCTCAACTAGCATCTTTCAAAAATCATATCAGGATTCATTTCAGGGAGAAGCACTGTAGTGATTGTAAAGAGGTCAGTCAGGTGGACGTCAGAATATGAGTTCCCTGATTGGGGCTGTTAATATGGTTTAGTCAGGGAGCCCTGGCTGACAGATATAAACAGACATGTCAGAGGTTCTGCGACCTGGCTCTGAGGAAGCTGGATCAGTGTCAAGGACTCTCCATGTGTAAATCAAAGGCGCCTTGTTGACAGGATACTGGATACCGGCCTCTGTGGAGTTATTTCCGGCACCGGTGTAGAAGATTGGATTGAGATACTATTGAGAGTGTATCCAATTTTTTGACTGAGTCACTGAGACGAATCAGTCCAGAAAAAGAAGAAAAGGTATTGTTCTCAGGCTTCTTTAAGACATTCAGCAAAGTTGTACTTTGAAGAGACTTCTGTTAAGGATAAAGAATTAAAGGAGTAAACACACTTAAAAAGGGAAATCCTCTCAATTTCTATTACCTTTGTATATCCATTCAATTATTTGCTGAACAAATGAATTGAGACATACAATTAAAAAATTTTGATAAAACAACTCTATCACATAAAAATATCCATGAGCATGTCAAGCAGATTCAATATTTATTCTATACAGTGCTTAGACAATATGCTGCGTGTCTTTTAAAACATTATTAATAGCTTGGCCTGAATGTATTCTACTTAACCACTCTAAACATCTGCCGAAGTGTATTTACACTAAAGAACGCCCATTTCATGATATTGCAAAGGAAATGGGATAAGGGTAAAATCAGTCAGGTTTTAATGGGTTTTTTGGCATTCTTTGAATGAACCTGGAGTGCCATTATGTGCAAAGTTAAACAATATACCTTTGTCTTATCAGTATGCCAGTACTTTGAATGGGACAATGAGTACAAAAAATAATTGATTAAAAATTCACTGTTTCAGTAAATTTGATTAAACTATGCTCACAAGTATTTTGGTCTATGCAATTTGAATGATAATAGATCAAACTCATATTTTGATACTTTTGTGTCATTAACTTACAAAATCAATTCTAAAGAAATGCTTTGTCAAAATATGGCAAGGATCAACACTCAACCAGATCAAAGCACAACCTCATAAGAGACACTTGTAGCCCACACAGCATGTAACAAAGAGCAGTACTTGATATCCCAAGGTAACCATGAAGGCTCAACTTGCACAATTCATGAGAACCAATAACCTTCCTGTATTTCTTTGCCAAGTGCACTCACACAGCAATGTATAACATTTGGGACTCCACAACTCTCAAACATGAATAAATAGAACTCTGTAAAATGCCAATTGTGACCTAGGATTAGCAACACTTGGTTATTATAAAATTCAATTATATTTTTCCCTTATGGTTCTGGAATTATGACAACAGATTAAAAAAAAACAAGATGGGCTCAAAAGCTGATGAAAACATTAAAACAGAATCAATTTTATCCATATTGGATAGACTGTAAATAGAAGGGAAAAAAAATGCAATAAAATATTCTAATACAATCAATTTTAAAGATAAATTCCAACCCGATGGTACAAATTTACTGATACAGTATGAATTCTTAAAAATGTTTGCGGATTAATACGTTAAATTACCTTGTAAGCAAAGAGGGTTTGGCAAATCTGTTCAAACTGATAACATGTTTCTGAAACAGGTTCAAACAATTCATAAACTGCTGAATGGGAGATTTTCCTAATTCTAACTCAGCTAATTGTTACCTTGGCACGTGCTTCCTCTTTCTTCATATCCAGCATTGCACAGGCACTTCCCTATTGGCACCAGCCATTCTCCATCTGTGCTGCAATACATCCTGGGTGGGTCCTCCTCCTTGGAATGATTGACACAGGAACCACGTACCTCCACAAGAGACAGGGAGTCTACTCCAGGCACTGTGTCTGGGAACATAGCCAAGTTCCTTGTGATAAAAGGACACTTTTTGAAGAAGACACGCACAGACACCAAAGCAACACAGGCACCAACATCCTGAAAGGCCAAATAAAATCCTTTCTTGTTGATTGGCCCAACCTCACGGACCTCAGTGTTCAGCTTGAGGATTCGATCACCCAGGTCCATCTGGGTGAAGCTCTCGTCTGCAGCAATGGTGTCAATCTTTACAAACTGGCTTTCCCTGAACCTGACAATGTGATCTTCATCAGACTCCATGTAATAGAGGTTGAAAGTTTCTTTACAGGACCCCAGCACCAAAGGGATGCTGTTGCAGTCTCTCAGTGTGAACTTCAGTTCAACATAAACCTTCTGAGCAGAGTTCCGTGGAATCCAGTTTGTCCGTAGCCAGTTGTTCTGACTGGGTTCCATCACATTGCATACCTGGTAGGTACGGATCGGTATGTAGTGCTCATCCACTCCACTGATTTCTTCCCACTGAAAAAAAATTAAAAATTTTAAAATTAAAAATTAAAAGTATTATAGGATTGTAATTTCAAACTTAGAACTTCTTCCTGTGGTGAGATGACCCTCAATTCCACCTGACAATTCTCTAACTCAACTTTCCTGGAATATTAGTCATGGTCACATTGAAAGAATCAAAAACTTTCCAAGCTGGATGAAAGAAAATTAGTGTAATTTGCTATTCTGACACTGGCCCATTTCAGAAACAGCACACCACAATTTTACTGAAGCTTAAGACAAGAGAAAAAAACAATAAATTTGCTAATGACACATTCTAGTCTTGTTCATCTTGTATACATCAAATTGGAGACTCAGTATGATCAGTACATTTATTTCCAAGTATTGCTGCCTTTTTTTCCCTCTGGGAAGAACGAACTTCACTCCTACTCCAGCTTCCATCTCGCATACCTACATAGAACCCTCACATTTCTTACTCATGATTCCTGGGTCTTGGGTGTGGGGCTAGAGATGAGTTGCATTTTTTAAGTTGCCATGTTCCCATTTCTCACCTAAAAAAAGTAGATGGCCAGGGGTTGGGGGGGCACCTCAGCAAAATTCTAAAGGCAACAGGCAGATTGTTTGCAAAATATGCAAAGTCTCGTGTTCCCATGCCTCCATACATTTTGCATCAGGCATTCAATGGGCTCACCCTTAAAAGCAACAGCTAAACGCTGGAGGAAAGAAGTAAATGGCTGAGGAATTTAATGGCCTAGAGTAGCAACAGTACTCTAGTATGTACACTCCAGCACAATGGCAGCCCCTCCGAATCACATCCCTTCCAGGCCTTTGCACCCAATCAATTCAACCCTCAATCTGTCCCATTTTTTATGTTCTGTCAACTGGTGGCTGTAACCGGGGCCTGACTCTTGTCCACTTGACTCCTGCAGCTCATTGACAACATTTGAATGAGGTGCAAGTTAAAATTGGTTCACGTTGTCTGCCATTGGCATCAAGTGGGTAGCACTTTTGATTCTGTACCCGTTGTGAAAGAACACAAATTAATTAATTTAACTGCTGAAAGACTGAACTGTGGCATCGCAGGACAACTTGTTTTCAGAATCATTTCATTAATTCTCCTGATTTGCAAACTGTTCAGGCCTGTCCTAAATATATCAAAATCACCAAAATATTTATTATCACAAAGTGTATTATGCACAATGGGGCTGTGTGTCATCTGGAAAGAAAACAGTGCAATGTGTTCAATGATAACGTAATGTCACTGATTGCATGTTATGGGATCCATTCATTGACAAACATGCCTTTTGTTGACTCTGTTTTGATAAAAAGTGACTGGCAAACTGATCCGGTTATAGCAGATGCTCCTTCTGCTACAGTGAGGAGATTTCTCAGCTTCTTTCCCCAGGACCCAATAAACAAGCCCTCCAAATTTAAGGTTAAATCTGATCATTAAGATGCACATCAATTCCGCTTAGCAGTATTCTTACCAGCAACAGTTGCAAACATTTATTATTGACTTGTTCCTCTGAAGTGGATTAAACCAAATGTTTCTTTAAATTTTAATCCATCTGGACTGTCCCGCAATCCACAAAAAAATCTGTGTACTCATAACTAATTACATCAATGTTTTGAATTGTATGTGGATTTAAAACAAAACAGCAAACCTAATAATGAGACAAGCTGTTCCTGATTATGTCGCATCTTGAGGCTACCATATCTGCATTAAATAGCACCATGAAAATAATCAGGTAAAAGTTTACTTATTGCAAAACTGATTACCTATTATTTTGGATTAAAGCTCTACCGGGGAACAAGAGGTATTCTAGTTGTAATTATTCGTTGTAGGTTATTCAATGTTGTGATAGATTCACAATATGGAGTTTTCTGGTAGCTACACCAAAAATATAATTCAGGAAACTAGGGTAGGTCAACATCTAGTGCATTATTTTGACATTTACTGATGTCGAGGCACTAAGATTCAAACTTGGGCCTCTTGTTTCAATTAATGCCATGCTACATTATGTCAATGAGAAATCACAGCTGTTATTACCAACATCCAGTACAGATGGACAATGAAAGTCCCAGTTCTTTTGTGCACTAAGTCTGTACAATGGCTAGAAACAGACAACTCAATAAGACCCCTTCCCCCTGTCTTAGGTTCTGAGTTGTCACGGCAAAGAACTGCGTTTGGAATTGCTTGTGTATATTTGGAATTCTATCCTAATTGATCAATGCCAGTCTTAAAAATAACACAACCCCTATTGAAGGAGAGAACAGAAGAATATATAGAAACCAAAAGTACAACTGTGAATCGTCATGATGGATTTCAAAAGGGAAAAGTTTACTTGACCAATTTCATAGTCCTTTGTAAAAAAAAAGAGCTGATCAGGATAATGCAGTCAATGTAATCCATCTAGATTTTCCAGAGGCCTTCATTGTGGCAGCATGTAGAATACTAACTAAAAAGGTCATAGAATGTGCAGTCAGGGGACAAATGACAAAATGGATGGCTAGTTGACTCCAAGACTAAAATCATAGATTTGAAGTAAAGGGGAGTTATTCAGCGTGATAGAAGTTGCTGACTAATGTTCCACAAGGGCAAATGCTGAAACCACTACCATTTATAATTTATATTCAAATTTAGACTTTGGAATCAAAAATACAATTTCAAAATTTGCAAATAACACCAAATTAGTTGTGACAGGGTGGGGGCTTATTTGTCAATACTGAGGAGAACAGTAACAAATTACAAAAAGAAAATAACTTTCATTATGAGCGTATGATAGGCAAATGAATTTCAACATTGATAAATGTGAGATATTACATTTTGACAAGAAAATAAATAGATTACATCTTAGAAAATAAAATTCCAAATGAGAGAGGGGAGCAAAGGGACTCCAGAGAAAAATGCATAAATCATTATGAGGAGCAATGAGGTTAACAGGGTCATAAAAAAAGCAAACCTAGCACTTACTGCTACATTTTTTTTAAAAAATGCACTATTTTGATTAACACTACCTCGTTGTTCACTTTCATTGTCCACAACATTGCTGTTTTACACTTTGATGAAGATTCATCTAGACTCAAAACATTAGCTTGCTCTCTCCATGGATGCTGTCTGACCCGCTGTGATCTCCAGCATTTGTTGCTTAAATTGCTGAATTACATGATGCTTTTAAACACCAATTTTATTACTTTTCTAGTCACATTGTACAGTTTCCTCCTGACAGAAAGTCTACTTGGAATGATTGCAAAGTAAATGCAACAATAGGAAGAGAGACCAGCCGTGGTATGTCTTTTATCTGAACAGTTTGGTCAAATGTTTAGCATTTACAGTTTTTCTTTTAAACAGCATTATAATAACCAATGACTCCAACTGTAATAAGCATCATCTTTGAATGTCATTTTGGTTCTTAAAGAATTAGGAGTACAGTTTGATCCAAAAAAAACTAATTCATGCAATTTTTAATCATCATGTGAGAGAAATAAACTAACAATCCATTAGATAAACATTCACTATTCTAATGTGGAAATAAATTGCCACTGTCACTGAAACAATGTCCAGGGACACCTTCCCTAATGCCTTTGTGTGTGTGTACCTACACCAAATGGACAGCAACAATTTAAAAAGGCAGCTCACCACCACTTTCTCAAGGGCAACAAGGATGGCTAATAAATACTGGCTTAGTCAGCAATGCCAACATCCCATGAACGAAAGAAAAATGCTCAGTCAATGGGAATTGATCTTGTCTCTTCAGGTTCGGTGGTGGTGGGGGGTGGGGAGGCAGGGAGCAAAGGAACTATCCTGACTACATAGTTCCTTGAAAGTGGCGTCACAGGTAGACAGGGTGATGAAAAAACTGTTTGGCATACTTGCTTTCACTGGTCAGAGCACTGAGTGTGGGAGTTGGGACATCATGTTGTGGCTGTACAAGACATTGGTGAGGCCAGTTTTGGAGTACTGCATACAATCTGGTCATCCTGCTACAGGAAGGATGTTATTAAACTGGAAAGGGTGCAGAAGACACTTACAAGTATGTTGCCAAGACTAGAGGGTTTGAGTTACAAGGAGAGGCTGCATAGACTGGGGGAACAAGGTGCAGAGCTGGATGAACACAGCAGGCCAAGCAGCATCATAGGAGCAAAAAGGCTGACGTTTCGGGCCTAGACCCTTCATCAGAAATCATTTCTGATGAAGGGTCTAGGCCCGAAACGTCAGCCTTTTT
>NC_063342.1:23929127-24053708 GCF_021869965.1 Rhincodon typus
AAAAAGGCTGACGTTTCGGGCCTAGACCCTTCATCAGAAATGATTTCTGATGAAGGGTCTAGGCCCGAAACGTCAGCCTTTTTGCTCCTATGATGCTGCTTGGCCTGCTGTGTTCATCCAACTCTGCACCTTGCTGTCTCGGATTCTCCAGCATCTGCAGTTCCTACTATTGCTGGATAGACTGGGACTGTTTTCCCTAAAGGGTAGGAAGTTGAGGGGTGACCTTATAGAGGTTTATAAAATCATGAGAAGCATAGGTAAGGCAAATGTCCAAGGTCTTTTCCACAGGGTAGGGAAGTCCAAAACTAGAGAACAAAGGTTTAAGGTGACAGGGGAAAGATTTAAAAGGGACCTGAGGGACAGAGGCTGGTACATATATAGAACAAGCTGCTAGAGGAAGTGATAGACACGAATACAATTACAACATTTAAAAGACATTTGGACAGAAACATGAATAAGAAATGTAAAGAGGGATAAGGGCCAGGTGCAGGCAAATGGGACTAATACTATTGTAAACAGTATGAGCACTCATGAAGGGCACAGCCCATAGGATTGCATAGTCAGTATTTCCCCAGAAAGAGGGAATAAATGAAGGAAAAAAATTCAAAGTTCTTGCAACATTTCAAACTAGTACATATAAAATGCAAAGTAATGTTGGATTCAGGAACGCAACTCGCTGGGGAAAATAATGAGGGCTTTATGATTCCTGACATCAGGTGGAGAAGAGGTTTGGTGCCTCCCACAAGTTTTAATTAGTACAGTGGCCTTTGTATCCATTTTCCAATGATTCAACTTGCTGATCATCTACCTGAAATTTCACAGTTCTGCTGTATAAACACAGTCCTGAGGCACAGCTGCTGACCCCAGTCTCCTTCAATCTGACATAAATGCAAATGACAGACCACAGAAAATTCACTTAATTTGAGCTATGTGCTTTAAGTAAGAGCTGGACCAGACCACAGCCCTGGATTTTACCTGGCAGTTCGCTTCTGCCAGACACGTGTTCTGGCATATTGATTTTTCATTGCAGACTTACTGCAGAATGGGACAAGTCCTGGCCTCATGAGCTGAGCTTGGAGAAAGCTCAAGATAGCTGCATGGCCTCCTGCCCACAACAAGGAAGTGGCGTGATCATCTGCTGGGTTGTTTCACAAAATTGATGAGCTAGATTTTACAGCTGGAATCTTCTGCTGCCAATGTGGGGAAAGGTACTTGTGATTGACATCTTATTGCCAATTAAGGTTCTTAAGTGGTCAATTAATGATAACTGAAGGACTTCAAGCCAAAGCAAGTGGGTCAATTGTCACGCAGCATGCACAACATCTGAAAGCATATATCCAACTTGCCAACACAAGGGGATTGACCTTATGAAATAAATGCACTGAGGCCGGTATTCTGTCACCAAGTCACCCTTTATTTACATGTACACAGTACACTGGCTGTGGCTGGCCAGCTCAGAGTCAGTCTATGAACTGAGGAGATTCAGAATTCCCTACTTATATTGGACAGCCAGGGCTCCCTGATTGGCCCAGGTTAACAACCCCAATCAATGAGATCTATCTGGTTCCAGTCACTACACCCACGATCAAAGGCAATTTCTGCTTGAGCAGGGTATGGTAAATAAGAAAATGGGGAGCATGGTGAAGCCAACCTTCTTCCCTTGCTCCTGAATCCCATGCCCCCTCTCCCTGCTATATCTAAAACAACCCTAACCAGCAACATTACTTTCTTTTGCCCTGTGATCCATGAGCTACAGGAGGCACTTTTCCTGCAAGTCAATGCCTCCAGTTTTCTCTCACCTAATGGGACTTCCACATCACCACTAGGATCTGGATTTCAGGAGTACACCAGCTGGTGGCCTTACCAGTGCCTGAGATGTTTGTGCTTTGACAGGCTTTCCCTGGAAGAAGCAGCACAGGCCTTTTACTAGCTCTCCAGACAGCCATCAAGACACGTAAACGGACTCCACAAATGCAGTGGGCCACAGCCCCCCACTTGCAAATGTCATACGTGGCATGCTGGTTTGGACCAACAATGCAAAATTATCACACATCTCAAACCTTCCAGAAGCCAAGAGGGTGCATAAATCAGAAGTCCACCTAACTGCCAAATAATAAGCTATTGACTTTGTTAAAAAGCCAGCTGTATAGAATTGTCTATCGCCCACTGCATTTTCAACTGTTGAATGGTTCACAGTTTGGGATTGTTTACTGGCTGCTCTACTGAAGTGACACAAGTTCAGAAGTGAAGGCCTCCCACCAGAACTGTGGCTGAACGTAGCAGCTGATTCTGCCTGGTGAAAGTGGCCATATCTGCTCTTTGACTTCATTTGTGAGCTTTCTATGTAAAGGAAAGACCAGTTTAGATACCGGGGGGATCTTTAAATTTGTAGCCATGACAGACTTCCTGTTTGCAGCATTACCCCACAGCCCCCATGATATCCCTTATCAGACTCCTCATGAGGTACAGAGTCCACTTTTCACAAACCAGCCAACTCCCACTGGCTTGATTCGATGATCTGAATTGGGGTTTGGTAGGGTGAAACCATTCTCTTTCTATCACATTTCCTTTCCCTCACCGTACTGAGAAATGTAAATTCCAGCCACGACAAAGGACTTACAAGCTTCCATTTCAATGTAGATAACTTCTGTGCATGACCTGATCATTTGTGATAGCCCCTTCCCAGTGAGGTAAGGTAAAATTACAAACAAGGCCTGTAATGTCACTGGGGCGAGACATCCAAATACAAAACAGAACCCAGTCATATTTTGTCACAGGAGTAATAGGCACTTTCTCAGTTGTCCAGATAAAAATAGTTTGATTGGCTCCTTGTAGCTTCAAGATGGGAAGTTGGCTAATTTAAACTGCCAACTCATTTGGTTTCTGCCAGGCAGCTAGGGTTAAATCACCCTATACTTTGAGGACCCTCAATTATTTGTCAATTTCACCTGGTGGTCTTCTTCCTAATGATCTATGATCCTTGCAATTGAATTTATACTTTTAAATTAATAGTGTACAATAATCATGACTTAAATACAATTGATGACATAAAGCAAGGTGACTTTTTTGTTGGGTGGTGCTGCTAGGCAGGTTAATCGTTTCTAAGTTATGAAGCAAATGGCTGGGCTTGGAATTTCTCGTCAGCAGCTCCATGGCCCTAACTTTGCTAAATATGGAACATTTATGTCCATGAGAGGAGTTTCTGCTGGGATGTCCATACAGGTTACAGCTGGAGGAGCAAAAGCATCTCAGAGGAATGAACTCCTGGCCTTGCAAATGAATCCATGTTCCTATGGTTTCAAGTGTCATAATTTTGTTAATTTCATTTTCCATTGCAAAAGAGATGGCCCTTTGGGTCATAAATGTCTTTAATGAGGTTCCACCGTTGTCTCCAGACTCTCAAGATTACACACACACTGATTTACTTCATACATATTTCAATGTCTGTATTCTGCCAAACCAACATAAAAGGATTACTTGTTTGAAATAAAATATCTGAAGCACAAATAATGAAACTGTGTGTTTGCAGTAATATCACAGCTGTAATTACATTTAACATAACCCTGTGTGATGTCTTTTGAGTGTATTCTCTAACAGTGGATCACTTAGCAAGCTTGACTTTTATCTTTTGTAAAACAAAGCTTTAGCCTGCTTTGTATTTGAAAGAATTACACAATAAAAGGTCTTCCAGGTGTCAGCAATTATACACAAGGTTCAAACAAGTGAACGTTATGATTTTTTATTCTTCGTTTGAACATTTTCCCAGAGTGCTACCCTGAGCACTGATGTATGAACTGCTGGATGGCAGCTTTTAATGAGATCTGTCAGATTTTCAGAATGCTAACCTCTAGCTCCCCACTCCACCATCCTCATACCACATTCTTATGAGTGCTTGAGCTAATGGAAATAAATGGGACTTTCACATATGATTGAAAGAAAATCTTAAATTCTACAGTTGATTTAAGCTAGGTCCTTCCATTCCCAAAGCAACCAATTCAGACATATTTCAACTAACAATGAAGAGTTCATTAAGCTGTCTGTGCAACAACAAACAAGCTTACGTTTAATGCTCTTGTGGTGAGGTGATGATGTTCCTACCTCCGAGCCATAAGTTCCAGGTTCTATTCCCGCCTGCCACAGAGGTGTGTCATAACGTATACAAACAGGTTGGTTAAAGCTTACAAATTCCAATCCTTTCCAAAATTTGCCATGATAGCAATTTGAAGCTTTGTACAATAATGCCATCAAATGCTGTTAAAGAATAGTACACTGTGCTGAACAGGGTCAGACAATTTCTACTGTATTCAACTGCCTCAATAAGAAAATGTGTTGAGTTTCTCATCATTCTGTGATGGATTTAGTTACAACTAACTACAACATCTAATGTAACAACTTTTTTAGATGCACAAATGTAAGTATAGTATATTACTATATACTAGTTATAGTAGATCACAGCAATGAACAAGAGTCATATCAGACTTGAAGCATTAACTCTGCTTTTCCCTCCACAGATGCTGCCAGACCTGTTGCGTTTTTCTAATGCTTTCTGTTTTATTTTCAGATCTCCAGCAGTTTGTTCTCATTGAATACAGGAACAGGCGTAGGCCATTTAAGGAAAAAGATTATGAGCTAAATGGCCTACTCCTGTTCCTGTAAACATATCCAAACCCATTAGTGCATCCAAAAATTCATCAGGATAACCAAAATCTCTGTCAGGAATGTAACATTACTCGGGAGAACTGAAACAAAATCCATTAGTGTATTCACAATATGATGTGACAACAGAAAATGTTTTGCCAAGATTAATAAAATCCAATTAATAAATCAAACATTTCTCTTTGTTTGGATTTTAGCTTCCTCCTTCAAACCTTTGTTGATATAAATACTGATAGGCATTGTATGCAAGCTCAAAGCTAAAAAATTTTTAAGATCTATAACAAGTTGATCTCTGTGCTATTTTTGACCCTTTATTCTCTTCTTAACTTCTGTTCAACTGTTTTCCATGAAGCCTGGGCTTGGCTCATGGTCCTGTGAATCTGAAATTAAGACAAAGTGAAGGTGTGTCCTGAACATGCATGCAGCGTTCTCACAAGCAATTTCCTTTTTTTTAACATTCGGTGTTTGGCAAACTAGGATTAGCTGTGTCTCGATTGATAGCCCCCAGATCTGTGAAAGAGGAGGTCATGAGTTCAAGTCCCCACTCCAATGAGTTGAATACATAATCCAGTCTGGCAATTCCAAAGTGCTGCATTGCTGGAGGTGTTGTCCTTCCAGACAAAGGAGCTTGGGAGGAGTTGCAATCATATTCAGATTGCTACTCAGAATCATAGAAATGTTATGACATGGAAGGAGACTTTTCATTCCATCATGTCTGTATGGACTCATGATTATCAAGTGCCACACTCCTGCTTTCTCTCCCATACCCTTGAAAATTATTTTTTTTATCCAAATATTCATCTAATGCCCTCTGAAATGTCTCAATAGAACCTGTTTCCACCATGTTTTGAGGCATCCTATAGCCTAAATATTCAATGAGTAAAATGCTTTTCCTCACTTGACTCTTGTTTCTTTTGTAGATCACTTTAAATCTATGCCTTCTCCTTCTCGCTCCTTTTATTACATGAAGGAAGAGGTCCACATTTCTAGCAGGAGATGCCAATCTGGGCACCTTCTTAAGTGTGGAGCGCACTTTAAATCTGACAGGTTTCTCATAGTACAGGATAGTCAGGGGAAGGCAGACCATGCCCCCATTTTTACATTAGTCAGTTGCTATGTTCTGTGATTTAAATGTCCAGCATCACAGTCATTTTAACTGCTCCTGTGAAAGAGCAAATACGTAAAGGTAAGAGGGTCGGATGTCAGCTGAGTAGGGGATAGGGTACCAGGGCAGGCAACCAAGAAAATGAAGGAGTGTTTGGAGTAGGTCAGAGTGGATGGGAATATCAGTCCATTGTGATATGTTAGTAGGGTGGGTCTTCCCACTGGTGCCCTCTGGGGGCAGGGATAGATATTGGGTCCAGCAGTGCTGGAGGGTAGGGAGATGGGAGGTGGGGGGAGCTGGTCACTGGGTGCAGATAGGGTGGGTCAGGGAGCAAATCTGCCAATGAAGTGACTTGGGAACTTCTGAAGCCATGAAAGGTGCTATGTAATTACGCATTATTTCCTTTCTATGTTTTAAGAAACTGTCAGCTTTCCTAAGATTCAACTTTATTTAGATTCAAGAAAAATACAGGATATGTCAATCTTAAAGGAGTATTACAACCTAACCAAGCTGGTGTGGTATGGAATTATGACAAAGCCTCTCCTGGTACAAGTGCTATTTTTACTTTTAAACATAACAATGGATTATGAGACTGTCAAATACCTTTAAATAACACAATTTCATTCGCATAAAGTGAAGGTTATTAATTTTAGTTACACATTAAAAATTAATAAGCAGACAACAAAGTTAAATCTGGAATTTCTGACTGTAGTATCTCTATGATTTCCATAAGATATAAATCTGTAGAGCATTTAAAACAGGGTAAAAACAAAGACAGATTTTTTAATAATTTAGAAGATATTTCATAAGACTGGATAACAGTTTTGAATAAATATTTTGCATTCTGTCAGCTGAAAGATTCCTCAGACACTTCATAGCACAAACTTCTCAAGCAGCACTGTTTGTTTTTGGATTATTATTGCCACGTGGAACACTAAGGATTATTGGTGAGAGAAACTGAATATGAAACAGGATTCTGTCTGTTAACTAAAACCTGTTTTTGTATAGCATCTTTAATGCAACAAAGAGCTTAATTAAAACCTCAAACCAAAAGAAGTGAAATTAGGATAAGGCATTGAATATTTGGTTAAACAGGCAGGTTTAAAGGAGCGATATAAAATGAGAGAAATTTGGGAAAAGAATCATGACAACAGGATCTAAACAGGTGAAAGGTGTCCTGACATACAAGTACTTTGCATTTAACAGAGGTTGTCTTTCAGGAGTCCGTGAGCTGTGTGTATGCATTGTTTTGACTCAAATCTGGCTATTTACATGCAGCCAATTTGCAAGCTGCACAAACAAACCAATGGTTTGCTGTAATGTCTGCTTCATAACTAATAAAGTGTTTCACTGTTTTAAATGAACCAGCCCATGAAGCTGATCAATCCCTGAAAAGTGACATTATTTGACAATTATCGTCGGCATGACACGAGCAATGAGGACAAAGAAGTTGGGCATATATAATAGGGCAGAAATGAAGGGACAGAGTTCTTCGAGGGCCGAGAGAAGTTACAGAGATAGAGAGGTTATAGAAGGACCTGAAGTATAGTTTTCTAATAAAGCCATAATGTGGAGGTGCCGGTGTTGGACTGGGGTGGATGAAGTCAGAAGTCACAATTCTAACCTGGAGAAGGACTGAGGCTCCGAAAGCTTGTGTTTTCAAATAAACCTGTTGGACTATAACCTGGTGTTGTGTGATTTCTGACATTTTCCAATAAAGGCATTGGTGAACAGGGAGCCAATGTAAGTGAGTGGACTTTGGTGAGATGGGTACACGGGCTTTCATGCAAGTTAGAAAATGTTAGTGTGTTAAATAAGTTATCTGGGGAGTGCAGAAAAAAAAACTTGGAGATCATCAACTTTCTATTATCATGAAATCTGGATGGGCTGAAACCCAGAATTCAGGACACCTTGAAAGTGGTTACAAGAAAGAAAATGAATGATGAGGGAAATCTAACAGCTGTAGTTAGACACTTCCAAACCTGAAATTTACAATCAAGGGAAGAATGACGGAAGTAAGGAGTTCCACAGTTTTAAGAATCTGGTAAAGAATCAATTGGAATTGGAGAAATTGTAATGAGATAAGCAGCATTCTTTGAATAATTTACCATCTACCAAAATTACTATTTTCCAAACTTATGCAAAGATGATGCTTCATTTGTAACCAAAGCTTTTCTTTTTAACTTCTGTTATATCTTTTCAATTTTTTTCCCCAGCAAAGGAAACTGACATCCTTACACAGTCTGGCCAACATGTGACTCCAAACCCACAATGTGCTCACTCTTAACTGTTCTCTTGGCTTTCAGGGATGGGCAATAAATATTAGCCTAGCCAACAACACCCACATCCCTTGAATGATTTTTTTAAAAATTACGTATGTATTAAAATTGACATGGTTTTCATGAGCTTGAGAAAACCAATGTGATGCAGGTTAAGAGAAACAGGAAGATTTCTGGACACATCTATGATTCATAGCATACCTCCTGGAAAAGGAGATGTAGATAGATTGGTAGAGAAGATTAAAATAATTTTAAGTTCAACTGATAGTTTTCACCAAGAAATGGTTATTGGGTTCAAGCCACTTAATCTTTGGAGAAAGATTTCCAGATTTGCAGATGAGGAAGACAATGTATATCATGGATTACTTAGAACCTTATGATTAAAGTTTGAAAGAAATGACAGTGGAATTCATTCTCAGAGTTAACACAATTTGACACACAATTTTCCTGCACGTTCGGTATTTGAATATGATTCATCAATGTTTTTGGTTGTTTCCAGGACACAGGGATAACATTTAGGACATCCACTTTTGAAGCAGTCTGTTCATCAAGTTGTAAAACTTACACCAACAACAAATCTTATTTGTTCGGCATCTCAAATATAGTAAAGCATCTGAAAGTGATTCCCAACTGGTTCACTAATGTCCTTTCGGGAAGGAAACTGCCATCCTTACCTGTTCTGGTCTACATGTGACTCCAGACCCACAGAAATGTGGTTGACTCTTAACTGCCCTCTGGGCAATTAGGGATGGCAATGAATGCTGCCTAGCCAGCGACGCCCTCATCCCATGAATGAATAAAGAAAGAAAAACAACTGTGTAATCAAACTGGTTTTGTGCTGAACAAATGACTTCAGAGGTAAGTTTCAAAAGTTGAATCAAACAGGAAGATCTTAAAGAATGTTTTAAAGAAAGAGAGAGAGGGTGGGGAAGTGGGGAAGAAATTAGGAAGAATTCCAGATCTTAAACGTTGGACAGCTGGAGGCACAGCCACCAATAGTTGGGTGAAAATCAGGGGAATAGACCATCAGGCCCAAATTAGAGCAATATAGAGCTCCTAGAAGATTTTACGACCGAGCAAAGTCAAGATGAAGAATGATGAGGGCTTGGAGGGACTGGAACACATGAGTGAGGACTTTTAAAACTCAAGGTATTGATTGGGCTCATTACCTATGTTGATCTGTGAGCAGTTGACTAAGTGGAACTTGGTAGAATTTAAATCACAGGCAACAGTGTTTATGGAGTAGCTGGGAGGACAAAGATTGGATAGAATATAAAGAACAACAAAGAAGGATAATAAGATTTAGAAGAGAAAAATCAGACGGAGATAAAGCTAGATCAAAAATATAAAACATTCAAAGGTTCTATCAATTGTTATTCAAATTTTAACACTGCACACCATAGAAAGTGAGTCTGGAGAATTAATAAAGGAAAATCGCAAGATGACATATGATTTGAACAGATAGTTTGCAGTGTTCTTCACAATAGTGTCTACAAGTGAAGTCTACAGAAAATGAAAGGAAGGGGGGACCTCTGGAAAATTACAATTATAAGGAAAGTGGAACTGAGCAAATTATGAGACCTACAGGCTGACAAGTCCCTGAGTCCTGATGAAGTTCATCATAGGGTCTTGAAAGAATTGCCGAATGAGATAATTAATGTGCTCGTTTAATGTTGCGAAAGTCCTCAGATTCAGAAAAGATTTCATTTGGCTGGAAGATAACAAAATGGAACTCCTTTATTCCAAAAAAAAGGAGTCAGAAATCAGGAAATGATTGACTAGTAAAGTATTCATAATACTAGCAGACCAATAGAACTGCTCACTCATTAGACAGAGATGACTGGGGAGTGGTTTAACTTGAGGGTCACCATGCCTCAGGTGAGGGGGGAGGTTGGGAAGGACAGTCATTCATGGTAACCTCAGCCAGTGCAGGAATTGAGCCCACACTGTTGGCATCACCTGCATTACAAACCAGCCATCCAGTCAACTGAGCTAACCAGCCCCCTTTATTTTCGACCAGTACAGGATATAGTTTAGTACCTGTTATCGGGAAGCTGTTAAAAGCAATTAAAGATATTATGGCAGGCTGTTAAGAAAAAAAAAATCACGATAATCAAGCAAAGTAAAATAGTTTTGTGGAAAAGAAATCATGTCTCACCAATGTGTTGGAGTTCTTTGAAGAAGTAACAGGTGCCATCAATAAAGGGGAACTGGTGGATGTACTTAGATTTCCATAAGACATTTGATATGGTACCATATCAAAATGCACAAAATGATTGCTCATGGTAGAGCGGTAACATATTATCATGGAAAGAAGATTGAAGAGACACTGGAAAAAAATTACTCTAATGTTCAGGACACTGTTGCGTTTTTGCATTGTAGTAGTGATTTGCATAAGGACAGGACCTTTACCCTTTTCTCCAGTGCCTTGCAGTGTTGTGCTTTCCTCTTCCGTTGTTTGTAAGAGCCAGAACTTCAATGATGAGTACAGCTGGAGAAAGGACTACCTGAGGTGCCTTCCCATTGATTTTTTCACTTCATCATAGAATCCCTACAGTGTGAAAAGTGGTCATTTTGCCCCTCAAATCCGCACTGATTCTCTGAAAAGCATCCCTCCCAGATCCAGACCCCATTCTATCCCTATAACCTAACATTTTACCATAGCCGACCCACCTAGTCTGATATCCCTGGACAATGGCCAATCCAGCTTTGAACTGTGGGAATAAACCCACGCAGACACTGAGCAAATGTGCAAATTCCACACAGACAATCACCCGAAGCTGGAATCAAACCCAGGTCCCTGGCACTATGAGACAGCAGTGCTAACCATTGAGTCACCATGCTTAAATGAAAGATAAATCCATTCCAAAGTATCCTAAGCACTTAAACAGTTGATGTCCCTCAAGATTCTTATGCTTCCACCATCTCCATCGAGAACTCACTGATTCCACCATTGCCTGGCTCATTGACCCTGAATGTAGAAACCTTATCTGGACCTGTACTGGCAAAAGGGCAGGGCTTTCTGTATAAGTTCCATAAATACTATCTCCTTTAACTGCAAACCAGAATTGCAAACAGTGGAACCAACGACCATTGCTTAAGATTATAGTACTGTGATGTGTATATGCAGGGGAAAAAACATCATTTTTCTTCTTTATTCTTTTTCATAGGATATGGGCAAAGTCAATATTTATTGCTAGTCTCTAACTGCCCTTGAGCAGAATGACTTGATCAGCCATTTTAGAGAGCAGCTAAGAGTCACCCACATTTTTGAGAGTCTGGAGTCAAATCCATAGCAACAATGCAGACTTCCTTCCCTAAAAAAACATTAGTAAAACAGATGGGTTTTTCCCCTCGTAAACATTAGAGCTTCATGGTCAACAAGACTGTCATAAGCTTTCAATTCCAGATTTTATCAAGTGAATTTAAATTCTATCAGCTGTCTTTAGTGGGATTTGACCCCGTGTTCCCATGGCATTAACCTGGGCCTTGGGACTACTCGTTAGTGATATGATCACTCTACCAATGCTTCCTCTTTACTTCAATCATTACATCAGTTAAAATTCAGGTAAAAAATTGATAAGTTCACCTTGCAATGGATTAAGTTTTTTTTTCTCAAGCACAGCAGAAACAGCAGTGTCAAACTATACAAGTATTGCCATGAAATTTATGCTGACTTTAATTTTTGACTCGTCAAAATAAACTAATAAATTGAAATATTCGAGTTGAAAATTTAATAAGTTGAACTGTCCCTACTTTTAATTCTGAGACTGAAGCTGTTAAATCTTTCAGGTGATTTACAGGCTGTGCAACACTTTAGGTTGGTTGATACAGCCGGGTTGGATGAACAATATATTTAATGTTTTCTCTCATGTTTTGGTCTCAGTTTGCTACACAAACTCTTGGGATGTCTAGCATTCTGGAAATGGTTGCTACAGCAATGAATTTTCCCCAAACAATCAGCAACAAACTGGGCCACAGAACTGAACGATTCTGTGAACACCTTGTACAGTTTGCATCAGCTCTCTGCTGTCTCACTCTACAATTACCAGTAATGAGAATCAAATGTTTCTTTGGACCAGGATTAACCTTGGAGGGAAGAGGGATGTAATTATTGTTATGAAAAGGTTCCTATTTGCCCATTGAGATAATGAGTCTCCGCAGACACATGTGCTTCTTTTGTTAGGCGGTGACTGAGTAGCAATAAGCAGCCGAGCAAGGTTAAACTGCACGTACATCGCAAATCAATTGGCCGCCACCTGCCTATATTTCCTGGCCTACTAACTTGACCCAATATGACAAGCTGCTTCTAAGCATCATGGTCTTGTACATAACATCATATTACATGCAGAGCTGCTGGCGTGTAACTGAGGGCCAATGATGAAAAATATAAGTAGGGAATTTCCATCATTTATGCACAAGTCACACACGACATAAGAATAGTCAAGTTCTGGATCTGAGCAGCCAGAGATTCATTTTATGTTCAATTCTAGCTGAGCATTTTCTGGAAACAAATGGGGAGAGCTGACAGGAGTGACAATTGCCAAAGTGGTGAAAACATTTTAAACCAGAAAGCCCTGGGTTTAGGTCCCAAGGTTTTGCAGTATCCCAGTTTCATTTGCAGTTATTGTATCTTTCTTTGTAGGAAGACAGCATCTCACAGAGCAGAGGGTGCCAGCAGCAGGGAGGACAGTGGTCACAGTGTAAACCTATGGTAACTAAGGTTCCTGACAAGACATATGTAAATGCTGTGCACGCCGTGAAATGGAACAAATTAATCTGACTGAGGCAGACTACACACAGGCACAGGAGAGAAATTAAAGTAGTAGTGGACGTTGCAATCCAGCATATTGTGACTTTCTCCCCTCATAGTGTTCTCCCAACATTTTTCAGTGATAGGGATGTTGATTAAACTGGCTGTGCAATATGAAGAGGGCAATAAAGTCAGGGATTTCAAAAATCATTCCAATTTCCAATAAACACCTTTAAATAATGCTTTCAAAATAGCAGATTCTTATAGCAGATTCTTCAGCTTATTCAGAACTTTGGCACCTCTCTGATGAATCATTTCAACATATTCAGATATATTGAACCTGTATCCATTGGAGTTTACAAGAAAGAAAGGCAATCTTATTGAAACTCAAAGAACCCAAAGGAACTTGACAGGGTGGGTGCTGAAAGGATCTATCCCCTTGTGGGAGAGAATAGAACAAGAAATACAGTTTCAAAATAAGGAAATGCCCATTTAAGATGGAGTTGATGAAGAGATTTTATCTCTCTCTGTGGGTTAGCAAACTGTGGGATTTTCTTCCCCAGAAAGTGATGGAGGTAGGGTCCTCGAATATTGTCAAGACAGGATTAGACAGATTTTTATGTAACAAGGAAGTCCAAGGGTACTGGGGTAGGCAGGAGATGGAGTACAGGGTAGAATGAGATCAACCATGATCTTATTGAATGCTGATGCTCAAGGGGCCAATGGATCCAGTCAGATTTCTAATATATTATGTTCACATGCAACTCTACAACTGTGAAGTGTACGGCTTTTCCTCCAGGTAAAGTCAAGTTGCAAGAGGATCAGATACAGAAAAGGCTAGTCAAGGCACATTTCTGCACACTTTGAGGGGTTCAGAGGATCAGGAATGCTTGTTGGAGCCCTGCACGGAAAAGTTAAATGTCCCTTACCAAACTTTTCTCCACTGGATAACATACCCAAGACCTGCTGAGGTCCTAGAAACCACAATCCACTCACTAATAGGTAAGAATGAATAAATTCTGCCTCCATAATTACTCACACTGGTTACACACATACCACTCACATTTACTTTTCCTTTTTTAAAACAGCAGCCTTGGTTGTTTTAAAAGTGTTAATTATCACGGACAGGCCACTGCGCATGAGAAATAAATGGCACATACAACAGTCATCCTACCAAAGCTACCATCTGTCACCTAACATTCCATTTAGAGCTGAAAATGAGCATGTATTCTGTTAGTCAGAAGATGATTTGTTGAGAAGCGGACTCATTTTTTTTTGAAGAAAAATTGCAATTACACTGACTGATGTAATTCCAACTCATTGAAAGGGAACAGTTAATGACTACTCAGTGCTCTGAACTATAACTTATTTGGATGCTCTGTAACCTTAACTGAGCCCATCTCTATATCCCATTGAAATTATCCCTCACTATCTGATTTAATTCTGATGTACTTGTAAAATATCTGTTTCTTTAATTAGTAACTGTCTGGATGCTGAAACTTTACTAAATCTTCTACAGTACGTAAAAACATCTAAGGTTGGGAATAGCTCAGTGCTTTCCTTATTTTCAACTACTGTTAAAAGTTCAAGATCCTTCAAGGGCAAGTGATGGTGAATGCAGAAAGGAGGTTTCTCCTGAGTGGTGGTGGTCTATAAAGAGGGGACACATTCTCATAATAAGGGGTTGCCATTTATAAGTGAGATGAGGAATTTCTTCATTCAGAGAGCAATGAATCTTTGGAATCCTGAAAAGAGGTGTGGAAGCTGAATCAGTTCAAGACAGAGATCAATACATTTCTCGGTATTAGTGACATCAAGCCATTATGTAGAACAGTGGAATAGCTCAAGACCAACCTCAAATTCATCTGGATCATCTCCGATACCTCCCTCCCCTTCCTGGACCTCTCCGTCTCCATCTCTGGTGACCGCCTCAACACTGACATCTATTTCAAGCCCACTGACTCCCATAGTTACCTGGACTACATCTTCTTTCACCGCGTCCCCCTCCTGCAAGACCACATAAGAATACATAAATGATCTGGAGGAAGGTATAGATGGTCTGATGAGCAAGTTTACAGATGACACTAAGATTGGTGGAGTAGCAGATAGTGAAGGGGACTGTTGGAGAATGCAGCAGAATATAGATAGATTGGAGAGTTGGGCAGAGAAATGGCAAATGGATTTCAATCCAGGCAAATGCGAGGTGATGCATTTTGGAAGATTCAATTCAAGAGCGAACTATACAGTAAATGGAAAAGCCCTGGGGAAAATTGATGCACAGAGAGATCTGGGTGTTCAGGTCCATTGTACCCTGAAGGTGGCAACACAGGTCAATAGAGTGGTCAAGAAGGCATACTTTCATTCATCGGACGGGGTATTGAGTACAAGAGTTGGCAGGTCATGTTACAGCTGCATAGGACTTTGGTTCGACCACATTTGGAATACTGCGTACAGTTCTGGTCACCACGTTACCAAAAAGATGTGGATGCTTTGGAGAGGGTGCAGAGGAGGTTCACCAGGATGTTGCCTGGTATGGAGGGTGCTAGCTATGAAGAGAGGTTGAGTAGATTAGGATTATTTACATTAGAAAGACGGAGGTTGAGGGGGAACCTGATTGAGGTCTACAAAATCATGAGAGGCATGGACAGGGTGGATAGCAAGAAGCTTTTTCCCAGAGTGGGGGACTCAATTACTTGGGGTCACAATTTCAAGGTGAGAGGGGAAAAGTTTAAGGGAGATATGCGTGGAAAGTTCTCTACGCAGAGGGTGGTGGGTGCCTGGAACACGTTGCCAGCGTAAGTGGTAGAGGCGGGCACGATAGCATCATTTAAGATGTATCTAGACAGATACATGAATGGGCAGGGAGCAGAGGGATACAGATCCTTGGAAAATAGGTGACAGGTTTAGATAGAGGATCTGGATTGGTGCAGGCTTGGAGGGCCGAAGGGCCTGTTCCTGTGCTGTAATTTTCTTTGTTCTTTGTTCTTTGAATGCGATCTCATACTCCCAATTCCTCCACCTCCGCTGGATTTGCTCCCAAGTTGGAGCGTTCCACTCCCAAATATCTCAGACGTCCTCCTATTTCAAGAACCGCAACTTCCCTCCTCCAGGGATCAAAAATGCCCTCAACCGCATCTCTTGCATTTCTGCCCTCATACCCCCTCCCCCAAAAAATATAAAGACTGAATCCCCCTTGTCCTCACATATCACCCCTCCAACATTTGCATCCAATTTATCATTCTCCACCAATTCTATCACCAACAATCCGACCCCACGACCAAAGAGATATTTCCCTCCCCACCCCTATCTGCCTTCCGTAAAGACCACTCTCTCCACAACTCCCTCATCCGCTCCACACTCCCCACTAGCCCGACCACCCCCGGCACCTTTCCCTGCAACCGCAAGAAGTGCTACACCTGCCCTCCCCCCACCTCCATTCAATTCAAAACAAGCTTTTCATATTCAACAGGGGTTCACCTGCACATCTGTCAACGTAGTTTATTGCATCCACTGCTCTCGATGTGGTCTCCTCTATATCGGTGAGACTAAGCACAAACTCAACGACCATTTCATGGAGCATTTGCAGTCTGTACGCAACAAACAACAACACCTTCAGGTCGCCAACCATTTTAACACCCCCTTCCACTCCCTGGGTGACATGTCCATCCTGGGCCTCCTCCAGTGCCACAATGACACTACGCACAAACTGAGGGAGCAACACTTCATATTCCACCTCGGGAGCCTACAGCCCAATGGCCAAAACACGGAATTCACCAGTTTTAAAATCTCTCTACCCCGCAACCCCCAGCCTCATCTCATGTCCAACCCTCCCTCTCATCCCACCTCCTTGACCTTACACAACCTGTCCATCTTCTCTCCCACCTATCCGCCCCACCCATCCCAGTGACCAATACCTACCACTCCCTACCTGCATTCACCTATCACCATCCCACCTACCTTCCCCAGCCCCACCCTTCCTCTCTATTTATTTCTGAGCTCCCTTCTCTCTCCCCATTTCTGAAGAAGGGTCCTGACCCAAAATGTCAGTTTTCCTGCTCCTTTGATGCTGCCTGGCCTGCTGTGTTCCTCCAGCTCCACACTGTGTTGTCTCTGAATGGCCTACTCCTTCTCTCACATTCCTATTAGGCATATGTGTAAAATGTATGTACTCTTTTTAATGAGCACAAGACATTGATGGCCCACTGTGCACTAGTTATTTATTATTTGTGTGATAGAGATATATAGCAACTCCTGATTGGGAGCATGCAGAGTTAGAACAAAAATGAAACTTCCTTTAGATTGTCCAGATAGTCTAACTCAAAGATGGAAGATGATCATTTCTTTGTATATTTCTAGCCGTTTGAAGCAGCTTGTTCTCCTGGAGTAGCCATCCCCTTCCTGCCTTACTTTTTGATGAAGCTTATCATATCAGCTCAGCCTTTCTCCCATGACCTTGACTAAGCTAGATAGTTTGCTACATAGAGAACTGTAGGTTCCAATACTTGGATCTGTCTGAATTAATATCTCTGACATTGCTGAGAAGTAAACACTTCTCATCTAAACCACCACCTCCAGAAAGCATTCCCAAACATGCATACATGATACAAGTTGGAATGTCCCTGGAGTATTCCAGTAACATCCTAAAATTCCTGACTCAGAAAAACGTTTCTTAATAAAAGTTCTAATCCCTAGATCAGCAATTATGGTGAGTTTGTGTAAGATGGTTCAATTATTTCCAAACTAAGGTCAGCTTTGTACTGTGAAACTGAGACATTAGCTTCACCGAGTACTTGTAGGTTTCATTAGTGAGAAAACTTTCATCCTGTCCGTCTGAAGGATCTGAACTCAGGTCCCAGAGGTAGAAACAATTACTTATTGAGGCCACTATTACAAAAACAGCCAATTCAGTTGACAAGGATTTTGCTTTCATCTCGATAGACAGTCATAAATAGAACAAGTTTTGCCAGCTGCTGACAGGACCATGCAGCAATCTACAGCAAGATTCTACAAAGGAGTGAGAAAAAAACTGATCATTAATTGTATTCCTCTGTCAGCTAGAGTCATCACCTTCTGCAATTGGTAATAGCAGACCCTAAATTCAGAAAGACTTCAGATGCAAGAATGACTAATGAACTCATTTGTTCTAGAGTTTGGAGCAATTGTATCATCCTATACTCCATTTTGACAGGACCATTTGGTCTTTCCAATATATTATTTCACAAAAAACATTATCAGAAAATGATTATCTCATGAGGACTCTTTTATAGCACCCCGTAACTTTACCTTTGTACATTCACTGGATAGGTGTCGCTGCTTAGACCAGCATTTATTGCCCATCCCGAACTGCCCATGAGCATTAGAACTTTCTCTATACTACAATTTTTAGCACCAAACTTGAAATCTTGTAAAGGCACCTGCTGCAGGGTTATGGACAATTAAGCTGCAGTATAATATTGTCCAACATACAAATATAAGAAATAAGAGCAGAGCTAGACCATCGACTTCCTCAAGACTGCCCCATCGTCTAATAAGACCAAGGGTAATCTGATTGTGTTTTGAATTCCACTTTTCCACTTGCCATCAATAATCCTTGATTCCCCTGCTTGAAAAAAAACTACATCCATTCTGTTTAAGAATGTTCAATGACGTTGCTTTCACTGCCTTCTGATGCAATGAGTTTAAAGTTGTACAACTCTCAAAAAATAAACTCATAGAATCCCTATCATTCAGCCTAATGAGTCTGCATTGACCCTCCAGAGAGTTCTAGGGCTGTTGTTGGACCTAGTTCTGGGCTAGCCCACAAGAAGAATTCCACATCCACATCCACCTTGCCAACACATTCAGAGACATTCTTTTCTTCAAGGCATCCTATCCTCACAAGTCGATGTGCTCAATCAATCTAGTAAACTTCCTCTGAACTACCTTTTGTTTTCTTTATTCATTCACAGGATGTGGGCGTCGCTGACCAGACAGCATTTGTTGCCCATCCCTAATTGCCCAGAGGGCAGTTAAGAGTCAACCACATTGCTGTGGATCTGGAGACACATGTAGACTAGACCAGGTAGGGATAGCAGTTTCCTTCCCTAAATGACATGAGTGAACCAGATGGGTTTTTCCCAACAGTCAACAATGGGTTCATTGTCATCATTAGATTCATAATTCCTGGTATTTACTGAATTCAAATTCTACCATCTGCCATGGCGAGATTCGAACCCAGGTCTCCAGAACATTATCTGGGTCGCTGGATTAACAGTGCAGCGATAATACCACTAGGCCATTGTCTCTCCATACCTCCAATACATTTAAATCCTTTTGTAAATCAGGGGGCCAAAAATGTACACTGTTTTCAAGATGTGCCTTCAACTAATACCCTGGAAACTGAAACAGAACAGCCTCACTTCCATATCCAACTCTTCTCATAAATCAGGATAACATCCAATTAGCTGCCTTGATCATGTACTGTACCTGCATATTGACTTTTCTTTGACTCATGCTCCAGACCATCAAAATCCTTTTCCAATTCAGAATGCTGTAGTCATTTTCTGTTTAATTAATAGTCTGCTTCTTAAACTTTCCTGTCAAAGTGAACATCACATTTTCCCACATTTACTTCATCTAACAGTTTTTCGCACATTCACTCAATCTCTGTTTGCAACTTTCGTATGTCTTCTTCACAACATAATTTCCTTGACATTACCTGTGAGTTTAGCTACCATGCCTTCACTCCCATCATCTAAGTCATTGATAAAAATTGTAAAAGTTGAGGGCTCAGCACAGATACTCGTAGTGGGAACTACTGTTGTCACATCCTGCCAAACAGGCAAAAGATCCATTTATGCATACTCCCTGGCTGGCTGCCAGAAAACAAACTTCTATCCATGCTGATATACCTATAACATGAGCTTTTAATTTCTGTAATAAATTTGGATTGGGCAGCTTATAAATGCCTTCTGGAAAACCAAGTATAGCACATCCACAGGCTCCCCTTTGTGAACCTTCAATGGATTCCAATAAATCGGTTAAAGGTGATTTTCCTTTGGCTAAACCCTGCTGATTCTTCTTGATTACCTTGAATTTTTCTAAGTGCACGGCAATATCCTCCTTAATGATCAATTCTAATATCTTACCCGTACAGACACCAAGCTAAATTGCCTATAGCTTCCTGTTTTCTGCCTTCCCCCTTTTTTGAATAGAGGTGCAATATTTGCTCCTTTGAAATCAATAGAATCTTTCCTGAATCTAGGGGATTTTGGAAAATTAACACCAATGTATTTGCTAACTTTTTGACAAATTCTTAAGAGCCGAAAATGGACCTGAATCTAAAGATTTGTTAGCCTTCAGCTCTTTTAGTTGTTTAGTATCACATCCCTCACGATTATAATTTCACTAATTTCCTTGCTCCCTTATCCTTCCTGATTTACTCCAATACCAGAATGCATTTTTTTAATCCTCTACAGCGAAGACAGAAGGAAAGTATATGTTCATTTAATCTGCCATTTCTTTGTTATCTTCTATTAATTCCTCATTCTCTCTCTTTAGAGAACAGACACTCACTTTTAAAAGATATGATGGAAAATCTTGCTATCCAGTTTTACAATCCTAGCTAAGTTCCTTTCACGCTCTCGTTTCTTCATCCCGATTAACCTTTTAGTTATTCTCCGCCATTATTTACAATTTGACCAAACATCATTTTAAAGGTGAGAGAGGAGAGATTTAAGGTGAGACAGGAAAAATTAAAAAGGGTCCTGAGGGGCAACTTTTTCACACAGAAGGTGGTGCGTATATGGAATGACCTGCCAGAGGAAGTGATAGATGCAGGTACATCTTCAACATTAAAAGACATTTGGACAGGTACATGGACTGGAAAGGTTTAGAGGTGTATGGGCCAAATGCAGGCAAATGGACTAGTTCAGTTTGGAAAACCTGGTCTGTATGGATGAGTTGGGATGAAGGTCCTGTTTCTGTGCTGTATGACTCTGATCTATCACCTCATCTTTGTACAATTAGTTGCTTTTATTTTCCCTTTAGTTTGAGACTTCCCCTAACCCCTTTAGTATCATAAATGGTGAACTCTCCTTTTAGAAATTTTCAAACATTGACTTTTAGGATCCTGGATATACATTGTTCCCATTTACACTAGTGAGAGATATCGCTTGGGTCCATACAGTACTGTATTACTTGCTATTCACTATCACACTGTAGGATGACACTCCAATGCCCAACTGATGAACACTTCACTTACAGCGATGCCGCTTTCAGGTGGAATGTTAACTGAGGCCCTGTGTGCCCTCTTGAACTGAATGCAAAAAAATCTCATGATATTATTTGAAGAGAAGTGGGACAGTCTTACTAGTGTTTATCCCTCAACTAAAAGAAAACCATCAAGTCATTAACTCATCCCTGTTTAAACATTGAAAATAGAACCAAGAATAGGCCATTCAGCCATTGAGCCTACTCCACTACTTTGTATGATCATGGTTGACCCACTTTCTCAACACCATGCTCACATTCAGTCCCATACCCCTGACACCTTTCATGTTTAGAACTCTATCCATTTCTTTCTTAATTATATTCAGTGACTTGGCCTCCACAGCCTTCTGGGTTAGAAAATTCCAGAGACTTGCCATTTCCTTGCTCCTCATTATCAATTTGTCTGTTTCATACTGTAAGGGGCCTAAATTTGGAGACCAATATAATAATTTGCTGCTGAATTTCCTACAGTGATTACGCTTCAAAAGTACATCATTGGCTGTGAAATGTTTTATGAAAGGTGATATATAAATGCAATTCTTTATGTTTTTCTTTCTCTGTCAAACCGCATTCATTATTAAATATCTCTTTAATCTCAAGTAACATATCATACTGCTTCTGGATAATTGACTTTATATTTGTTACTACAAATAATTACAGTAATTACCATCAGCAATTGGAAAAGTTTCAAATACGGCATGCCCAGTGGCATATCACTTAGTAATAATTTGGCCCAGCAATTACCATCTAGACATATAATCATGAAAGAATATGGTTGGATCATCAGCTAATTTTAAATTATTCTTTAAAGCACACATAAGTACCTGAAAGAGAAAACTATGTATTTGCAAATAATCCCAGAAAGGTACCCTGCAGAAGTTTATTATTGGAGTCTCAGCTCTAATGATTACAGACACCGCATTGTGAAAGACTCCTGTACAGAACACTAAGATATATTTTTAAAACCAAGCTTGTGAAAAAAGGACTGCCCACTGCAGGAATATGGAAAAGTAAGCACCGCAGTATGAAATTGTCAGGCATATCATTATTTCTGTTTATGCTACTGCAAGATATCCATTCAATCCACACGATGCTGACTAAGCTCACAAGTAAAATGAGTTATAGGAGGTACTGTTAACACTTGTCTGCTTCTTCAATGACTGATTTTCACATTCCATCAGTGGCTTCCTTCGGCAGAAGAAAGGTAGACTTCAAATCAATCAGTTGCTAAGCCTAAAACCACATTTACTAAACAGAAATATTTTTCACTTTGGTAAAAAACCGTTGATCTTAGCTTGAAAGGACTCTGCTAAAATGAGCCTGTCTGTCCATGCGTAGTGTCGTAATCCAGACTGACAATTGATACAAGTTCTAGATAAAACAACGTGGTAACTTACTCAAGTGACAACTGTATGAAATACAAGCTTGTGGTGTGAAACATAGCATAGTGCAAAGATGTACAAAACATGTTCAAACAAAGCTAATGTAAGTTAAATGAAAATAGTAAAGACTGGATATCCTCTTGACTTTATGCGCATGGCTGAAATCGTGAGGGGGGCAATGTTAGAACTGGACAGAAGGAGGAAGAGTGAAAAAACTAAAAAGGAGAGGACAGTGGTAACAGATTACAACGAGATGTATTTGGGAAAAAATTTGTTAAATCCTGAAATGAGCGCAGTATCACAATGCATGACCAACCTGTGCTGCATGCATCTGCTGCAGGCAGCACCCAAGCATTGTACTGTCTATTCATTTAATGCATGCAGAGTGCAGCCAATGGTACTGCGTGACTGCACATCTGAGCACAGGGTGCAAAATTGAACCAGTAGATGATCTCATGTTAGACAGCACTATGAAGCTAGAGGTAATACTTAAAGGCAGTCTACAGTTACAAAAACGGGACAGATATTTAGGTCATACCAGATACTGGAAGCTATTCCAAATGCCATGTTGATACAGCAATGGCAGATTCTCTAATGCAACACTGAAAGTCTTGTGACAGATGTTGGACAGGGGAAGTGGTTCTCCATCCACAGAAGGACATGAAGATCCTCAAACAAATCCTGAGCATACAGTCAATCAGAGAGCTATGCAGGTCAATGCCAGTAATTTAAGACACATGGACCTGGATACATTGTCAAAAGAAGTCCAATGACCCCACAAGGGTGGTCAAGGTCAATTAAATCATCTTGAAATGGTATTTCTCAGCAATTACACCACCAATCTCATGTTCTACAAAATGCATCACACCCCTACCACTAACTACCAACAATTTCTATCAATCTTAATTCATTCCCAAAATCCATAGTTTCACCTCATACTTGCACAACATTGCTGCAAGTTACACACCCATATCTCAAAGCACACACACAAACTGCTGTCTTTTAATAATGATAGGCATATCATCCAAACATGTTGCACCACATTCACCACACTCTCAGACTTTCCCTACTTTTGCAGGACCTGGTGGCTGTGGGGTGTTTTACTAAGCTCTTTGTCCACCTACCTGCCACTTCAATGATTTGATTTACCTCCAGGTCTTTTTGTTTCATCATCACCTTTGGAATTGTATGCTTTAGGTATTATTGGTTTTGCTCATTCTTCCCAATGAAATGTATCACTTCATACTACTTCACATTAAATTTCATCTGCCCCATGTCTGTTATTCTGCCAAAGAAAACAGGATTGTAACAGACTCAAGTCCACACTTTTATACGAGAGCTTTATTTCTGTTAGCCGCACTCCATAAAATTCACAGCCACTGCTGTTCAGGTGTGTTATTACATGTCTCTGGAGTAGGTAGGATTTGAACCTTGGGCCTCCTGCCTCAAAGGCAAAGAAATTACTACTGCACCACAAGAACATTTAAAGGTGATTTTTTAAGCAAGTTACCACTGAGATTTGAACCCAAGATCTTCTATTTACGAGTCAGGCTTTTCAGTCCTCTAAGCTGTTAGCCACTCAGCCAGCCACTGATTAATAACCCCACATTATTTATACAACAAATTCAAACCCAATTAATTTAGTTAATATTTCCATCACCTGTTCCCTCATTCCATTAGGTCTTAGACATTGCTGCAGACCACATGAAATGATAACATTTCCTGCCTAGTCCACAAACACATTACACACATTTGGTCTCACTACTGTTTGTACATTTCTGGAATAACTTGCCTGGCCTCAGCTAATAAAGGAATATATCCTGTATGACTTTGTAACCTTTTATCTTCCTGCCTTGCTACCTTCGGGATTCTGTGGGTGTGCTCTCCAATGTCCTTCTGTTCTTTTATGTTTGTCAGTATCTTACCATTTATTTTATATCCTCTTTCATGTTTACCCTCTTTAAATTCATTACTTCACACCTTGACAGATTAAATTCCATTTGTCACTTTTCTGTTCCCCCTGACTAGTTCATCGGTCATCCTGGCAGTCTACAGCTTACTTCTTCATTACCAACCATACAGGCAATTTTTGTATCATCTCAAACATTTCAATTGTGTACTATACATTTAAGTGTAAACCATTTATACATGACATGAACAGCGAGGATCTTTCTATCTGATCAAACCCCTTTCACTCAAACTGAACCATATTGTTCAAATCTTCAATGTGGTATTTCACCCCAAGTTGGATCTTTAAATTCTTCACCTTGTCCAGCAATTTAATCCATTGTTTCTGCCCCTACCAATACACACCCATACCCTTTCCTCACTTAAGCTTCCACTATGTCTGTTACTGGTCTTCATTTTTAACTTTTCTGTGAGGCATTTGTCATTGGTCTCTCAACTTTTATCCTTGCCCATTGTACTGCCCCTGCAAATCTTTCAGCATTCAAACTTGTGACCTTGGAAATTCACCATGGCTTTGCACCTGCTTAATACTGAAACTTTATATAGCATTATACGCCAGATCTATAAATTTCTGGTTTCGTCACGTTCCAATTTTTCAACTCCAACACCCGTGGAACTGTTTTCAATTGCCTCAGCTGCTCTCTTTCAAAATCCTTTCTCTAAGTCCTCCACTTCACCCTTTGGTTTCCAATCGTCCTTAAAATCTAATTTTCCATTAATCTTTTGCTCACCACTCTGTTTCGGCTTAGCACCTGTTTTTCATTGAATAACTGAATTTGATAAACTGTACTCTATTCATCCCCACCCCATTAGAATAAACAGATAAGGGAAGACCAATGGGTGTTAATGTGCATATGCGCAACATAATGGTCAATGATAAAGGAAATATCCAATATCACAACGAGGTGTAATTTAGCGAGGATAAAAAAAAATACAGGTATGATTATTGATCATTTACTGAAAGGTTCCAGGCAGTGCTAAGCTCAGATCAATAGAGTTAATCAAATACAAGAAGCCATCAAGGTTATTCTAACCTTGTATTGATTTCTGGTGAGGATACATCTGGAATACTGCAAGCAGTATTCAATATGCTAAGATCAACAGATCATTTATGATTTAAAGTTGCCTTGGAAAAGGGGACTGAGAAGATCCTATGCCTTAAGGATCTGAAAAATTAGGCAAGACTTTCGGATGTATTTTCATTGAAGGAAAGATCGCAATTAGGGAGGTAACCCAGGTCTATAAATTATTTTTTGTCATTTGTTTAGACACAAGTTGAATTAATTGATTTGGATTATCTATACAGAATTAAATAAGATAGATTTTAAATCTAGGAAGATTCAAATAGAATGCTTTCCACACAAACCCCATCTCCCCACTGGTTGTCCACCATCGACAAGGCACAAGTTAAGAATGTGAAAAAGTATTTCTCACTTTCCTAGATAAGTGCAGCTCCAACAACACTCAAGAAGCTCAAGACCATCCAAGACAAAATAGCCTGGTTTATTGTCTGCCCAACTAACATCTTCAACATTTACTCCTTTCATCACAAATGCACAGTAGCAGCAGTGTATACCAGTTACAAGATTATTTGCCAAGTTTCCTTCAATCTTCCAAAACCTCAATCTCTCCCATATAGAAAAATAAGGGTTGCAGATACATGGGCCACTACCACCTGAATGGTCCCCACCAAGCCACACATCATCCTGACTTGGAAGCATATCACCATTCCTTCACTTTGCCGGATCCAAATTCTGGAACTCCAGCCCTAGCATCAATGTGGATGTCCTACAACAAAAGGACTGCAACAGTTCAAGAAGGTAACTCATCACCACCTTCTTCAGGGCGACTAGGGATGAGCAATAAATGCTGACCCAGATAGTGACACCCACATTCCATGAATGGATAGAAAAATACTCTGTCAAAGAAATAAGCCTCCATCAAAAATAGCACCTTCTAACCGAATCTGGCAAATTCTGCTGGGAAAAATTAGAACATTTGAAAGGTATTTGGATGGATACATGAATAGGAACAGTTCAGAGGGATTTGGGCCAAATGCTGGCAAATGGATTTAGATTAAAATAGAGTATCTGGTCAGCATGGATGAGTTTGACCGAAGGGTCTGTTTCTGTGCTGTACATCTCTGACAACTGGACTGAAGATTATGAAGGTAGGCACAGATAGTGCTGAGCTCATATACTATAGTCAGGGGCAATTGGCTTCAGTTTTGTGAGGATAGGCCAAATTGGAAAGGACACATTTCAGACAAACAAGACAAAAGTTAACTGCTTGTAATGGAGTTTGACTGTGTCTGATGCTTAGTTATTTTGTCAGGATCCTTAAACACCAGCTAGATTGACAGGTTTGGTTTCCATTCAGTAATGTGAGATACTCCAAAGCAAGCCTCATTCTAGGTGGAAGACTGCAGCTATAATAGCGTGCCTGCCAAGGGCTAGGGGCTCCGATCCTTCAGCCCAGGTCGATGCCTGGCTTTGGAGGGAGAGACAACGAGAGCTCAGTCCTCTGACCTGGAATTATGTCAGGTGGAGTTACATGCTAGTTGAAAAGGAGGAGCATGGAATCTGTTTCTTGGCATTATAACGCAATGTAAGAGGATTGGCTTTGGGTACCCAGGTGTCAACACTCATGTTCATCTTAGGTCACAAGCATAGAGTCATAGAGCTGTACAGCATAGAAACAGACCCTTCGGTTCAACTCGTCTATGCCGACTAGATATCCTAAATAAATCTAGTCCCATTTGCCAGCATTTGGCTCATTTCCCTCTAAATCCTTCATATTCATATACCCGTTCAGCTGTCCTTTAAATGTTGTAATTGTACCAGCCTCCACCACTTCCTCTGGCAGCTCATTCCATACACGCGCCACCCTCTGGATGAAAATGTTGCCCTTCAGGTCCTCTTTAAATCTTACCCCTCTCACCTTAAACCTGTGCCTTCTAGTTTTGGACTCCCCCAACCCGGGGAAAAGACCTTGTCTATTCACCCTATCCATGCCCCTCATGATTTTATAAATCTCTACAAGGTCACCTCTCAGCCTCTGATGCTGCAGGGAAAATAGCCTCAGCATATTCAGCCTTTTCCTATAGCTCAAACCCTCCAACCTTGGCAACATCTTTGTAAATCTATTTTGAACCCTTTCAAGTTTCACAATATACTTCCTATAGCAAGGAGACGAGAATTGCATGCAGTTTTCCAAAAGTGGTCTAACCAATGTCCTGTACAGCCGCAAGCTGACCTCCCAACTCTTATACTCAGTGCACTGACCAATAAAGGCAAGCATACCAAATGCCATCTTCACTATCCTATCTACCTGTGACTCAACTTTCAAGGAACTGTGAACCTGCACTCCAAGGTCTCTTTGTTCAGAAACATTCCCCAGGACCTTACCATTAAATGCATAAGTCCTGCCCTGATTTGTCTTTCCAAAATGCAGCACCTCACATTTATCTAAATTAAACTCCATCTGCCACCCATTGGCCCATCTGATCAAGATCCCGTGGTACTCTGAGGTAACCTTCTTTGCTATCCACTACACCTCCAATTTTGGCGTCATTGCAACCTTACTAACCATACTTCCAATATTCACATCCAAATCATTTACACTTTGCTCTTTTCCGAAGCTGTTTTTCCCTCGTTTCAGCTGTTGAGTTTCCACAAAGCCTTGGAAACCCGCTTGGCCAGGGTTAAACCTGCAGGCTAAATTTAACATTGCTAGTCTTATTGTAATATTAAATAGCCATCTCTTCTTTGTGTGGATTGGCTGCCTACTCCTTCCATCCCTGTTAAATCTGAAAAGGGGCAGTTGAGGTCATTTTAAGATTGTAAAAACGTTAATATCTCACTTGATCCTAACACATTATTTTTTGTGGGGGAGGATGGGGGTGTGGGGTCAATTCATCCTAAATGATTGCAGTTTATTTCAAAGAAAATCAAAATCAAAAGTGACTTACAAGGACTTTCCACTCATTATTACCCATTCTGCAATATTCTGCTAAGACTTGTCCCATTGTGAGAATTGCTTTTTGGCTGAGTTTGTTTTCACTTCCAATTTTTTTGAACAAAAACTTAGCTGTGAAAACCACATCAGTATTGATTCAAGCTTTGGTTAGAGATTAAAATATCAAGTGTGGGTAATGGTCTGTAATTACATGGTATTTTCAGAAATGGTCAAGACTGTGATTTGTTGAACACTTCATGCTGCCATTATTCCTAAATTAAAATGGTCTGTGTATGTGTTAGATTATGGCTTACAGTGATAGAAGCCAAATTGAGGATGATACAGAATTGTCTGGGAAATGGTCCAGGTATGATATTTTGGGAAATGGTTGTGTTGCTTTTTACCATTATTACATCCCTTCGATGACAAAACTATTTGAATTTACAGCAACAAATCTTCATATTTATAATTTTATATTACGTTATTTGATACAAATCATATTTCTGCTTGGCATGTTTGCTAGACCCTATAAAACATGAAGATTTACGACAGACTGTTATAGATGATGCACATGCCATGCCAGTTAAATGTATGTGAAATACGTGCATGTGGGAGACAAATGGTACTATATGAACTAAATAAGGACTAAACTCAAGGAACAGATGGAGGATATATCCAAATCCAGACAGCGTAGTCTCTAAATGGGTATGAGTATAAATAGGTTCATTTAAAACACTTAGTAAAAGATTTAAACAGCTTCAAGCTGAAGCATAGATTGTTTCTGCTTAACTACTTTAAACTTTGCTACATGTGTTAAGTGGATTGAAGGAAATACCTAACAGTTCTGATGTGAAAGCCAGAAACTTTTTCCCATATTTATACTACTCTCCATTTCTGAAGTTGCCACTTATTTGGAATATAAAATCACCTGTTAGCACCCTGTCCATTTTAGCAATTTATCATGCATAATCTATTCTTACATTATCCTACACAAGCACACTTTCCAGATGGGTCATTGGATAAAGACCAAGCGGTTGGTCTCATTGATGATTTATCCCTTTCTCAGCCTAATTTTGATGCTCAATATAGATATTTTCTATTCAATCTGTTCAGGGACATCATTACACACCTCTGGAGTAGGTGGTCTTAAATCTGGGCCGTCCTGGCTCATAGGTAGGAACACTACCACTGTGCCACAAGATCCCCCTGCCCACTCTAATTGACAATGTATGTCTCCAGCAGGCAGGGCTCCCTGCCAGAGATATGAATTCAGAAAACCACCCCTTATATTTACTTGATGTGAGGAAAGCCTGATTGGGGTGGAGCAGGAAGAGAAATCATTCTACTGAAGGAAAATAGTGTAAAATGGACATCAGATTGGTTGTTTATTATGCATTCTACCCAATTATCCCAGGTACCAGATCACTAGTTCATTATCCCCCACGGTTAAAGTGATTCCCCCGAACTTTGGTTTTATTATTTAAAAGGATTGTTCATTTAGGATCAAATGGACCACTTGCAGTTTAACACAATCTGTTGTCAACACTTACAGTTCCAGTGGCCTGTCTGCAATTTCAGTTTGCATTGAGCCAAATGAAAGATTGAAGCATGTATTTACAAAGAAAGAAGTAATTAATCTGAAGATACAGGCACGAGATACAATGCTGTTTATATTTTGAACATAGAAGTTGTTTCAAGCAGAAACATTCAGTATCATTAAACCTTAACTTATAAGTGTATGCTTCTAAATAGCATAGTTTTGCTGCCACTTTTCTGCCATAGCCTTCAACCCATCTTTCAGTGAAGTCAAAAACAGGACCGGTTATGTACATTTTGCAGGTTGCAGTTCTGCACTTACCCCATGTATCGGATAAGATATCCATCCCAGCTCTCCTTGAACTGCTTTAGAATCCAGGAGGTTAACTGTGGAAACAGAGAACAACTAATAAACAACAAGTCCCACATTTCTTCACCAAACCTTCTTCAGGGTCACAGTCTCTCATGCGATTTAATCAAGACATTCAATTTCAAATAAATGCACATCTGATCAGAGTGCGATTTCCCAACGTAGCAAGTCTTTTCCAATTCATTTCTGCACAGAAGTACTGATATAAGACTTAATATAAATCCCAATTGCAATGTAAACTAATTCCAAAATAAAAAAAAACACATTTTGTAACAATCATGTACTGAATACGACCAAAATACACATCAGTGCTAACTTTGCTGTAGTAGATTTTACGGTACTGGTGGTAGAATTACAATATCTAAAGTAAAAAGTCAAACACATGTTAATCAAGTACTACTGACAGACATGCCTTCAACTAGTGAGGCACTGAGATCTAGAACTGAAACCCTAACTTATATTACTTCGCTGTCCTCCTTTAACACACTCAGTAAAATTCACCTCCTTGACAAAACCTTTGTCCTTCTGCCCTCGTACCTGTTTTTGTGGCTCAGTGTCAAATTGTATTTGGCAATACTCCTGTGAAATGTCTTGCATTTTTGTGAAGTGTTTTTATTGTTGTATTGATGGGCTCTCAAATTCTCCTTGAACCTCAACTGTGGAACTGCTTACTTATCTCAATGTTAAATATGCCTATTGTTTGGGGTTGTCAAATTTAATTTGTTTTTGTCAGAGATTATATGGTACAATTGAATCTTGAGAAATACACAATTAATTTGTCATGAAATGTGATTCTTGGCTCAGAATGAGAGAAATGTATTATCACGGTTGAACAAAAATTGTTCTGTCACCTGTTTAAGTGCAACAGTTTTAAAACAGATATGTTTGCTTTTGATGTTTATGATTATGTGAAAATTCAGTGCACTGGACTGCTCCTGTGAATAGGGAGTGTATTGATACTGCACGTTTGCATGAAGAAAAATATGTATTCACATATTCATAACATCGTCAGATCATCTCAGAATGCCTTATAGTTAAATAACTGCTTCGGAAGTTCTTTTGTCATGTATTACAGATAACCTGACCCTACAAAGAGCAAATGAATAATTGACCAATTATTTCATTTGTACCAATATTGAATAGTGAGAGGTTGCCAAGACACCAAGAAAGCTCACTTTTTGAATAGGGCCCAAAATCCTTGGCATCTTTTACAGCTGGTATTGGCTTAACACCTGAAAGATCATTCCCAAGAAGGCAGTATTCCCTTAGTTCTGCACGGAGGTTAAAGTTATGTGTTCAAAATCCACTAGTTCTGGAATCACTGAGGTGGGAAAGGAGCCTTCGACTTGGATGGCTCAGTGAAATAGATGATAATGAATTTTATTAGAGAAAAGAAATTAGGCGGAATGCAGAATGCAGAATGCTCAGCTGATTCATAATCATCCATTAGGTACAATTTTTCAAAACCAAGTTCACTCTTCAATTTGAACTTTGTTACCCAGAAGCGAAAGTAATTGGAGTACAGATATCGCTGGAGAATGTACGATGCATGTCAAATTCAGTGACAGGGGTGAGCAAATACTTATCCCAGTGATCTACTCCAAATTACTCCCAACCCCTTAGTTAAGTTGAAATTGCAGTCAGCCTCCTGAAGTCTCTTCAGTGTTGCCCCATTAGTCTGTGATTTTCTCGTTAAATTCTAACACCTTTTTACTCCATTATTCAAGCCACACTTTCGCAGGTTTTATTGAATCATCACCGCCATCACAGATTAGAACATCTGTTCAAAGGACTTGCCATAGCGCTAGTTTAACAGTTATGTCTGCAACCAGAGAATATTTATTTCCTTGCATTGATACTTTAGCTCTGGTAGAGAAAGAGACAATTCTACATATGTGTGATAGTGACTGTGGTCAAAATTTTCTGGCTGTAATTCAACTGATGAAACAAATGGATTGTTAAACTACAGGACTAACGGCCTCTAAATATCAGGATATAACATGATGAATGACAGTTCTTGACATCCTCCACAGCAGCTGTTATTTTATATAATGGTATGCATTAACTATGATTCTGAAGTGCAAATGGAAACAGTAACACATAACGTTACTGTGCTGATGTGTAGGCAGAAGGATGTAAGGAAACTGCAATGAACAGTTAACAGCAAAGCTGCAAGACTCAGGAAAGCATTAAACCACAGCTTGTGACATCCATTAAACAGCAGATTTATTTGATCCATAGGAGGTTACAACAGTCTACTTTTGATGAGGAATCTTAGCTGTGATATGCAACAGTAGGCACTCATTAATAGGCCAAGATAAAGGCCCAATTTAAAATTGAGACTGCAGTCTTTCTCTGGTGGTTGTTGGATTAGGGCCAGGGGTGGGGGTTGGTGGGGGTAGGGTACCACTGAAGGGGATGGAGTGGCAACAGATAGAAGAACATTTCAACCTCATTAGCATGAGCACCAGGAGATAGTAACTTCATGTTTTAACTCCACCTCATCTGTTATTCCCACTCAAAAACCCATAGAGAGCAGAATGTTACAGAACGAGAGACCATCAAAGGGGCTGAATGAATGGCTGATGACATTAAAGTCATTAGTTGGGACAGGTGGCTGAGTCAAGGATGACCTATGTTTTCCCTCTCAGATTCAGAAGACTCCTACTTCTCCTAGCATCACACAAAATCATTTAAAACAAAAAGGCCAACCATCTACCTCTTATTTATCTTGTGGCCCTGGCGCCTTTACTTTCCTGCTTGGTCTGATGGAAAAGGCACAATAATTTCCATAGACAGTCGTCAGGTTATAATTACAGTCAAACCTTGATGGTATAATTAGAGCCTGATCAACATATTGAATAGAAGGCCCTTGCAGGCTTCAGGCAAGTGCCCCTGCCTCCTATGTGGAAGAGCAGGAACGCTCAGGAAGACAGCAGGTGCTTATTGAGTCATTACAAAAGATGCAACTGTGAAGATACATACTGTACTGTATCTCCACACTTGAACAGACTTGAAAAGTTCAGGCTAAGTCGCTTGCTGATATGAAAATGTTATAATATGCCATAGTCTTGAAAAAGTGTGATATAGGCAGTCATTAACAGGCCAAGGCAAAGGCCCAATTTAAACTTGACAATGGAGTCTTTCTGGGTGGTTCTTGGGCAGGTGTGGTTTTGTGAAGTACAGCTGGCATGTTTTGAGGTAAAGGCTTACAGTTTAATTCTAAACAAATGGCAGTGATGGGCTAGAACACAGTGCATTATGAATGAAGGTGGAAGATTGCATAACAGTTCAATTACATATCTAGTGGTAATACCGTTATTGATAGGCATTTGATCATTTAACCCCGAGTAATGTTTTTAATATGATGACATGCAGCAAATCAATAAATGGCACATATCAAGTTAATGCTGCAAACCATCCATGGCTATCCACTACCATCCTAAACAAGAACTGTAGTCATCGCATACATGCTTTGATGTTTTTCATGTAATTTTAATTAATTATTTGCTCCATGCATTCTGATACGATCATTGCATTATGATTGTGATAGGGATGTATATTCCAGTTGATTCCATGCTTCTAAAAATACCCACTTTTCCAAAAAAGCAATTAGGAACTCAGTGAAAATATGACATTAATATAAAATGATGGCAAGTTCCTTTGTGTTAATAATAGATTTGGTATATTTTGTACTGCAGCAATAGAACAACACCCAATGAACTTGAGCAATATTCCTCTGTACATTTTAATGGAAATGTTAATACATTTAAAAGGTAAGTTAACTACATTTAAAAATTAACAAGTTGATATTGAAACAGAGAGAAATATTATATGACTATCTCTATTGTAGAGTTTTTCTAGATATGATCAGCACAAAATTCAATGTCTTCCAGACCCTGATTTGATCTCAGACCTTCTCAATGACCAACAGAAAGTCAGCCTATATTTTGATTAGCTGTTGCAATTTTACATGATATCAAGTTAGGTAATTTCAAAGTCATTCTGTGTGTAGTCCCCAAATTCAGCCTAAGGCCACATGCATGTGAAGTGAGACAAGAAGTAAAATTCAGTCATCAACTCCTAAAAAGCTGGCTGCTCAAAATTGGATTTCTGTGTAGACTCAGTGACACATGACAATGAGGAATTGAATAGAAAATGCAGCAGAACTTGCACAGCCACAGGCCAAACTATGGTACACAGTACTGAAATAACTTTTAATGAAGAAGAAAAGTAGATGAAAATACAGAAAAAAAGGAATATGGCAAGACACGGTGGGCAAAAGCTGGAAGGTGGACATAAGTATTGAAGACTTGAAACTCATTTTGAAAGTAGGCTCAAGCATGTGATTCCGGGAGGTTTTCATTGTTGATGAACACTACAGAACTGTGAGATTAATTGCAAGGTTGTCTTCCAAGTCAAAAGTAATACCTTATGGAAATATTAAGTATCCAAAATATGAAAAAAAATGCATGATTTCTATGCAGCTATATGTGATATATTTCCTTCGATTGACAATCAAAGTTTTATCTTAAACCATCATTGGTTGGCATGGTGGCTCAGTGGTTAGCACTCCTGCCTCACAGTGCCAGGGACTCATATTTGACTCCACCTCATATGTGGAGTTTACACATCCTCTGTGTCTAGGTGGGTTTCCTCTGGGTGCTCCAGTTTCCTCCCATAGTCCAAGAATGTGTTAAATTGCCCGTAGTGTCTAGGGATGTGCAGGCTAGGTGTGTTAGCCATGGGGAATGCAGGGTTATAGGATGGGGAAGGGTGGTAGATCTGGGTGGGATGCTGTTCAGAGATGTGAACTTGATGGGCCAAATAGCCTGCTTCTACAGGGATTCTATGATTCTATCACGTCAACGTACAGTTACAATAATTCCAATCAGGGGTCCATTCTTAAATCACAAGATACAAATCACAAGGCACACTTGCCTCACATTGCATCTGTCTCTTAAAGAAACTTGCACCAACCCAGATTAAGATAGATTACAATGACTATATCTTATATTTAGACAATTTGTTTAACTTTGTACAAGGTTTCAAGACCCTTCATAAGACCATTTCAGACAAACTCTGACATCAAACCACATACGAAGACTGGTCAAAAAAGTAGGATTTCAGAATGTCTAAAGGAGGAAGGGCAGGTTGAGGGTTGGAAAGGTACTAGGCAAGAAATTACAGAGTTTGCCATTAATGGCGTGGCTTTCATGGCTGGGGTAAAAGAAATCTTGCTTGTGCGGCAGGTCAGAGGATTGAAAAGTTCTTGGATGGTTGTAAAATATAGAATTAGGGAAGCAAGAGATTAGGGAGGAATTTGAATACTAGAATGAGAATTTTTACTTTGAGACTTTGCAGGCAAACCACTAGGTTGAGGATATGCCAATGCAATTGAAAGTTTCTTTTACTTAAAGTAGCTTACACTGTCTGTGGTGAAGCTAATGTTCTGAAAATCACATTTCAAAACCATGAAGATAAAATTAATCAATTAATGTCAACTTTTCCTCTTCTATATCTCAACTATATCTTGGTTTTAAAATATTAAAATAGGATGCCAGAAATTACTAATGGCAAAGTGTTTAACATATTCTCTTCTCCACAAATTTAACTGGAGGTACCGATTGTTTTAAAGTAAAGATAAGAACATCTGCTTTAAAGATGCAGAGAGCCAGTGTTCTGGGGACTTGGGTTTGAATCCTATCATGGCAGATGATGGAATTTGTATTGAAAGCAAAAAGAATTTGAAATTATGAGTGAAACTGTTGTCGATTAGCGGAAAAATACATCTGGTTCGCTAATGTCCTTTCAGAAAGGAAACTGCCATCCTAACCTGGTTTAGACTGCAATGTAACTCCAGACCCTCAGCAATGTGGTTGACTCTTAACTGCCCTCTGGGATGGGCAATAACTGCTGGCCTAGCCGGCAATGCCCTCATCCCATGAATGAATAATAAAAAAAAGTAGCAAACGTGAATTATTGAATGTACCAGCATGCATCCACATTTCTCACTATAGGTAACTTTTAGAATATATTCCATTTTGCTCCTGTCAGAAAAGGATTTGTTTAATCTTTTGGAAGCAAACATTATGTACAACAGTAATTTTAAAAATAACATATGGAAATATGTTTTGGACACCAGGCAGCAAGAATTGAATGGACCAAGCTGTCTCTGGCTTAAGGACTCCAAACAATTATATACTGACTGTTTATTAATATTGCTCTTCTCTCTCTCTTCCTTTAAACCCCCACCTGCCAAGGATGTTCACTGCTCTAACATGAAATCATGTAAATTTTCATGTAGTAACTGCAATGCTAAAAGGCCAATTAATACATTTATACCAAGGAATATTTTCCTCATTTCAAAAAGGACTTGCAGCAAACCTTGACGAAAATTAATCATTTCAGGCAGAAGTTTTTTGATGAAGCACTTTTATCCAAATGGACACAAATCCAAATTAAAACTCTATATCACACGTAATATGGAAGTGTTGCACACCAACCATTTTAAAAATGCTTCTAGGAAAGATATTTACTCATAAATATGAGTGAGATGGGTGTTTGCTTCTCACTGCGGAGTCAGGTTATTCCTGGCAGTATCCTGGAGAAAGCAGGAATCCAAGGGATGCAGAACACAGAGGGAGCATGAGCAGAGGAGGAACAACAGGGAGGTATATCACAGTGAAAACAAAAACACGCAGCAAGCAAGAGCCTGGAGAAAACAGGAACCTGGAGAGGGCACTGGAGGAGCAGAGGGAGAACTGGAGTATGAGTGGAACAGAACACAGATATAAAGCACCAGGGGAGCCAGAGAAATGAAGCAAGAGCAGAAAATCCTAAGAGCAGAGCACAGAGATATCAAGAGCCCAAAATCAAGAGGAAAGAAGGTTGCACAGTGGTTGCAGAACACACCTCGGGTTGCTAATTACTTGTTTACTGTTGACCTGGATTGCTGAATGTAGTCATCTATGTTGCTCACCTGCGGACAGACCCTCATATTGTGGACCCCTGGTGGGTCTGCAGACCCCAGGTTTCAAACCAACCACTGACTGGAGCAGCAGCAGAGCATGGTCCAAAAAATTGTTGAGCAAAATTATATACTTATAAAAATTCATTCTTACAGTTGTTTCATTTCTAATTTCTCAAGGGATAAATACTAAATAAACACCTGTAGTTGCAACTGTCAGATATTAAATTAATTTAAATCATGTGCAGGTTAGGTGGATTGGCCATGCTAAATTGCCTGTAGTGTTCAGGGATATGTAGCTTAGGTGGGTTATAGGGGGATGTGCCTGTTTCCACACTGTAGGGATTCTATGATCATTGTTATCATTCCAGGCAATTGGGAAAAACAAAGTACAAATGCTAATGGTCAATTTGCTAGGATTTTCCGATTTGTCTTCAAACATTACTCCATTATTTGCAAGATACCCACCCAACACCATCAACACCAGCACCAAGAAAGGCCTACAGATCAAGTATCCATCAGGCATCTAAGTGCTCACTTCATTGCTTTTGGAAGCATCATTTCTTGGTTAAGCAATACCCCACATCCTCCAACCCACCCTGGCTTGAAGCTGCCAGCCATTCAGAGACTGTTATCTCCAGAAACTGCTGTTGTTGCCTGAATATCAACATTTGTCAACCCTCCAGGTGGAGAAGCAGAAGCAAGATGTACTACAAGAATTGTTTGGAGGGCATTTCTGGAGTTGGGGATCATGGGGCCAGATTGTTACCCTCCCCCAACAGCCACCAGTCTTTCAGTCTTGCACAAGTTAGTACCATTTAAGAGACTCACCTGATCCCCTCAAATTGGTGTTTTGTCTGCACAAGTTAATCAAACAATTATTTGGGTAGGCCAGCTCTTCCTCATCCAAATCGTAGCCCAAGCAGAATGAGGTACCTCAGATGGCATTAGTTGATCTTAATGGGCCATAGTTTGAGACAGGTTGGGAAGGTCAATGACGAACCTCCATAGTCAGAAGTTAATTTCTAAGATTGTCCAAAGGAAACATTATTTCCCTGGTACCAACACATCTGATTATCCTTCCTTCCATACATATTCCTTGCTGCTTCTCAGAAGGGAACATTTCTACCATATGTATCAGAATTAGAATGATTAGCAATGAGACCTTGAAGTGTCACACTGATAAAATAAAGAGCGCACTTTTGAATTTGGAACTGCGGGACATGATTTGGACTGGAAGTTTTATCTTGTAATTAGCACATGCTGTAACAGAAAGCTAATGCTATTATGGGAAATAGTTCATGCAATAAATCTCAAAGAGCTGACAATTTCTGCAACATATCAACTTGGTTCAATGTTAGCACTTTGAGCCCAAGTCATAGGTTGTGGGCTCAAGCCATTCCAAGGCTTGAGCAGGTAATTAGACTGACACTCTAGCACAGTATTCAGGGATTCAGCCTGCGTGGATATGCTACCCTTTGGCTGTGCTATTGAAACAAGATATTTCTATCTGTTTTAGAGAATTGAATGTGAAAAGATGCAGTGACACTATTCTGAGAAGAACAAGGAATTGTTCCAATGTTTTAGCTAATATTTCTATTTCAACGAACACAGCGAAGACAATAAATACAGATTTATGGCTGATCACAATGTTGTTTCCAGGATCTTGCACTGTGAAAAATGACTGCTATATTTGTCTACATAAGTCAATTCAAAGTTTTTTTTTAAAAATTCATTTCCAAGATGTGGGCATTTGTTGTCCACCCCTAATTACCTGGAGGGCAGTTAAGAATCAACCACATTACTGTGGGTCTGGAGTCACATGTAAGCCAGAAATTTCCTTCCCTAAAGGATATAAGTGAACCAGATGTCTTTTTTTCCTGTCAATTGAAAACATTGCATGGTCATAATTTGACTCTTAATTTCAGATTTTTTATTAAATTCAAATGTCACCATCCACTGTAGCAGGATTTGAACCCAAGCCCCAGGACATTACCTGGGTTTGCTGGATTAATAGCCCAGCTATAATACCATTAGGCTGTCACCTCCCCAGGTTATTGTATATGAAGCATTTTACTTATTCCAGAAAGGTGTGATCATGCTGTTCAGTAAAAGTCTTTTAAATGCATGTGCTTGTGAATAATGAAAGTGCATGAAAATTAATCACAGAATTCAGTTCAGTTATGTTGCAATCTGTTTTGACACAACAATATGTGGTTTTGTTTTATTTGAGCATCAAGTGACCTTCCTTCCTGGCAGCATGTGGAAAAACTAACTGAGTACAAGTTATAATAATACAGAAATAATTGAGCGGAGGAAGTGTTTATGTGCTGATGGATTGTTCTCTAACACAAAGATCTGAGTATCCTATTATGTTTCCAGCCTCCTGGTGTTTGGATAGGTTACTGTCCAGTGTAACAAATAAAACAAGATAATTTCCAACTATGTGCAGAAACAACTTATACTTCCATAACATCCTTCACATAAAACAATATTTCACAAGGTTTTTTTGAAATATGATCTCAACAAGATCAAGATACAAGAGGTACCTTCAGGTTAAATTACCATTGAATTGACCACTATTGAGAGTGTATAATTACGGAAAGGATAGGCAGATGCACGGATAGAAGACAACCACCCTAGGGAGTTATAAAAGAAGCTTGATACCAAAGAGGCTACAGAAAGATTCCGGAAACCATCATTTTTAAAATATTATTGGTGGTTGCAATTAAATCTGTCAGCTATTGTTTGAGATTTTATTTCTGATTCTGGTCTTTTAGTGAATTAATGTTTGAATTTGGAATACAAAATGCATTTCAGGTTTTTAATATTTGCAGTATTTTGCTTTTGTACTGTCATATCTGCATTTTCTTCCCCTGCTTAATATGAATGTATAAATAAAATGGTTTCTCTGCATCTTATAAAAAAATTCAATGTTTGTAAGTGAGAATGATGTTCTAAGATACAGGAATGCAGTATTTGTAATGGTTAAAATCCCTTTGTTGGCTATTATCCTAATTGCACGAATGCAAGGTTAAGTATGTGATAGTCACAATGGCATTACTGAGTGTTGACTTTTCAAAAAGACAATTGAATATGCACTACCTAGTACTCATGTTGCAAGTGCCTTTTCTGGCATTGTAACTTCTGACAAGCTGGTAAGACTCTTCTGCAATCTGCCAGAGACACTTACCTAGCTCAAGAGCTGGCAGGACAATACAGTATCTTCAAAATGTCCTGCAATGAGCTAGGTGTACATAGTAGAAATGTTATTAAATTACAAAAAGCCATGAAATAAAATATGATAATGATATAGCACAAATTTTATCATGTGATACAGTCACTTTGATATGACTTACAAGGTGCAACCATCAATTTCACTTTCGAGCACGATGCAATTAAGGGAACTCATGGCTCGGGTAAAGAGCTGAACAATGATCAGAGTCAACAAATATAGTCATTTTCTGTTCCAAATTTGTACAGTAATGAATTTTGTATTCCTTATTATAGAAATCCCCTAGAGACAGAATTAAAATGTCTAAACCTCACTGGAGGCACAGAAAGCTATTATGCAAGGGGCATAAAACTCAATGATAACGGTAATCTGCAAAGCTCACTATTGACAATACTGGTGGATGGGTTGCACTGATAGCATTCAGATCAACCAAGCTTACTAGATAGGCTAAATGGCATACCCCTGTTCCCAAGTTAGGTATATCACATCCAAACCATTCCCACCTACAAGCCAGTAAATTTCATATCACAATTTCATAATGTTGGCCATATATGTTTTGCCTGATGTTAACAAAGTTGCACAGACTGCAATGAAAGGTTTCTTTCTCACAAATATGAAGCTCAAGTTTGCTGTCGGTGTTTGCAATCTGTTGTACAAAATGTGCCTTTTTGCAGCAAAGACTTCACCACATCACTCAACAGTTTCCACTAGAAGCAAATTTACAACTTCAATGGAATCAAATTTAAGAGAAAGAAACTGAGTTTCACTTGTGATATTATTTGAACTTGCTTGTGCGCCACTTTCTGTCATACAATGCTTCAGTAGCTCACAGCATGTGCACCACAGATTGAATATGATAAACTTCTTGGAAAGCTTTTGCACAACTTCAGCACAAAAGCTGAAGGAAGATGTGTATGCAACTGATTTATGCCAACTTTACACTGAAACATCACTGTAGAACTTTCTTCCAACATTATTCTATCAATGTTGCAAGAGGCTCAAAGGGTTAGATGCTTAATCCTGTTTCTAGCCCTGACCCATAAGTGCTGACTGCAGTAGTTATACCTTGAATATCATTGGTCAGAATCTAGTTGGGAGTATCGTATAGATGTCACATCATACATCCACAGATAATGTCAGAACAAGTTGTGCACATGACAGACAATAATGCAGTATGCAGTCAATGAGTGTGAAGTGATAGGATTGAGCTGGCTCTACTTTAACAAAGTGTTAACGCTGTGGTTACTACCATCAATCACCAGTCCACAGCTGCCATTACTAATCTCCAGCCCTATCAGCTCTTAATTATCTAGCTGGCACTCAGCTCTCCCCTTCTGACAATCTCTTCACTCATTTCAAACTCTACATGAAATATAGGTTATCTCAACAGTAATAGTGTATATGTGCATGGGTTGCATTTTTCACAAGTGTTTAAAGGACAGAACTCACTAGTGCTGCAGGCATGAGTGAATAATGAAAATGGCTTTGCAAGTAAAGGATTTGTGTTGTGGCAGCATATTTTGCTGCAATACTCTATTTACTATGTGGCCATAGTCCAAAATGGGCATCAAGCCATAATTTTGGTCATGATTGACAAATGATTAGTCACATATGAGAATGGTTCCTTTCCTTGCAGTTAATGAGCACTATCCTAACCACGTAGAGAAATGGAGAATAGCAACATATTGTGAACCTGTGGATCTGGCTTGAAAGGTATTCATAAGCATACATCCCTTGGACTGTGATAATTACAAAGAAAAGATAAAATGACAAATGGATAACATCAGTGTCAGGTATAACTTTGATTGGCCAAAGTATGATATCTGAAATATAAGTGAACAAAAATCAGAATAACAAACTAAACCTCAAAAGTAATCCACATACAACTTTTTTTAAACCAATGTTTCTGCCTATTTATGTTTCCATTATCCAAATGTGTATTCATTCAATCTTATGTAGAGAAGAGGATTTCTTATGCAGATGGTATGATTACTTAAATTAGGCCATGGCTTATCCTTTGCACTTTTGTCAGTTCTCCAAATGAACAGAGTATGTTGATGAGCTTATTGTACTCTGCTTTATGCTCCTGGCTGTCTTCACTTGGATTGAGTTGACCAAATTGGTTTTGGATAGAATTAGTTGGACTGTTATTGTGTGATGCCTGTTCTCCATTAATAAGTGATTTCTACAATCACATGTCTACACTGAAGAAAGACAGCTCATCAAAATGGTTCAGTACCTGATGTGATGATCTCAATAAAAGTTGCAATCTGCAAAAAGGATTGTTGTTTGATTTAAAAATGTTTCATTTGGGTGATAGGAAAAAATATATAACTTACAGTATAATGAAACTCAATAAGCAGGGGTTTGAAATTTTAGTGATTGCACAGTGTATTTTATCTTGTTAAACTGTTCATTTAAATGTGTTATTTCTTATTTGAAATATTTGATATTCCAGAGCTGAACTAATCACAAATTTCCTTGAGAAATAGAAAGGGATAAACTATTAACCTTTTCACATTTCAAATTTTCTTATATCCTTTTACAATAGCAACATGATGATTGCAATTATTTCCAAATTTAAAAAGTAATATCGTCCACACACTACAGATTAACCATTACAATTGCACTGCAATTCCCTTTAGCCACAAAGAAAATTGATGTCTAATTATTGCGAAATTAATTACTTCCACTGATGGTATTGGATTTGCTGTTACATGTTCAGATCCTTTCTTCCCTTACATTTTACAGGTTTTGATTTATTTGCTAGGGTACAATGGACCTAGGTCACCATTTAGGATTTCAGCAATGGGGCCATTTTCAATAAGTACCAGGAGACTACTGGACTATGAAAACATCACAATTACCACCAATTATGTCCTTATACCCAGTGTCTACAGAAACATACTTGCAGTCAGAGTCCATAGAATCCCTACAGTGTGGAAACAGGCCCTTTGGCCCAACAAGTCCACACCGACCCTCACAGCATCCCACCCAGACCCATCGCCCTATAACCCACCTCATCTACACACACTATGAACAATTTAGCATGGCCAATCTACGAAGCCTGCACATCTTTGGACTGCACATCATTAGATTACATTCAAGAGTGGGAGCTTGTGCACTTAAACAGGCCAAAATTACATATTAAATCCAGATAAATTATAGCTCCCTGAGCACTGGTGCAAAAACCCAGGGGCCTTGTGTCTGCATTGCTCAGTCACTCACTGGATAAACTAGCTGAGCTATCAGGGAAATTGTGATCATATTCCTTCTAACAGATCAAACACCTTTCAGAAGCAGCCTATAGACAGTATTGCATATGTTATTTTGTTCGGCAATGTTTATTTTTTGCTTTACCTAGGGAAAATTTGCTGTGAAATTCTCCTTTCAAGTTCAGAGCCACTAGAAGTGTTCACACTACAGAAAAAAATGCAATGTCTACTGCAATGAAAAAAAAAACTTCAATAGTTCACTGGCTCTTTTCGTTTTTAATTAAATTCTTTAAATGCATTTTTGCAGTTATTTGCTGGCACAGGTGATTAGTTCAGCCCTGGAATATCAAATGTTTCAAATAAGAAATAAACACATTTAAAATGAACAGTTCAACAACATAAAATACACTATGCAATCACTAAAATTTCAAACCCCTGCTTATTGAGTTTCATTATACTGTAAGTTATATATTGAATGTGCTACTCACTTGCAAAATGGTATTCGAGTCAAAACAGCCACATTCCATCATTATTTTATCCATTCAACATATCATGTAAGTGCCCCTAACGTTTTATGTTGGTACACATTAAATTCATATAGAGGAATACATTTTAAAACGCGAATGCATTTGGGGGATGCAATTTTCTCCTCTTGAAACTTGTCAACTTTAAAAATCAGACATTGCAGTGAAAATGTCCACAGTGCAGACGTATTAACACGAAAAATTCTCAACGAGTTCATTCAATAATAAATTATTGTGGAGAAATATTAGCATCTCCAAAGCAAAGCTGAATCAACGTTGAGAGGTTGCGTGGAGAATTCTGTCAGTGTGAAAGATTTAATTTGAAGCCAGAATGCAACCAGAAACAGGAGAGCATTCCAGTACTTCAGACAGATAAATTAATTGGCATTTGAATTTTGCCTTGGCACTCATCTTGCTGATTTTCACTCCAATGAACGCCCTTAAGACTACAATTGGCATTTGGCTAACTCTTTTCGAGTTCTGATAGGTATTAGCACTGCATTCTGCACTCGTGCTAGTAAACCTTGCGCATGTATAGATCAGTTACCGTGAGTTATAGCTGTACAATGATTGGTTTCTCATTTGGACTGATTGCCTTAGGTATGCTAACAATAGTAAACACTGGATGAAGTCACGTATATGAAAGAAACTTTCAAAGTAAAACTTAGCGAAAAACTTACATTGTTTTAATAAAACAAAGTTGAAATTGTGTGCAGTTCATTTTTATTCTATTTACACTAACGGAATCGAAGCCCATCAGGCTACATTGCGATCATTACTATTTGGTTTTAATGGTTTAGAAATAAACCCGAATTCTTATATTTCTCAATTGGAAATGACAATGGATAGTTAGCAGTTATTACCCTATTAATCCCGATAGTGGGGAGCCTCGCTGTTTTGGTACTCGAATCTGTTAATTTTCAGTGATTAGTTGGATTCTTTGTACCCAACTAAAAAGATATCTTCACACTCCACTAAACATTCCATTTCAAAATAAAATGACTAGCATTTCTACCGGCGCACTTTCATTTTTTCCTGTAAATTAAGTAATCAATTCAATAAGCCATCGTCGACGCATACATAATAAATAGAGGAAACGGTGCCCGCTTTCTGATGCATTAAAAAGGGAAAAAAAACGGATTTGATAGTCAGATGGAGAATCGAGTAGAAACTCAACCACGAACAAAACGCCAATTAAGACCTTTCTGACATTGTTGCAGCACATGAAAGGCGCCGGCAACATTCAGAGGATTGTATGAGAGGTTAACAAGGTCACCATGCATTTGTCCTGCATTAAGATGATGTTGAACGCGGGGCTTGGAGACACACCGCGTCTCGCCTAATGCTCCCTCGCCTCTCTGTCCCTCTGTACCCCCAGAATGTGTTCTCCCGGGCTACTACCATCCCCTTCCCAGAGGGCTGTCAGCTCCAACACATTGCAGCAATCTAGCCAACACAGGACACCCCACCCCCCAAAAAAAAACCCTCACCCTCGCCGCTTTGAAGATTATATTGTTCCTGTATTCACTTAGCATTTAAATGATGGTCGTGTCTGCTTCTTTTAGTGTGTGGAGCTGTCTAAACAGTGCTTTGATCAGCTCAGACGGTAGAACAGACCCGGGTATCCTATGTGCGCGCACACACACACACACACAGATTTATCGCTATATTTTCTGCTTTCTTAAAACCGACCGCCAAAGTGGACCCTCCTAGGCTAGTCTATTACATTTTCCCTATCGTAGGGAACGCGAGTTCTAGCAAAGATTTCCATCCCCGAGTCTATGACCACCAGTCCAGCATAAAACTAGCCGCCTACTTTATCCACACGGGCGGTCACTTTTACTGAGTAACCGTACGCTCATCTGTGGGAGAATACCACTAACAAAAAGGTAGGACCGGGCCGGAGTATGCGAAATGTGATTGGCAAGTGTTGACGCTTGAAGGCTCCCCATGCCCGCCCCCTCGGCGCTGCCTCATTAAGCTTAGTCCAAAACATTCAATTGCTTCCTCAACCGAAGGAATAACCCTATCTCCTCATCCAGTTTCTGTTATTTACAACCGTTAAATTGGCCCAATGGAAAGTGACAGATGTCTCGCTCGCAGCAATTTAAAATTAAGCTTCAAACTGGGTAGTGGGTCCAACACTTAGAGAGGCAGACACGGACTACTTACAGCTTAACCAGCTGACCGTCCCTATATTTGGATAGGCTACCGATCCCAAATTACAAAACTAAGTGATTTAGTTGGAAATACGCGGAAACAGAACTAATCGCGACCTTTACGTGTCACATTCTCACATCAATTAATATTTGTGTAATGTTTACATGGGAAATCGTAATATTTTAAATGGGAGATTGGCGAGAGCGAAAGTTTCAATCTTGTTAATCGTAGCAGAACATCGCGTTGAGGAAACTGCTTTTTTTTTAAAAAAAAGCAAGCTGGTAATAGTTTTGGAGTTTCAAAGAGCGTGTTGCAGATGAGGTCATGCTAAAACCTCTCAACCCATGGGAAACAAATCCCGACCATTTTACAAAATCCGAATCCTAATTGAATTGCGTCCTACCAAGTGCACGGCACAGCTTGTAAAATGGGGAACACGTTGACTGCCTCTAAAACAAAGATGCCTGCTTCAGCGCGTGGAACAACTAATTGGATAACCAAACATTCCTGCTCATTGTTTGCATTCGTTGAAAATATCTTAAAACAACGGGAAAGTTTGATTCATTCCAGCTAACGCCGAAATGATTTGTGTAAACATTAAGGGGAAACAAAATTGCAGCAAGGGGAATTTTAATTTCTTGACACAATGTTGAGTGACTGTATGCAGTATGGAATAATTTCAAAACAAAACATTTAAGTTTAAAGCCTCATATTGACACTTCAGCCTTTTAACTGACCGGTGCATTTGTGTGAATCTCTACCAACTTTATTTATTTAACCCGAGTCACAGTAATACTTCGACCTTCGTTTCAAATTGGACAGAAAACGCCGGAGTAAAGTAACTTTGTTTTAATCTATGAAAGTGAACAAGTTTGTTCCCCTCGATGCCCGGATTCCTCTCCTTTTTCCTCAGGAAAGCTCTGCAGTGACCCACACTGGTCAGATTTCAACTAATTGAATAATTACTTCCCGACGGATCTATTTCCAGATTTTACTCGATGATGCTACAAAATAAATACAACAAATCAGGCCGCCGTTTCTAAAAGTTTCTATTGTTATAAACGCAATTCCAAAATGAACCACCAAACTGAAGATGAAATAAATGTGCATTTAAAATTCTTTGGAAAGCCCGCCTGAATACAGGGAATTAAATGTAAAACTTAATGCAAATAAAACTCTCTAACACTCATGCAGGTAAATTACAGGGAGCCTTCAGCGGATCGCCTATGGTCAGGAAGTTTTCGTAAATTGTCAGGTAATAGAAATGAAATTAAACGTGGAATTTCTGATCAAACTTCTAAGTGTTGGCCGTAAGATTTGATGTGTGCATCGAGCATTGAACAGCAATAGTGAGCAGTTTTGTTAATGCCCTTTTACCAAATAGAAAACTCATTTAAATGTTGGAGCCACTCATTTCAATTAATTCGCATCGTGACATCTATCATACATGATAACATATTTCTGTGTAGTACGAATTCATTGTCAAAATAAATCCAGTATGATTAAAGCACATGCGTGCGGTCACCTTGTACTTTATATTTTGTCTTTATCTAATAATCTGGTATTAGGAATAATATAGTCTTTCCATCAAATTATTTCCCCCTCTCCCGACCACAATATGCCGAGTTTGTCAACCCATTCAGTTTTACAAAGTTAAATTTAAACACGACTGACCACCGCTATAACTCTTTCTGTCACTACCTAAGGTAAATCTGTCTGAGTTGAACATAATTGTTTTGTGTACAAGATTCAGTCAGCTCTGGGGGTTTATTCAAGAAGTAAATAAGCCGTGGAGACTGGGTTATTGGCCTGTAGTCGCACAACTGTCTCTGTATTTTTTAAGGTGAGTTTATGGCAATACAGAACTATACAGGTCAAATTTGGGTTCCGAAAAAATACCTTGTTTCTAGGCCGACTACACCAATCCTAGATAGCTTGCACTTTTATTTAATAAAGTCATTTCAAATTCTCGACTTACGCAGAGTAGAAAATGGATTTTAACCCGTTTACAAAAAAAAAGTTTTAAGGTTTAAGGTTTAAAACAAATGTCAACGATGCACGGGGCATATCAGGACCTCATCTCAACCTGACCGGTTAATTCCTCTTATAGGACTGTTTAATAATAAAAAGCAATTTCAAGCGAGTAAGCCCCGATAACAGAACAGCACATCAGGTGTATAAGTTTCTCTCTTCTGCGTGCTTTTAAATTTCCCGACGCTATCTTCATTGAGAGAAACAACGGTGCAGAAATTGAAAACTCCCACAACTTGCTATGATCGTGCCTTTAATATGAATACTTAGAAAAGTGAATCGACGAAGGATGAAGAGTCATTTAGTCTGTCGTGTGAGAATAGGCTTCACAATATAAACACATTCCAAACACTATTTACTGATTCAGATCTTAAATACAGGTGACACTACTTCCCGTCCCACGCGTTTCTGTTAGATGTGGCTGTCGTTATAACTCCTGCGTGGATCTTTCAACTTACCGTGCCATGTCCGAATTGTCAAAATAACAGAGGAAAGATGAACTAGTTTTTACATAATTCCCTTTATTCCTGTCTCGCTAACCACAGAATCTCATACTGCTTAAACTTTCTCTCCTCATTTCAACCTGACCCTCTCATTGATTTCATTTAACGTTGTTTTACTACGATAGTACTGATAGTAGCGTTTAAATATCGCAGCGATAATAATGAGCCGTGATTGAAGTTATTTGTTGCACTCGTTTTGATTAATTATTATTGCTGAATTGTGCGCTTGACCACCTTAAAAGATGATGGAAGCGCAGCTTCTTGCCGTACAGTACCACCCACTCGGTGTGTGCTAGACCGTCTCTAATACTTCAGTGTGCAATAATGTTCAGATCTCTCTTTTTAATTCTTACCTTCATTTGCAGAATGGCCAATCGATTGTACCCCGCAGATAACACGGCAGAGGATCAGAGAGAGAATGCTGATTTGGAAACCCAAGGCCATTTTGGAGCTGTGATCGGCTGTGAGTGGAGCATATCTCTGTGAAGCATGCCAGCAATGATCTGAGGGAGCTGTGATCGCTGTGGAAGTTACCATGCACGGCTTTCAGGGTGATGTCAAGTTTGACACTACAGATAAGGAGGAGTCAGCGCTGCCTTTCTACTGCCAGCAGAGGGCCGCGACTGGGTCCTAGAGCCCACCAAACCCAATAATAGCAAGACATCTGGCAAGGATATATAAAAGTTCAATGGAAACATACCTTTTTCTGCTTTCAGCCGTTGCAATTTAATCATTCCTAAGCCTTTCGCATTTTTGGTAATATTTAATGTAATTACAAATCAAGTTTTTGTCATTGATGTGTGCTGGGATGAATGTGTTGGCTTCAATACGGTATTGTACAGTACAGTGTAGTATATGCTAGAATGTTTATTTACAGGATGAATACAATTCTATTCTGTGAACTTACTTTTAAACATTTTTTTTCAGTAAAACCATGAATCTCTCTTGGTGTAGATGACACAGTGTGGAGCTGGAGGAACACAGCAGGCCAGGCAGCATCCGATGAGCAGGAGAGTTGACGTTTTGTGTTGGGATCCTTCTTCTCTTGTTGTAGTTCTGTTATCCCACCCTGCCAATCTGCACCCCTCACCCTCACATCTTTGCTCTCAAAGCATACAGATGAACACATGATCTATTATCTTCGAAAAGGAGCTGTGGTGTAGTGATAATGTCACTGGACCCCAAGTTAATGTTCTGGGGACATAGGTTTGAATCCCACCATGCTACATGGTGAATTTTAAATTCAATTAAAACAGGAATTTAAAAAAAAGTTATCCCAATGGCAACCCATGTAATCACTGTTGATTTTCATTAAACATATTTGGTTCATTAGTGTTCTTTAGGGAAGGAAATCTATCATCCTTATCTGGTTTGGCCTACATGTGACTCCTAATCCACAGCAATGTGATTGACTGACTCTTAACTGCCTTCTGCGCAATTTGGATGAGCAATAAATGCTGCCTAGCTGTCCACAGTCTGTGAATGAACTTTAAAAAAAATCTTTGACTTATGTAGACAAATGTAACAGTCATTTTGCACAATGCAAGATCCCAGAAATGACATTGTGATCAATAACAAGTCTATTTATTTTCTTGATTATATTGGCTGAAAAAGAAGTATTTGCTTGAATTATGGAACAATTCCTTATTCTTTCTTGAATAGTATTGCGGGATAGTTTTACATTTAATTCACTCAATAAAGGCTCCATATAAATTTTGTACTTCAAAAATATTATTATTGTTTATTTGTTATCCTTTAAGAATATAAGTTATTCATATTTATCAATGTCCATTTAATTTTGATTTGCTTTGCTGAATATTGCTAACTGTCATTTGTAGATGTCATTACAATCAATCAACATATTGTCTATTACAGTGGAGATATAAACGTATATTCTTATGAGTTTAGGAAATAGTACTTTAGTCAATCTTAAATTTACACCTCTGTCTCTCATTTCCCTTCTCCCTGATCCATCTACTCAAAGTAATAATTAATGTTTAAGCTTGTCACACTCAAATTAGAATCTGAAGCTGATTAAAGCATTATGTTGCACTTGGTGCTTTAATCAGCTCACCATCCTGTATTCAGCATTAAACACTAAAGCATTCATTAGAATCATGTTAATGCAAAGTTAAGCTACTGGCTAACAATAATTATGAATATGTAAAGATATTGAGATTGAAGAAGAAATCCTAAATTCTTAAAGCAACAAGATGTTTTAAAAATTTGGAAATCAAAACATTCTATGATGAATTCCATTTGAAATCTGTAAACGGGAAGCCAAAAGTAACAATGTTAAAAGTTGAAACTCAAAAGCTATATTAATGATTTAATGATAAAGTTAGGTATAATTCCTGTATGACCATGGTGAATGATCCACTCTGATATTGCAATGTTAAACTCTCTTAATTGATACTGGATGTTTCTCTATTCTTCAATCCATCATAATGCCAGATACAAAAAAATTGACCAAAGACTTAGTTAATCACATCAGAAATAACGGCACACTACATATATTGTACTATAACTAGTTAAAATACATTTAAACTATTTTAATTCTTCAGAAAAAATTCTGTCTGAAATGCACATGTACCGACATTTTATAACATTTTATCAATAATTAAAATAAATCAATCTTGAAGAAGAAGATTTTTCTAGCAATATTGTGAAAGAGAATACAAACACATGATAAGAATACCTTTAAACGGCCCAATTATAATGGATGCCAATAACAACATTTTGTTTTGGAACCTTGCCCGTTCTTATTTTTGAGATTGTCATGTGTTCCACATGGAACTTTTGCTTGTTGTAATGGACCTATCACATCTGAACTTGCTTTTGAAAAAAAGTATCATATATGTACATTAGAATGTTTATTTGCAGGATAAAATATGAGTCTACTCTATGAACATATTGTTAAACCTTTTTCCAAGGAAAAGTATGAGTCTCTCCAATTGTAGCCTGTTCCCCCACTATACTACCCTGCACCTTTCGCATCTTTGCTCACAAAGAGTACAGAAGAACACATGACTGAGCTAGCCACCCATTATCACCAAATCTGATTGGACCCCATCAAGCATATTGGGGTCACTTTTCTCAGCCAAAGTTGGCCAGTACTCCAGAATCACACTACCCCTTCTCCTTTTGGCTCTCATTCTAACGGGCATAGTGAATGGTTTTTTTCCTTCCCTGGTACTGATAATATTACAATCAGAAGGATGTTCATGGCTATTTTATGAAAACTCTCTAAATTTGTGAATTTAATGTGATTTCTGTAAATGCAGTATGTGACTTTGGAATGTTGAATTTTGGCCCTTCAAATAATATTTCAAACATTTACAATGCCAAAATTCAAACAATTTACTTGAAATAAAACAGTCTAGGTGTTGTTATGTTAAAACTTGTATTAAATTAAACTGTGAGTGACAACAGAAAATCGTAAAATTGTCTGTCTTGTGGAAAAATGGCAAAATAAAGGCTTAAATTTATTGAAAAATTGAAAGCATGCTACAAATCTGTGGCTAGAGTAACCTTTCATAAAGTATACCTCACTTACAATTGTTTACCCCCTTTTTCCACATTTTGTGTTTTAATATATTTTGTTACAGAAATAATAAAATAAGGAGTAAAAGCCTGTAAGATAATATTCTGATCACTGTAGAATAAAATGATCATATGATTGACAAGATATATGGAAATTATTTTTCAGTACAGATGTGAAATTAGAGGGCTGTTGAGACTATACACTATTTTACATTTCAGTAAAGTTTATTGGGAAGGAATGCTTCCTTTGCTTTCTTCCCTTCACCACCTGCTCTAACTTGCTGTTGTTACCGACAATTAAAACCATGGCATGTTTTGAAGTCTGATATTTAAATACAGGTTTACATTTTGTGCATATCTGATACTTTGTTTCTCATGAGGTTGCTGTCTCTTAAGTTTTCTATCTGACAAACATCCCATTTGCATATTTGGTGTTCTCTCTTTCTCATAATGTGTAAAATACTTTTATTTTGGAAGATCCTCCTTCAGCTCGACGAAGAGTAGCCTAGGCTACAGACGTCATCATTCAACATAAGGGCTTACATACCATGTAATGCATAGTTCAGTAAGCCCATCTGTGTGCTTGCATCCTGACATGAAACAGTGTTGTGATGGCACTCAGAACTTGCTGTGTAGCTCTATCAGACCTGTTAGCAAATCCCTAATCTGAAAACACCACCAAGACCCCAGCACCAAGAAAACCTGGTTCTGCAATTTTTTTTTCAAAAGTGCTTCATTTTTTTCAGAAATGAAGCTCTTTTATAAATGAAGCACCATCAGTTGGAATGGATGGATGAGGGGGAATTGTGCAAATGATATTCAAGAAAATATTTTATAAGACTAAAAAACTGTAAGCAGAAATCAACCTTTCTTGTATGCTGGTTTAATCTGTTAACATTTTCGTAATTATGCATTGAAATACCCTTCCTAATATATAATTCACCAAAAGCAGTTTGAAAATAATTGACCCATTTCAGTCAAGAAACTCTACATTTTAAAGAAACCTTTTAATGGAACATTTGAAAAAGAGGGTATGGGGGCCCTAACTCTTCCTTTATTATAAACTGCTATCTTTCTTTAATCTCAATTTCTCCACAGAACAAACCCTTTTGGAAAAAGCAAGGGATGTTTTCTCTTTTTTCTGATGTTTGTTGATACTTCATTATATTTAAGTACTATTGTAATATTTTAAAAGTAAAAGCTTTCCTTTCCTCACCACAATTATCTGTCAGAAATATAAATTACATATGAATAACATAACATCTGTTTTGAATTTTTAACCATGTTTATTTGAATAATTGTGTTATTACATTAAATGAACAGCAAAAATTTTCTTTCAGATTTCATTTTTATACATAGCATTGGAACCCTAATTCATCAAAACTGTAACTTAGTTTTTATTTCTTTTCATTTTAAGTTTGAGTTTTCCATGCAGTCTTGAAACAAATGCTAAACTATTACAATAATGTCAAGAGTATTGAGATCTTGATTCTTAGGTCCTGTTCAATTTTCCATCAAAATGTTGATGTGTCATTCTAAACAAGTCTGACAATAAAATAAAGTGGGGCACTTATATATAAACATTTAGCAAATGCTTACGTAATTTGTTTTCACTACCTTAAAGAGGTATTAACCTATTGAGTTTTAAATAGGTCACTAACTGTGGGAGGCAACAAAGAGATCATTATTTAAATTGAATAATTTCAAGATTTTAAATAAATTCTGATGAAGGGTGGTTATCCATCTGAAAAGTTAACGCTGGGTGAAATCTTGAAGGTGACTGACCAATGTGAGATTTGGTGTGATATGTGACAGAATCAAATTAGAAGTCCAATGGAGGTCCATCTCAACACTGGGAGTAACTTGTTTCAGAGATAGTAGGAACTGCAGATGCTGGAGAATCTGAGATACCAAGGTTTAGAGCTGGATGAACACAGCAGGCCAAGCAGCATCAGAGGAGCAGGAAGGCTGACATTCTGGGCCTAGACTCTTCTTCAGAAAATGATTTTCTGAAGACGAGTCTAGGCCCGAAACGTCAGCCTTCCTGCTCCTCTGACGCTGCTTGGCCTGCTGTGCTCATTCAGCTCTACACCTTGGTATCTGGGAGTAACTTGTGCCATCTTTTATGCTTTTGACAAGTGGCATGACAAGTTTTGTGCTAGACAACAGGGAGTTGCTAATTAAGGGAGATTATTGCTTCTTAAATGTCTTTTTAACAGCCCAACACGCCTCTTAATCAGTTTCTTATCTTGCTAAACTCACCAAACAAGCTCGATGTCTAGAAAACTCCATTTGAAAATAAGAACGTGTATGTGGGAAGTTCAGCTCGGTGCTTGCTCTGAACGACCTTTATGTTGGAGGTCACCAACATCTGAGGGTACACTCCATGGTCACCAGCCAAATGCACTCCATGTCCACAGACTTTGGCATCCAATATGCGCCAATGTCTAATAACCCATACGCCACTGCAGAATCTGCCTAATGCTGCACTGGCAACTATCATTGTAATGTTACCACAAGGACACTTACCCAGTTCATGGTTTGGACCAGGCTGCATATCCATGCTCTTTGCTCATTGCTGTTGTGCTCACTTACCCCAAGCCTACTTGGATTCTCATTCTAGCCCTGTCTAAAATTGCATTGCTTTTTTGCATTTTGACCCCCTCAACCAGAGATTTGAGGCTTATATCATTTCTTTCTTGCTTTTCAATTTATTACAGACACAAAGGAACAAAGTTTATCATAGGTTTCAACATGTTTCAGTCAAGTCAAGGAAGATAGCCTTCACTCAGGGGATCCTGGCAATACAAGCTGAGAGGGGAAAGTTTAAAAGAGACCTAAGAGGCAACTTTTTCACGCAGAGGGTGGTGCATGCATGGAATGGGTTGCCAGAGGAAGTGGTCAAGGCTGATACAATAACAACATTTAAAAGGCACCTGGATGAGTATATGAATAGAGGGATATGGGCCATAAGCTGGCAAACAGCACTAGATTAATTTAGATATCTGGTTGTCATGGACGAACTGGACCAAAGGGTCCATTTCCGTGCTGTACAACTCTATGACTCTAAGTTAAGGGAAATCTCATACCCGTCCACATCTTTGACACAGTCGGTCAAACACTGAGGGTGATCAGACTCCAGATACTCTCCAAATAAAGGTTAAAGAGCTGAATATTGGGCAGCTGAATACCTATTGCCTTTCTGCCCTATTGTGGACTGCTTTCATCCTGAAATGAGAGAGAGGCAGGTGTTTAGGGACATTAAAATTTGAGACACAACTGTTACTTTTGGTATAGGTGGCAAGGTGAGTAGGTAGCACAGAGGGAATGCAGAGTTATTGCTGTTGGGGGTGGGTGAGAGCGAGACAGGGGAGATGTCGCAGTGTTAATGAGAATGGTACTGCAGTAACCTTAGTGGAAGGTGGTAACAGTAGCAGAAATAGAGTGAATGCGAGGCATTGGAGAGAAAACGGTGACACACTAGCAGAGAAGATCATTAACCTTCTTACTACATTGCTGGGTATTCCTCCAGATGGCCTAGACTACTTTAACCCAGCTTGGACCAGGCTGCTGTGGTCCAGTGTCATGGTCTCCACACCTGGTCCTATGGGAAGAGGGAGTCCCACCACTGCAGCCCATCCAACAGAACCTCTGACTCCCTGCCAGCAGAATGGGACATCTGTCTGCCACTTCCAGTGCAAATATCAGTAACTGCGCAGGGCAGATCCAGAATGAATGACTTTGCTTGCACAGTTTCACAATAAGATATTAAAGATGATGCAGATGCAAAGGATGCCAGTGAATTCTGGGATATCTATTGTGTGATGTTCTGGGAATGGCATGTGGTAAGATTGAGACTGAATTAAATATGAGAAATGCCATAGGGATGGTCGTATTTAATGCAGGAAGTTTGATATGATATGGCAAGAACTTGCTAAAGAAAGCAATGAACAATCCTCCAAAAAACTTGACACAATGCTGACTTAGCCAAAATAAACTCAACACTCTGATTCTCTCCACCAATGCTGCCTGATCTGATGACTGTTTTCAGCATTCTCTGCTTTGAAACCATTTTCCCCTCTGACTTTCCTGCCTTAAAAATTATAAACTTGTAAATGCTAAAATTGTAGTTCCTATTAGAGGGTTTTCTTGTCTTGCTTTGAACTGTTGAATTAGCTATGCAGTAAACGTTGTTCTTTGGAAATTGGAGTGTAAAGAATTTACATGTTGGAGTTTTGTCTTTCATTTAATATGGGTTAAATCTGAGCCTGGAGGTATAATTATTGACAGTGGATGAAAAATGCTGGAAATGTTCCACCGAGTAACACTCATAGCTGGATGAGTATAATTCTTACTAAGATAAAAGGCCCAGTAGTTATTTGTTATAAATGTTAATCCTTTTCTGTAAAGCTTATACTCTTCACAGTTCTCCATTGTTGGACCAGTGAATCTCCGACATGTTCTGTAAGTTCAGACAGGAAACTAGTTTGCTTTATTTGAAAAATTATCAGCTTCAGATTATTTATACAAATTAACAAATTATTAAGAAATCTTTACTGAAACAAACTGATTTCCTAATCTTCAATGTCTATTGAAAAATTAACTTGGGCTTCACATTACAATTTAACATTTACGTTTTGTTCATGTCCATTCATTTAAATTAGAGGTTTTGGGCTATTTTTCAAATTCATGCTGAACTTAATGATGGATATCATAGTTTTAAAACAAAATATATTTTATTTCAAGAAGTTAACATATGCGCCAGGGACTCTGGAGGTAACGACGACAGTACGAAGAGAGGCTATTGTAGGGGTCAGTTTGGCTACAAATGGATATATAAAGGTAGAATCAGGCAAGGACAACCTTACGCAGCTGGCCAATAGAATGGAGGCTTTGAAAGAGGGTCAAATGCTGCAGAGTGTTTGAAAAGAACAACGAGGATAATGCAGAATGGGCACAATCATAGAGAATGACATTTGTGACTTTGACTTGGAGCATCTCAGTAAGGACATAGTGGCAGAAAACATATTGTGTAGATTGGTGTGGCAAGAAAAATCGGCATTGATTTCTGGGGTAGCAGCATGTTTGAGGATGTGAAAGGGAAATCGGAGGTGGGATTATTATTTTTGAGGACAGAGTTGTCAAGGAGAGGCTTCTAGATAATGGATTATGATGGCAGATTTGAATGAAATGTTTAGGTAGAAAGAAAGCCTTGTGATATATTGCAAATGTGAGAGCCAACTGTAGCATTCAGGTACTTGGCTGAAGCAGGCTGTCAGCAAATGGAGCAAGTTTACTCTGAAAGGTAATAAGTAGAGATGGTTAAAATTGATACTTTTTAGCTATTAAAGGCATCGAGGAGTATGGAGAGAAAGTGAGAGTATGGAATTAAGATAGAGGATCAACCATGTTAACGTTGAATGGCAGAACGGGCTTGAAGGGCTGAATGGCCTTCTCCTGCTCCCAATTTCAGCTTCTTGCAACTTAATGAATAGAAATCCTTAGTTTGTGGGAAGACTTTTTTTATTCTTTCATGACATTTGGATGTCACAGTCTAGGCCAACATTTATTGCCCATCCCTAATTATGATCCATTGGTTTACGTGGTCATTCCAAAGGGTAGTTGAGAATTTTTGTTCAGTCATGTATAGGCCAGAAGAGATAAAGTCAGATTTTCTTTATGCAATGATACTAGTAAACCAGATGGGATTTTATTTTAACAACAATTGAGGATAAGTTCCTGGTCACCATTATAAAACTTGCTTTAAGTGCCAGATTGTTAAAGTGAATTTAAATGCAACATCGACCACTAAAACCCCAGAGTATTCCCTAAGCTACTAAATTGCTCATCCAATGAAATTACCACTTCATCACCACTTGTTTAAGAGTTCATCCTAATAGAGAACATGAAATCTGTACTTGCAATTTTCCTAACATTTTAAATACTAATTAAGAGTTCCAGTGCACTCTTTCCCTCACAGAAGTTAACAATGGAGTCACTGTGAACATGAGAACTTCTGGTTTTGGTTTTACACAGTTATTGCAAGTTCTAATTTTTTTAAAAATTCAAACGTCACATAAACTGGATTAGAGTTCCCATCGAAAAATTATAGACTGAGTGCTATGTTAATTTATTAAAATCTGCATAGTTGCTGTGACAATAGATCTCTCAAACTTTAAAACAGCTGACAAGAAATACATTTCAGGATCTAAAGCCCACAGACTATTTACAATCTACTTACTGGGGACAATTCAACTCAGGAAAGATCAACAGCCCTCAGTGTCAATATCAAATAACACATAGGTGGAAACCTCTTTAATCTGATTCACCTCCATGGCAAAACTAAACTGACAACTATTGATCCAGAGTTTGCAGATAACTGCAATGTTACTGTTGGCTTTGCACTAGATTTACAAGCCATACATGATCTTTTCTACTCTGAATACAATAAATTTCTTCAGTAACTGAATGATGCCAAAATAAAACTCGCATCAACCCACACCTGACTAGGCAAGCATTCTACCTCCTGTTAATGAAGGGGCTTTGGAATACATTGAGCAATTCCTGTACCTCAGAAGTTAAGCCTCTCTAAGGACCACCAATGATGATGAGGCCCAATGCTGAATCAGCTGCTCCAGTTTAGACTTTTACAAGCAACAGCAGCAAGTGTTTGGGATCAAAAGTCTCAGTAAATCGACAACAGCCTTAGTGCACACAACAGTTGAAGGTGCCACTCCATGATGCTGCAGTGATATCTGGAATGTATAGTATTTAGTCTGTATTCATGACAGAGAAGAACATCAGAGAAATTCCATCAGCAATGCTTCTGCTACATCTTCCAGATGCAATGGGTGAACTGTTGAACAAGCATTTCTTGGAGCCATATCCAAAAGCATTTAGGCAAATTCCTAAAAAAATCAACTCAATAGACTGACCGCTGGTTCTTCATGACTAAAAAATAACTATTAAGTTCTGTTCCATCAATTCTCAAAAGATTAACCTTCAAGGGGAAGACAAAGAAATCTCTGGAACGACACTCTGAAGCTCTCCTATGAAGCGTGGCAACATTAACCTTAAATAAGTGAGAAGAACATGCTAGCTATCTTCAGAATGGTGACAAATTGCATTTCAAGTTCCATCACACTCTGAGTGGTAATATCTTAATGATGAGGCAGAGTGACCACAGAGAAGGAAAGGAAAGGAATCAAATCTTGCACTCCAGACCCAATTGCCCCATGAGGCATGCTGCCCTCTATTCTCAGAGATCTGTGAGTTGTAGATCAGTCTGCTAAGCCACATTAAAACTCATAGTAGAAGATAATGACTCTAGGTAGATGTCATATTAAAATTGAAAGAGTCAGTGATTATTATATTTTACAATAAATCAATTTGAATACCTGCTTTAGAGCAAAAAAAATGAGATTCCCCTAACAAATCAATTGGAATGGCTCAACTTCCACTTTTGTCCATTTTGCATTGCATTAGTTTCCAGTTCCAGAGCATTGTCTACAAAATCTTTATTTTCCAGTCAGTCTGCAGCCTTGCTCTATACCAAATTGCAATTTTTACCATCCTAGGTCCCACCATTCTGGTTTATATTATGGATGCCCCCCACTCTAACAGTGGCAAGGTTTATTGCCGTAATGCCACTAATTTAATAAAGCTTAGAGGGGAGTGAAATTTTCTTGACTGTAAAATGAAATTCATGACTTTTTGTTGACATCTGATGCAGACTTAACAACATTTGTAGACATAAATTGAACCTTTTCCTGCTGGAATCAACCCTACACATTTGTTTGTGTCTAAGAGTGATTGAAGTAACTTTTTTATTCATTCATAGTTTTGTGGCCAGCATTTATTTCCTGTAAATTGTTGCCATTGTGAAGGTGGTAGTGAGTTGACTTCTTGAACTGCTGCAGTCCATGTGCACAATGCCCTTAGGGAGAGAATTCCATGTTTTAACCCAGCAACACTGAAGACATAGCGATTATATTTCAAAATCAGGATGGTGAGTGGCTTGGAGGGGAATTTGCAGGTGGTGGCGCTCCAATGTACCTGCTGTCCTTGTCCTTCGAGATGGAAGTAGTTGTAGGCTGGGAAGGTACTGTTTAAGGATCTTTGATGAATTTCTGCATGCAACTTCTTTATGGTATACACTGCTGCTACTGTGCATTGGTGGTGGAGATAGTGAATGCTTGTGGATAAGTTACTGAATGGTTTTCACAAGGTTCATGTGGATAGGATATTTGCTCTTGCGGGTGAGTCCAGAATTGGGGATCTTTGTTTTAAGATTAGGGATCACCGTTTTTAGGATTGTGATGAGGAGAATTCTTATATCCACTCTGAGTGTTGTACTGCATTGGAACTCTGCCTCTGAAAGCGGTACAGAGAGGGATCATTAAATATTCTTAAAACAGAGGCAGATAAATTCTTGTTAGGCAGTGGAATCAATGGTTATGTGGGGTAGATGTATTGAATGGCAGAACGGGTTTGAAAGTCAAATGGTCTCCACTGCTCCTATTTTGTATATTCATATATTTTTATGTGATTACAAGGACCTTAGCATTGAAAAATTATACTGCATAAGTCTAAACATCATTATTCAGGATGGAATCTTCCCAGTCCCAGTCCTAGTCCCTGTCCTAGTCCCAGTCCCAGTCCCAGTCCCAGCCTCAGCCCCAGCCCCAGCCGCAGCCCCAGCCCCAGCCCCAGCTCCAGCCCCAGCCCCAACCCCAGTCCCAGTCCCAGTCCCAGTCCCAGTCCCAGCCCCAGTCCCAGTTCCAGCCCCAGCCCCAACCCCAGTCCCAGTTCCTGAAATGACATAGACTGTAATGAGAAATTTGGGAAAATCAGGTGAACTGTCCAGCAAAGTCCTTCTGGATGTCAAGAACAAAGCATTTCATTAATATGTACTCTCCCAATGTCTCACCATTAGATAGCAATTCAGCCCTGAGAATTCCCAGTCTGATAATTAGAGTGGGGACCTGGTGACTCCAGCTCACCGTTTGCCCCTCCTCATTGCCAGTTTGGACACCAGGTAGTAACAGTCAAGGGCAGCTGCTGCATGCATTCACCATCCATGAAAATTGACATCTGACATAAACCATCCTCTATGTATAATCATAGCATTTCTCTGATGCACTCACAGTGTGATTCTGTACGTTAATGTTGCACTGGAGTGTGCTGGCACCTTTCATTGCAATGCTGCTGCAAGGACACTTTGCATGTGTCAATAAGCACTCAGATCATGGACTGGACAGGGAGCATCACAGGGCTCACTTTCTTACTGCACGCTCACTTTGCATCTACCTGGATGTTCACAATATCCCTGCCTTGCCTTACCATTTTGCAGTTCACCAAAGCATAAAGGTTCACAGTACTTCTGCTTTACCTTGCTGTTTAGCACAGACAAAAAGTTAGGCAGCTTGTCATGGTTGTCAGCAGTCATTAGTCAAGGGAGTGGGCAAATTGCTGCACAACACCATTCTATCTCAGTGTCACACATTCAGCACGTACCAACAGCTTGAAAACACACTGCATATGCATCAATGGCCATATCCCAAAGTCGAAGGACAGTTGTTCCCCACTAGTCAGTCTGCGGACCACAATTACAGTAAGTAAACCGCATTCTTCAATATCAGTTGGGTACAGTCGGGGATGAGGAGCTGAATGTCAAGAACCCCACCAATCAACTTGGTTCTTTATGCCCTATTGTGAGTCATTTTCTTCTGGAATGAGACAAAGGGAGGGAATGAGGGAAATGGAAGTGATTGGCACACACTGGCAGGGGGCTGAAATGTGGTGATGTGTCCCGAGTGAGTGAGAAGGTGGTGCAGAAGCCCTGCAGGGTTAGGATTCAAGTTGGATTGGGTGGATGAGAGTGAGCGATGGAAGATTTTTGGAAGTGACGGTGAGTGCGTTAAAACATCAACCTTGCTGGGAAGTGGGTACAGTAGCACAGATAGAGTGAATATGAGGTAGCAGAGAGAAGGTGGCATATACCCTGGTGGAGTGAAGAAGGTAATTGACTTTCCTCCAGACAGCTGAGACCTCATTGACTTGCAGGAGGCAACCTCAGAGCAGACTGGCAAGGATTGGTGCCGTGATCTCCTCTGCTGATCTGGGGAAGAGGGTGACCCTCCTCTGCACCACCCCATTCACCAGGACCTTCAGATCTCTATCTGCAAAGTAGCACCCCAATTGCTCCTTCTCTGCCACCTCCAGAGCAAAGTTCCCAAACCAGGTAGAGCACCTCTCATTGCCAGCGTGTAGTGCAATGGCCTTTTAAATATGACTCTGGCACCAGGAATCCTACAAGGTCCCAGCACCGGTAATTACTTTACTTACAGCGAGTAGGAGATTTGGGTTAGCACCTCTCTGCAGAGAGAAGCCTTCTGCAAAACTTAAATTAAGCTTAGCCGATTTCTGGCAAAATTCAGCTGCCAATTACATTTATTTTCTGTCTTGACCCCACTGAGTGAATCACTTCTCAGCATAACAGTGATGACCAGCTTCCTTTTATTTTGAATGTCAACATGTGCTCATTATTCTAAGCAATGGGATTGTGAAATTAAATTATTAAAGTTATTCCAGCCTTTTTGTCGTAATTTACCACATTAACTACAAACCATCCCGTTAACTGCTCCTTTCTTACAGAACAAACCTTATTGAATACAATATGATATGTGAACACAAATGCTACTCTTTTAAATGAAAGCCTTCAACTTATCCTTAATCATTCACAGGTACTTTTGGCTATGAAGTTGTATATTACATTTTCAAGTCCAGTTTGTAATTGCAACAATCATCTTGAAAGTAGGGCACTAAGACCCAGAGGAAGTTTATTTGTTCTCTGTAGATCGACTGTTAGTTACACTTCTTAAACAGAGGGTACACAGTGGCGTCTGGAGAACTCTATAACCGCAGATCATAATCAAACAAATCTGCTGCTTCAAAGCTTCAGCAGAGCTGCAAATTGGAGAAGCCACCACTCATTGTGTATACTGCCGCACAACTACCAAACGTGTGATTGGGCTCATTTGAGTTCCTAGCATGCAGTCAATAAGGGAAAACAAACAGGATGAAAATTAATGTGTGTGTGTTGTGTGTGTGTATGTGTGTGTGATTGTTAGCACAGAGGAAACTAAGTTTTTGTAGTTCTTCAGTAAAGGGATGTTTGTATTGCTTGACCTACCTACATTTTTATCGTCTTAAATATTTTACAATCCTGTCAGAAAATATATTTAGTACATTTTTTAAAAAATTGAATTAAATAATGCTAAATTTGGCCACCATTCTACTTCCAACCTCCAACAAACAAGCAATGACATTACACTTGAAAAGTGAAATGAAAACAATTTTTTGTCTGGAAATTTGAAATAAAGACAGAAAATACTGGAAATACTCAACAGGTCTGGCTGCATCTGTGGAGAAACAGAGGGCAGTGATTTTCAATAGGCTGCAGGAATCTGCTGTCAAGTTCAAGTGGGGATAAGAAGTTCACACTGGGCAGGAAATTAGTCACTTGTCCATCCTTTCCCCTGGATCAGTCTGTTATTGAATTGGGGATGCTTTCAACACTAGTTGATCAATAAGAAGCCTTCCAGCTTGATTTCAGAAGTGTCACTCATTGCAGATAAGTGAGGAAAATAGGAGCCTGTATGACTGCCCTCTATTCAACAATTTCAGATACAAAATAAAAATGATCTTTCAAGCCAGGCCATCACTCAAGCAGTCTGGGAGGACTACAGAATGCATTTGAAGCATTGTCCTCAGCTCCACATTCCCCCCAGTGTATAGCAACTGCTTTTAGGTGGCTAACATGTCTCCCTCTTCACCCTACAAAACATCACCCGTGAGGAGCTGGAGGCCAGTAGGAAAGTCGTTTTGGCTCCCTTCAATAAGATATAATGATCTCAGTTGGGTATTCAGCTCTTGTGGGCAGATAGCCTAACACCAAGAGACACCCCCGCTCCCATCCCCACTGCCAACCCACCACGAGGGAAGAGTGTGCAGGTTGGAGCTGGAAAACTGCCAAGCTGCGCAAAAGTCGCTGCCAGCTAAAAAGAAAACCTACCCTGAGATATCAGACAGGATTTTGTCGTGCCATCAGGGTTCATGCCAACACTGTGGAGAACTGACAGGGACCAACTGCACCCCTCAAACCCTACCCACTGTTCACCCCACAGTCATTGCACCAGCCAGAGTAACAGCCACCAGAGACACAGGATCATTGCTTGACCCCAGGTTAATAGGTGAGTGAGGGTGGGATAGGAGTTGCAAGAGAGGAGGGGTGAAAGGCCCAGGATAAGGCCAGTGTGGTTGGCTTTCAGTCACTTACTGCCTAATGCCACATCTCTCAACTGAGTTCAGAGCATCTGAATACGAAGGACCTCTCCAGATTGGCTGGATGACCTAACAAGGACACAGGAAAGCTGTTTAGCCTCCATTGATTCCCTGAACCATCTCTAACTTGCAGGGGGTTCGGGGTAATGGGTATCGATTATCTCATTAATAAATCTAACGGACACCTTGCCGTTGCAGGTTTCCAATTTAAGCATGGGTATGGAGGCTTTCCCATCAGAAGGTTGGCACAAGGTTTCTCCCACGAATAAGTAGATTTAGCCACCAGGTTTCCCAGCTCAATGGTTTACATTTGTTCTCATCCAGTGTCTCAAGTCCATGACCTTTCATTAGAATCACAAGAATGCTATTTAAATAAACACCTGCTTAAACCAGAGAGAAACTTTGGAAAACCTACTCCTATCAATATGACTGAAAACAATTAATTGCTCAGTTATTTTTTCCCTAAATGCTTTTAATTTGCTCAATTATGTATTTTTTGTTCCGCCATTTGGTTAAGGTATTTTTCACAAGCTCATTATTATTCTACAAACTACTTGACTGTCAATGGAAAATAATTATATCAGAAAGTAAAAGTTAAAGGGCACTTTTCAGAATCAGGCTGTAACAAAATTAACAATTGTTAACTCAAATGAATCATTGTGCTACAAGTAAGTGGGTGGGAAACGGCAGATGTATTTTAGATTCGTGCCTCCACAGTGCTTATGAAACAGGATTTGCACTTAGTTGGTATAAAGTATTTTGGTGTTTGGTGAAAACGCACTCCAACAGTGAACACTTTCACACAATAATAAGAACAGGAAATGCACGAAATACACAGCAGACTTATCAGGATTGGTAGGGTAAAGGTGGGTTACATTTTCAGGTGCTTCTCTTATTTTTCTACGTGCTGATTTTGCATTATTTTCTAGATAGACCATAACGGCTGTGAAAACACCAGCATGTGTGGGAAAGGGATTTTTACATGGCAAACTAACAAAGCTGCTCACATATTGAACTCCTGTTAACAAGAGCTACTTGGCCTGTCCCAGTGAGTTGTTGAGGATGAAGTTTGAGTATATGCAAAAAGGAACAAATATACTGAAATAATTAAACAAAAAGAAAGCAAAGGGAATCAGACGAATAAAAGAAGATTCTGTGAAGTGTAATGTTTGATCATGATTGATTTTTATTACTTACATATGATAAAATGCATTTGATAAAAGACAATGTTGCAATTCACCATATTAAACAAGATAAGTGAGATGTAGTATAGTGCCAATGTCACTGGACTAACGATCTAGAGATCCAAGCCAATGCCGTGTGTATACAGGTTCAATTTCCACCACGGCAGCTGGTGGTGTTTAATTTCAGTTATAGCAAGAAAGTGGGACTGGAGTTGGTGGTATAAACTTGATGGTCTGTAGACCCTCTTCTGTGCTGTATGATTCTGTGATTATTAGAAACAAGGTTTATTGCTTTTGCCACTGTATATTTCAACTCCATCAATTAAAACTATTATGGGATAAATTTCACTATGACAGAGTTGCATATCTTCTGAGACTAAATTAGTTTGACATCCTACGTTTTGTCAGCCCATTCTCTCTTTCCTTTCCTACATTTTGCTGGGTTCCTTTTTATTTGTAAGGGACTCAGAGGACACTCAGGCTGTGGATTTAATACGCTTTATTTTCATCTTTTCAAACTTCTCCGAAATTTAAATTCTTGAGCTTTTCTTCTGCTATCCCTTCATTGTGTCTTAAAAGTGCTGACTGCCTGATGTGTCCGAATCGCTATGATAGCAATCCAGTTACTAACCATATGTAACCACAAGTATGGCTAAATGTAAAATATGTTACCAGGTGCCTTCTGTCCCAACACTGCACTGTTTGTGCTTGGGTTACAAATGAGCAATACTAATAAAAAAACTAAACAGCCACAGGTTGTGATATTCAGATCCTTTACTCAATGCCATATGTAAATCTCATAATTAAGCAAAGCATATCTGCGACATTAAACAGGATGTGACAATCTTAGGATATTCTTAAAGAAGCATTACCATTATTTTGGACATTACAGATGCCAAGCTACCTTCTTGAGACCAGACATGGTACAGGGAATAGTGGCTGTGTATCCATATCTCTGTATTTTGCCTGACACCAGCATTGCCTATGATTTTTTAGACAAATATTCACAAGCCTCACAACCAAGTTTAGTGCGCAGATAAGTAGAACAACAGTACAACACTGATCACCCCTCTCCTAATCGTAATTAAGCAATTCATAAATAAATTTTAATAGTCAGCATTTTGGTCCTGTTTAGACCAACCAAATTAGCAGAAAGAAAAAACAATTTCTAATTTTTACAGCCTATCATTTCTGCATAGATGCAAAGCAAGATAATATTTCAATTCAGTATGCGAATACCCACTCAGTAATTTTAATGTCATCATTTTGGAACAACAGAAACAAAGCTAGGGTCCTTTTGAAAATCAAATTATATTCTTATATCCTACTCTAAGTTGTGTGTTTGAGTACTAGATTTCTGGCAGATCAGCAAACTATGGGTGTGGCTTGTAGTGAAATTTCTTGCATTGTTGAGAGACATAATAGGAATTTTAATCCTGGATATTTTGAGAGACAACCTGGCTGAGATGGAGTTCCATTTTGGATGATCAATATTTGGTAAAGCAAAGACAAAATTCAAATAAGAAAAATACTAAATTTTGAAAAATAATTGCCTTCTAATGTCTTTTCCAAAACTTTGCAACATGAAAATGCCCTAAATATGGATGAAGAATAGAACGACCTGGAATAAAGTTCACTGCTAGTTACAGATGCTTGTTAAGAGCATTTCACTTCAGAAACACTACTGTAATCAGGAAGCTTTCTTTTTAAGTGAGTATCCCAATTTAAGGGCAAGATATTGTACAGTGTCTTTAAGATACTCTCTTGCCTATACAAAAGTGGATTAGCATGTCTTCAGCAAGGTTGTCCTCTACACTTTCTTAGCTACCCTCAATGCCTATCATTTGATGTGTTATCTTGTACATTACCCATTCGTAATTTCTAGTCAACTAATAGTCTGAAGAAGGAAAACCTAGCCTTCGTGTGTACTGGTGTCGAAGGCTCTGCTGGGCACAGTGCCAATGCAGGCTGGTTTGCTGTTCCATTCACCCAGAGGTGTCGAAGTAGGAGGAGGGGTGGGGTAGGTGAACTGCTTGAAAATAACATTAATGGATTCAGTGAATTGATGACTTAAAGCCAACTGTGGAAAATGGAGTGGGATTTTCAAGTTAATTTCCATGTCTCTGTAGGCAGGAGGGAGCTGTTTGACACCTTGCAGACAGTTTCTCATTGTCAGATGAAGGAGTCAGTGCTTTGACAAGCTCAGATGCTGTCCTTACCTGACAGGGTTCCTCTAACAATCGTAGCTAGACTGCTAAACCTTATTCTTTACATTAAATTTAATCAAGCTGGAAACAGGGTGCCTCCACTTTGAAGTGTTCTCTAGCTCCTTTGGCATCATGCTACTACTGTACTTTGAAGCTGGAGGAGCTCGCAATTGGTCCTTCTGCTTTGAGAGTCCATCCACTATTTTTAATTAGATGATGGGCCTGCTTCTTTGAATATTAATTGGCTTATCTAGGGAAGAATCACAGAATTACTTACCATGCAGCACAGGCTTCCAAGACTTATTTGGATTCAGAAACCCACAGGAAAATCTTCAAATTGTGTTGCATTCAGAGCAGTCGTGAGAAAAACACCAGCTTCTGCTATTGAGCTTTCATACTGTAGGCGCTGCTGCAATGCACATATCTATTCACTTGTGAGTTCAGGAAAGTTAATAATCTAGGTCTCTAGCAGAGATTTCCAGACATGGAGCAAGACTTGAGAGCATTTTTGTATGGATTCAAATTAAATCTGTCATAATATCACGCGAGCACTAATCCCAGAATCCAGCCTTCACTCAGTTACCTCTCTCCAAGTTTGCGATGCCAGCCAGTTTGCAGGAGGATGGCATTCTACAACATGTAGCGAAATCTGATGTGGCCTGTGCTGCATAGTTGAATCAAATGGTTTACATTTCCAGAGGTCCCAATTTCCCCAGAATTTATTAGCACAAATTCCTGTACTTCTATGCAGAAACACAGCAGAATAAATTTCTGCTGAAGCCATGCTACTCAGCTGATTAATAGGTGTGAATACTCCAATGCCCAGCTTTCTGTGTGGGCACGAACTTGCAAACTTTGCACAGGATGAGAGAACAAGCAGCAGTACTGCAAGATGATGTGCAGGCAAGTCTCCTCTCGAAAACTATTAGAAGCACAGCTAGATCCTGATGAACACAGCCAAAGTAATTTCCAGGATTTATGGCACCACTGTGGATTTCTTTAATTACCGTACTTAAATAGCTCAAACACAGAAGCAAAGCCTGAAAGAAAGCTAGCCCACTTAATCTATAAACAAGGAATTCTTATCATCTAGGATTATTGCAAAAGAAGTGTGAAAAGCAAATAATTGCTTAGATTTACTTTAGGGTATGTCTACCCATGCCCAGCACCACTGCAACACTAAATGTTCCCATTATTTTAAAGATGATTAGCTTGAAAATGTATTGTGATAATGATTTGAAACGGTAAAGATAAAACCAGTCGACTGATTTCTTCATTTCAATCAGGTATTTATTTCTACAAGTGTGCACTTGAGGGACAGAACTGAGATAATGGCTGTAAAGAGAGCTGTATTCCTGAATCCTTTCATTCTGTACTTATCACAACAAACACAAGAATGTTAAACTTCGATCCAAATGATCACAATTTATACACAGGAGGAAAAGGTATTGATTTGTTGGCAAATTGGCTCTACTTGACTTGGGCATTGTATGGAGAAGGCAACAGGGAATCCTTGAGACATTCCTTGGGAAACTAACTAATCCAAATGTGCCAAAAGACATAGAGCTTATATCAATGAACAGCCTGTTGAGTTTGTGTTTCATACAGGATCAAGTGTTACCGTCCTGTCAGAATAATCTAACCTGAAGCAGCAAATATTACAGTAATGCAAAAGTAAGATCCAGGGTTAACAGTCCTGAAGCAAGAGACTCAACAAGAGGTAAAAGCATGCATCCTGAGAAAAACGTGGGACATCCAGACCACCTTTGTGAAGTCAGGGTCATGGGAAGAAATCGGAAAGTGGTAAATGTAATATATCAGTATATACGATGGTATACTGGGGTAACTGTGGCAAAAAAAAACACTGGACAAGATGTAATGGTTCTGAAGAGGCTAATATTTATGTTATATCAGTTCTATCTATTCTACTGATGTTACACAAAGTCAGGAGGTAGAGAGAATGAGTTCTACTCTGATTTTCTGGAGGGAGCAGGTGCATCTATGCCAGCTCCCTAAGCAATGTGTAATTACCCCTGCCCAAATCCGTGCTATCATGCAATTCAACTTTTTGTTCTCGAGTAACAGTGCTCCTTCCATAGATAGTCTAAGTTAGTGGTATATCCTGTATCTGTAAATTGGCCCAAGACAAAGGAGGACTGGTGAACTAGCTTTATTAACCCTTTTCCAATACTGGCAAAGGTATGCATAGTACAAGATATCAGGAGCGATCATCTGGTTGAATACTGTGATATGGAAAATACTGTTGGTACAACAAGTAGGGGATCCATAATTCAAGCCATCGTTAAGGCAAGAAAAATATTAAGGCAACAAAAACAGAATTCATTCATAGAAGCTGTGAAAACAAAATAAATATTTATTAAAATTGGAAAGGGAAAAACATTATTAGAAATGTTATAGACTGCATGAATCATTTAGGGAGCTGTTCAGCAAGCAGGATTCATCCTTAAGGTAACAGGATTTATTTGGTAAAGTCAGAGAAAAAGATGGGAGTTGTTTATTATGCTGCAAAATATAGGAAATTGTCCATTTGGGCACACAAAGGTAGAAAACCTCCATTTTGGCTGAAAAAACATGGAAAAACCCTCCTGCAGAATGCAATATGCTATATTATAGATTTAAACATCATTTCACATGTAGAAAGTAAAGCAGCATTGAGAAACTGCAGAATTGAAAAGCTTTAAGATAAGATAAATAAGTAATCACTTTAAGAAGAAATGCCAGCAGAAATCATACAGCTGAGAAGATTTAATTTCAGAAATGGGTCAACTATAACATAGAATTGGACATCTTGGAGAAAACTTTTCTGAAGATACAAGTTGCTCCCAAACTAGTCATTAAATCAAAAGCTGAACAAGTAAACACTTTGTATATGATTCAGTCTATAACTGATGACATTATAGCTCACCAAGACATTACAGAAGGCACAGAAATGTTTGGTAACGTTCTATATGTTTTTGATAATTAGTTAAATTTTGCAATAAATAAAATTCTTGAAAGAAAAAAATGGATTTCAGCATCCAAGGGAATCATTAAAGAATTTTCTGAATAATTTCTATAGTTTACTAGAAACTATTGAATGTTCAGTCAAAATTCTGAAGAGACAGAATAGTTACTGGAATTACTAATGAGTCTTCATCTGATTTATTACAATATAAAGAAGATTTGACTTTGGAGAAAGCCATTCATGGTTTTGGAAACAGAAATCAGAATGAACACAAAGAAATACTGAAAGGAGAGGACAATATTATCACAGGAGAGCAGTGAAATCCATTCAGTTTATAAGTCAAGATAAAGAGTAAGCAAGATAGCTAATATTCAGTCACAGTTAGTTTTGATGAGACTTGCAAAATATTTTGGGAATACAATTTTCACAGGATGCTCAGTTCAAAGGGTGCTACATGCAACTGTTCAAAATGTTAGCAACGTTCAATTTTGCCCAGCATTATGTAAGGGGCTTATTACAAGATTTTTGATGAGTCACTCAAGCCAATTTGGGGGTCACTACAGAGGAGTTCAAAAGTCACATGCAATGACTGAAGACGACGAGAGAAGTTCATGTTTGGAGTGCTGTAGTTAGTTGCTCTGCTAGGAAGGCAGCCGAACTATACAGATTCTCTATAGCTGACTTCATAAGAATTCAAGATCCATTTGTCAGTTGGATATCTGTACTATAGAATTCAGCATAAAGTATAGGAATTAGTAGGCAGCTAAAGTGTTGGAGTCAGGGCTTAAGAAAAGGCCTGAATGAAATAAAGTCTCAATAAACCATATGCCATTAATAAAAACCAAAAGAACTGCGGATGCTGTAAATCAGGAACAAAAACAAAGTAGCTGGAAAAGCTCAGCAAGTCTGGCAGCATCTGTAAAGGAAAAAAAACAGAGTTAACGTTTTGGGTCTGCTGACCGTTCTGAGGAAGTATCACCAGACCCGAAACATTAACTTTGTTTTTTCCTTCACAGATGCTGCCAGACCTGCTGGGCTTTTCCAGCAACTTTATTTTTGCATATGTCATTAACGGTTTGGTGAAACTGAGAGTATGGTTGAAGAAGTTACTAGCAGTATTTGCTTGCTGCAAGTGAGGAATATTAGAGCTCAAGGAAAAACCCGATGGTAGTGTTAGCTCAGTGAATCTAACTATCAATAAAAAGCTAGAATTATGCCTGTGAATCAAACTGCTCAGTTTTTGGAATCCAGTGAAGCTTACATCTCAGAAAGAAGAGTGATTTATCAGAACGGAAGCAGTCCACAATGGATTGGTTTTTGAAAGGGTGTTTCAAGGCCAGATCAGCAAAAGCGAAGAATTGTAATTTTTTGTGAAGTTTGATGACATTCAATGACCTACCATGCAATTTGCATTTAGAAGGAATTTCTAAGAAATGCACAGGGTCTGTGTTAAGCGCATTTCCCATTTAATGTGCACTGTGTGGTGTTTGATCATATTCAACTGCACATATTTACCACATTAGTTTTAACTGTAAGAAATAGATTGAGCATACATTGTATTACTCTTCACTGTACATTACTGTTTATTGTTGTGTATTCAAAACCACAGAATCTGGTGACTTTATTCTCTCAGTAATATCTGGAACTTATGCTTTGTCTATTTTAAACCATAAATTACTGGACCCTAGCAGATCATAATAGAGTACTGTGGAACAAGAAAGCCTCACATGTGTAAACAGTGCCCAGCTATCACAAACGTATGCTGCATCTTTAAGACAATATGTCCCTTCCAGAGGTATGCAAAGGTAAAACACAATTACAGAGCAACATCAAGTTAAATAGTTGCTCACACAATGATATTAATGAGGTAAGAGAGACATTCAATGTACTCCTAGGGATAATTGGTAATGCAGCCGATTTGTTTTGACAAGCATTGGTTTATTTCAGTGGACATCTCCGTAATTTTAATCTTGATACAGGGGTGCTTGCCAATATATTATTCCACTGTATACCATGTGTGAAGCAACAGCAGTTACAGACCACAGAAGTGTAACTACACAATCTGTGAAGTATTGACCTCAAGACTAATTGTATGTTACAAGCGGCTCTGCAACACAAGATTTGCCAGACAGCAGATAATGTATACATACACAACAATCAAGGCTTCTCACTCATGAGCATGAATGACCTCAACTTTATTCTGAAGGCAGAAGGAGTTGAGCTACTTATAATCAATAATGAACTGGCTGAGAGTCAACTTTTCATGCCATGACTGTTCAAGAAGATGCTAGTCATAGAACAACTGGTCCAGGAAATTTAGTTGTTAAACAACCAGTCAAGACATCCAGTTGGAGATTTCGTAGGGCTTCCTAGATTCACAGTGGAAATCCAAAAAAAGGCGAACGCCATGATCTTTAAGTTCAGTTTCTCCAGCAATTTCTGTTTTTGTTTCAGATCTCCAGCATCCATGGATGTTTAGAAAAATTGTTATACATTTAGCGGAACAGCCTGGTTGAACAAATTATTTTGGCACATTCAAATTTAATGTCAGACAATGAGATGACACAAATTCAAGAAGTACATTTTAATTCTTTACTTTTCAAGGAACAATCATCAGAATCAGTGACAGAGATCATACCTAGTCAGCCACAATCCTCAAAAAGTGTGCCTAAGGAAGTGAATGTGTTGGGTTCAACAGCAAAGCAAACACAGAGGATGAATACAAGGCTCCAGCCTAATTTTATTTTGTATTAATTCACAGAATGAGGGTGTTGCTGGCTAGACGAGCATTTATTGCCCCATCCCTGATTGAGGTTGAGAGTCAACCGCATTGCTATTGCTCATGGAGCAATATATAGGCTAAACTAGGTAAGGACAGCAGTTTTCTTCCCTAAAGGACATTAGTGAACCGTATGGGTTTTCTAACAATCAGTAATGGATTCATAGTCATCATTAGACTACTTAATTCCAGATCTTTAATTGGATTCAAATGCCACCATCTGCTGCAGCAGCAGGATTTGAACTTGCATCCCCAGGACATTACCTTGCTGTCTGGATTGATTGCTTAGTAATGATACTACTTGGCCATTACCTCCTCTAATGTAGAAGTTGAAGTACAAAGTTCACCTACTTCAGCACAGATTGGCCATCAGATTGATAATAAGAAAATTCTATGGAAGCTATCACTGAGATGGGCGGTCATTGTTGACAGGTTCAGGATGTGGTCAAGAAGTAGCTACCTTGTACAGAAATTCAGGATTCTACCAAGAAGAATTGGCTGGCTCAGAAATCCAAGGTACAACAGAAAATACATTACTCATTTCATTAAGACAGTTACCTTTCATGAAGGAAATCCACAATATTAATGGGCCCAGATAACATTATGGGACAGTTGCCTGTTTCAACCACATAAAATTCCTCTGTGAAGGAAACTCAGGACACTAAAATGAGGTAATGGACTGATTGCCTAGTTCAGTGACAACGACTCCATCCATGAAGGACTTTTAAGAAATAAAAAGTCATCCAATGATAAAAGACTTTACAGATTTCATAAGGTCCAAAACAGAACAAAGGTCAACAGTCCTCAACTCCAAGACTGGCCAATCTTCCAGGTGCAAAAAGAATTTTTTTTTTCCTTTATTTGTTCTTGGGATAAGGGTGTTGCTGGCTAGGCAGCATTTATTGCCCATCCCTAATTGCCCAGGAGGCAGTTAAGAGTCAACCACATTGCTGTGGGCCTGCAAATCACATGTAGGCCAGACCAGGCAAGGATGGCAGTTTCCTTTCCTAAAGGATATTAGTGAACCAGAAGGGTTTTTCCTCTGGCATCAGCAATGGTCATCATTAGATTCTTAATTCCAGATATTTTATTGAATTCAAATTTCACCATCTGCCATGGTGGGATTTGAACCCAGGTCCCCAGAACATTATTTGGGTCTCTGGACTAACAGTCTAACAAAAAACACACTCGGTCATCACCTCCCCTGATTCTTCCAGAGTGCATTTTGGAAGAATAGTGATACCTCTCGTCTCCCTGAATTCATGAAGTCAAAGACTTTGTGGAGATGGGTAACAGTGATTGTAAAAACATACCTGAATGTATAAATACCAATTGTGGGGTTAAAAATAATCTTGGAAGACTTTTTTTAAGTGAAAAGTTCTGAAAATGTTAATTCTGAAGATAGCATTGTGCTCAACAAATGCAATGATGTCATCAGTACTTAGGCAGATTAAAACAGGATCTTGGATCTTAAAAAGGGTAGACCTATTACCTGCACTCTCTCAACAGTTTTTCATAATAATGTCTAACTTATTAATGTTACTTTTACTTGATTGTTATGATGCAATAGCGTCTGTAGAAAGAAAGCAGAGTTAACATTTGAGGTCATTGGACTTGAAACATTAACTCTGCTTTCTCTCCACAAATGCTGAGACCTTCTGCATTTTCCCAGAAATTTCTGTTTTTGTTTCTGATTTTCAGCATCTGCCATTCTTTTGGCGTTTTTTTCTGCTTCTAATAGTTTTCCTTTCCCTCATTAGATCAAGTAGACCTGTACCTGTAGACCCAGTCAGAACGAGAGATTTCAGCTGTCTACTCAACCAAATGTGAAGAATGGTTGGAATCACATGTTCGTTCAACACAGATAGCTGACTGGCATCATAAAATCAGCCTTGATCTTACATGGGACAGTGGCTCAGTGATTAGCACCACTGCTTCACAGCACCGCGCGCCCGGGTTCGATTCCAGCTTCAGGTGACTGTCTGTGTGGAGTTTGTATGTTCTCTGTATCTGTATGGGTTTCCTCCCACAGTCCAACCTGTGCAGGTTAGGTGGATTGGCTATGCTAAGTTGCCTAAAGTGTGCAGGCTAGGTGGGCTAGCCACAGGAAATGCAGTGTTACAGGAATAGGCTCGGGAGAGTCAGTCTGGTTAGGATGCTCTTCAGAGGGTCAGTGTGGATTTAATAGGCCAAATGGCCCGCTTCCACACTGTAGGGGTTCTATGATGATTCTACCAACATCAATAGGGCTCAGACAGCCATTTCACTTCCACCTCAGGTTAGAATCAGTGCTTAACTTTCAGGTTTGAACATTTTATGCTTTTACACTCCCTTTTTTCATTCTAGGACATGTGATCAGGTCTTACATTGCCTTTTCTAGGCTAGCTTACATCAAAGAATATCTTTACCTCATATATGGCAATAAACAAAATTTTACTGGAAAGGTACCAGTAAAGAAAAATGCCCTTCAGTTGTTTGCAAGGATTATTGGACAATTAAGTACTTGGAATCAACATGACTCATCTTTGGCTGCTCTAAAATGTGAGGAAGAAAACAGAAGCAGCCTACTAGGAAAAAGGCAATCAAGTTAGATTGAGCCCCAAATTACCCAGAGGGTTGAGAAAAGGGGAAGATGATAAATAGGGGATATAGTATTTAGGAAGTCCAAAGGGAGCAAGTATGGCTTCATTAAAGAGTGACTTGTGGAATGAGTAGCCCAGAGAAAAATCAATGGCAATAATTATGACTAACATTTGATATCCTTTAATAAAACTGCAAATCACAAATTTAAGCAACCTGGAAGCATTGGTAATGATCTGTATACTTTATAGCCAGTCTTGTGCATGCCAACTAATTCAATTCAGAGCGACATGCATGGTTGACTGATCTACTTCTGGCAATCACACATCATTGAATAATGTTAATTAAATGATTAGAGTACTGAGATAGAGTTTTAGTCTAGCTGTTTGTTTCTATTGAACAATTTGACCAGATTATTGGATGAAATAAGGCTCCATTCTCCTTACTTCCACATTGTTCTCAATTCATTCATTGCCTACAAGCAAAACAAATGATACAACCAGTCTGTAAATTCCTGGAGATATAGTCACTTCTAAGCAATGAAACACATAGTAGCATTGTACTATACCCGCAAACTGTTCTGTTACCCTTTTCTCTTTTCATTTGTTAAAGAAAAATTTAGAAGGCACTATGGCAAGGACATTGCTGAAGGAAAGTGGAATCACTGCACAACAGCAGATCGTTCACAGATCTTAGTTAGAGCTATGCATTCCACTTCAGTGTGACATCTGTTTCTACAAGTGCTTACTGCCGCTCAGCACAAAATGTCAAATTGTTAACATCAGTGTCCATGCTCACGATGAGCAAATAGACTACAGATACAAAAAGAAACAATTTCTTTAAAAGAAAGTTATATAAGTCTGCTAAGTCCCAGAATAATTGGCACAGTCTCTGGTGCAATTAGCTGTGATGGAGCTAACATCTGCATTGGTTTAATGCTGCGCCATTAATATAACTTTATCCATTGTATAACTATCTTAATCTTACGTATCTCATTTAGAAAAGAGCAGTAGTTTTTCTTATTTATCTGCCACTCTAAAACAATCAGCAATTCTGCTGGGATATGGTCTGATTAATCTGCCTAGACAGCAATTAACCATGGCTTTAATTTCTTGAGCAATCGAACACTAATACTGACATCTTCATCTCTTTCTTTCTGGGCTAATTGGGTTAGGTTTGGCTAACACAAGAAGAATATTAACAAAGCTGAAGCTAAACACTTTGACCGTTCAGCTGAAGGAAATTCAAATGGTTCATTCACAATCTGTAGCAGGGATGGGGGAGGGAAAAGTCTTGTATTGGTGTGTTGGTTTGTGATCTTAGATGCCTTACCAACTTACTCTGAGAAGCTTAATGGCTCGTTTAGTTTTTGCTTTAATTCTGACTTTAAGTATAGAAGCTATAGAAATCTAAGCTGAGGTTTGAATAGAGAGGCTCAAATTTAATTAACTTGTTATCTCCAAGCAAGCTTGGTCACAGTTTTTCCTAAGCCAACATTAATCGAAATATAGTATACATTGCTATATATGGAATCATATATGTACACTTCTTCTTACATTGCAACACTAATTACATTTCAAAATTATTTAATTTGCTGTTTATTACTTTACGACATCCAGCAGACATCTAAATAAATGCAAGCCTTTCTCTCTATGGACGGGGGAACAGATTTCATTTTGTCAATGAAATAACAGTCATTTCTGTTTCTGGCATTGCTTATGTATTAATCAACTGCAATGTTTATAACCTAAATCAGAAAGCCAGGATAAATGCTTTCTCCAGTAAAGATATGGAAATTAGAAGGCAAGCATCCCAATTCTTTTTGTACATATCCTGCAGGTTGATTCAAGATTACTGAAACTTGCTAACTTGATTCTCCTGCTACTCAGAAGTCTAAGGATTGGAAGAAAATAATTCATAAAATGGATGGGAGAAAGTAAACAAAATGACAGAGAATGGGAAATATTTCATTCAGCCTTCAGGATATGATAAATATCTCTCTTCAAGAGGCCAGAAAATGTCTAATTTTGAAACTGACGAATATCCAGTGTTCTTCACTGAAATAGTCTTTTGATATCACATGTTAGACAATGCCTTTTCAATATCTATAAATTTACCAAGGCTTCTTAGGCAACACCTTCCAAACCCAAAAACATTACCATCTAGAAGGACAAGGACAGCAGATAAGTGGGAAAACCACCATCTGCATGTTCCACTCCAAGACACTCACTATCCTGACTTGGAAATGTATTGCCATTCCTTCACTGTCACTGGGTCAAAATCCCCTGGAATCCTCTCCATAATGGCATTGTGGACGTTATAGAAAGGATATCATTAAGCTAGAGAGGGTTCAGAAGAGATTTGCCAGGATGTTGCCGGGCATGGAAGGTTTGAGTTATAAAGTAAGGCTGCTCATAGGAGGTTGTGAGGTGAAGGTATGTATAGGGTTAATGGTCAGTGACTTTTCCCAAGGATGGGGAATTTCAAAACTAGGGGCACATTTTTAAAGTGAGAGTAGAGAGATTTAAAAAAGGCATGAAGGGCAAATATTTTACGCAAAGAGTAGTTCATGTGTGGAATGAACTTCCTGAGGAAGTAGTGGATTTGGGCACTGTTACAACTTTTAAAAGATAAGTACATGATTAGGAAATGTTTGGAGGGATATGGGCCAGAAGCAGGCAGGTGGGGCTAGTTTCATTTGGGATTATGTTCTGCGCAGACTGGTTGGACTGAAAGGTCTGTTTCTATGCTGTTTATGACGACCTCATCAAATGGACTGCAATCGTTCAAAAAAGCAACTGACCACCACCTTCTCAAGGGAAATTGTAGTAAATGCTTACACAGCTAATGAAGCCCATTTTCCATGAAATAATTTTTTAAAAATCAGTGTTATAAGTTTAAAAGTACATATCTGAATGCAATTCTATATTATGTTCTTGCAGTTAATCAATCTATTTACAACCTTTATAAGAAGAACTGGAATACTAATCTTCTGTGGAATGATTTTTTTCAAATTTACACATCATCTTTTTAATTTCCAGCAGCAATATGTACTAACACATTTTGGTTGAAGCTTAATGCAGTTTTCAACATTAATTCTTTACAAACTATTATTACACAGCATTGATTACTAAGATTTATCTGTATTTATCCAGAATTAAAGCAATGCAAACATACATAATGTTTCAAAAAAATCTTTGAAATTAAATTACCCAGCCAGACAAATGTTGTATTTTATTGGCATATGTGGTGACTTTAATTGGATGACCAGAATACAAAATGAAAATAACAAAGTGTCAAGTGGCTTATTGTGAAATTACTGTGGAGTAAGGAGTTAAATACACCTTTACTCTAAGAATGATGACTTATCTTGTGTGTAAGCAACTATGTCATAGTGATGTCAGATCACATGGAATTTAAACCAGAATCTGTCAGGTTCCAGAAAATGTCATCTCTTATCATCCCTTGTGTATGGTTAAATGCAATAAAACCTGTTAATGTTCACTCATTTGAGTGTAAACCTGAACTTACTATAATTGGGGGCAGTGATAGTACTGACCTAAGAAGAATGATAGGGATACATTTTAATTGAACAGACCTTAGGTTTTACCCAAATATCATCTGCAATTAAGTTCCATTTTAAGAACAGTGAATAACGGTATTTTTTATGAATCCTCCCATGCAAAAGTTTTGTCAATTTTGTTAGTGTTAAATTAAAGTATTTTTTTTCAATGTTGCAGGAAATGCCTTAGCTTGCTTTGCTGAAACTTTTCCAGAATATAGATATATTTACAGGTGTAGAAAGATGCTGCCACCAATTCCTTCTCGTTTTTGAGTGGGTCTAAAGGCCTAATTGGCTTAGAATGGTAATGGATTAACCACTATTGAGTCCTAACAATAAGAAGCTGCTGCCTCAATGAGATATAATTGATTGTATGATAACCAGTAGGGATAAGTTACATTAGTTCATTAGATAGTGTTGTAAAGATTATGAGAAGTGGTGAATCTTAATGCAGTTTCCAACATTAGCACTTTCAGAAAACCCTTACCTTATACAACATTAGACATCATTACCTTTACTGCAGTCATCCTACTCACCCAATGGAACTGCAATAAACTGGAAGACTCGCCTCTCCATGGAACCTGCTCTAAAAATCGTGACGGCTCTCCAGAGGGACCTACCCTTTATACTGACGCAAGTTAGAGTTGTGTGCACAAGCCAGACCATCTTGGAAGCCAACCTCCCATCCATAGCCTCAATTTACATCACTCGTTGCCGTGGAAAGGCTGCTAACATCATCAAAGACACCTCCCACCTTGGTAATGCTCTTTTCCAAACTCTTCTGTCAGACAGAAAATATATAAGCTTGGACACATGTACCAACAGGCTCAAGAATAGCTTCTTCCCTGCTGTTATTAGATTGCTGAATAAACATCTCTAATTTCAAATAATGTTGATCTTGTTTTGTGCACCTTCTGTGCAGCTGTAACCTTGTATGTCTCACTCTGTCTAAGCACCTTATGATCTGTATGTACTGATGATCTGCTTGTACTGCTTGCAAAACAAAACTTTTCACTATACTTAGGTAAATGTGACAACAATAAACCAAATCAAAGTTGCACACAGACATTCTGTTTGGGAAATCTTGTTGCTCAAGAAGGATAAAATATTAATTCGATGAATTTTGCTTTTAATTCTTGAAAACATTCAGGGTAATGATTTAGATTAATCGCTTCAATGATCAATTAATTTATTCTCGCTACCTGTCGAGGATCTCTCCAGAATTCACGCTAGCTATAAAATGTTCATAGTTTCATTTGGTGTTTTAAAGGCTTTATACAGCAGATACAAGGGCTATTTGGCCCATTGCATTTATGCCAGCCTTTTGACAGGCTTATCTAATCAGCTAACTGGAGGATATCTGAGGAAATAAAAGCAGAACATGCTGGCAATGTTCAGCAGTCTGGAAAAATCTGCATTATAGACTTTAAAAAAAATTAAAGAGCTAAAGTTTCACATCAGAAGCTTCCACTGGAATTGTTTTGGAAATCTAAGGCAATTGCTTTACAGGAGTATACTTTGAGTCTTTGTTTTTTACAATATTTGCTATGCCCTTCATAACTGAGAATGGACCCAGGATAATTGGCCCTGTACAGTTAACATATTAAATGCTGTTAACATTTGGGGTTTAAGATAGAAATGTATTATTATAACATTTACATACAATAAGGTTTATTTTAATTATTTAATCAGTTTCGCTCTGTTCACTGAAAAAGAGCCAAGTGTTTCAGAGGAGGTGTTAGCCTCTGTAGTATTGTACTCACTGTCTCTCAATCAGCAGGTTGTGGGTTCAGGTCCCACCCATGGACTTGAACATATCGCCGAATATGACACTTCTGTGCAGTGTTGATGAAGTCTGTCAGACGTGACATTAAATGGAGGCCTGTCTGCTTTCCCAGGTGAGTACAAAAGTCCCTTGCCATCAATGGGATGGAACAGCAGAGCTTTCCCTGGTGTCTGTGCCACTATTTATTCGTCAACCAACATCGCTGAAAAAAACAAATTAGTTGATCATTTTCACATTGCTGTTTGTGCAGGACCTAACTGTGCATAAATTTGCTGATGTGTTTCCTACAGACATTTTAAAAATTTTTCGGGATACCCTGAGATAGTGAAAAAGCTATAAATGCAGGTCTCCCTTTCTTTAAATTAGAAAACGGAACAAAACCTAATGTAATAAATCATCAGAGATTAACCAACACGGTGTTTTATGTCGAAGGTAAAACACCAATCTTTCCATCCACATCTGCAAAAAAGAAGTACATTTCACGCCCATTCCTTAGTTAACAACTGTCAGGCATTAACGCTTCTGGTGTCACACTTCTCATCATCAGGCTTTGGTGCTGCACACACTTAAACACAGATGTCTTACACTTCATTCCCATTTCAGCAAACGGGGATCAGAATTTTGCTGCGAGAGGGAGAGAAGATTATCAGAGCACCTATCTTTTATTTTGATTAGAAAGAAAATTTAGTGCCTACTTCCATCAAGATTTACTTCTTTTTATCAATGGAAATCTCAAAGTCAATCATTTCTCAATGCTGCAGTAATATTATCAAGTGATTATATTTCAACATCAGCGGGGCTGCTGCAGATAGTTGGACACACTGATAGACAGGGGTTGATGATTGCAATATGTGTTATTTCTTCTTTGTAATGAGAATCCATAAAGTACGATTATTTGCATGAAGATTTATTTTTACACAGTAACGTCAGCCGCAAGGAATAATATTTATTTCTTGGGAGTCAGTCAGAAAATGATTGCTTCAAAGGTTGAGATTTGGCCAAAGCTAAAGCTCCTGAGGGCTTTTCAGTTGTTTGGTACATTGGATTGGAGGTGATATAATTTCGGGTGGTTAAAATCTGACGGGTCGGGGAGATAGTGAGTGGGACTATCTAAATGCCAGCCCAGTTACAGGGCCCAAAGATCTGGAGCTTCTGCAGGTCTGCAGAGAAAGATCCCCAGGCTGAAGCTACAATATAAACCTGCTAGTGTCTCCGTTTGTAGACAGATTTGAAAAGATATCAATTTAGTACATTTTTACGTGGGCTCGGCTTGGCGGTGACACATTTCCAGTGGTGGGACTGGGGTTGCAGGTGCACCATTTGCTGCTATCAGCCCCTTCTCTGTGCCACGGAGAACTTGTTTTCAAAGTGTCGACCTGGGATGTTGCCTCTGTGCAGTGATGGTCACTGTATGCTGTCGACGAGATTACAGTAGCCCAGAGAAATCACTCTTAGGTCATTTAACCATTAAACTTGACTTTCTGCCTCAGTATCGCAGCGATCTGTACCACAGAACATTTTACAGGCTCCTTGACCTGAGGGACAGTAAATTTGAGTCTCGTTTGAAGGTTTGAAAACACTGTTCACAAAGATCATTGGGGGCAGCATTTAGAATTCCCCACCAGCTGATTTGTAGGTGGGCAAGTGCCTGGAAAATTGGATGGAACCCTTGTCCAATGGCCTCTCACCAACCCTGACCTCTCTGTAATTTTTACAGTAAGATGGGCAAGGTCTAGGCCTCCTGCCCTTGTCCCACTTGAGATGCTTAAGTGGCCAATTAGCAACTACTTAAGGGGCCACTTTCAGTCAGTCTCATTTTTAAGTTTGGCAGGAGGCAGGTGGGAAACCCAGTAAGTCACCTGCTCAGTATTCGGGAAGCGCCAGGGTGAGGGGTGTGGATGGGGTAATGTGGGAGACGGGGGTGTGGAAGGGGTGATGTGGGAGACGGGGGTGTGGATGGGGTGATGTGGGAGACGGGGGTGTGGATGAGATGATGTGGGAGATGGGGGTGTGGATGAGGTGATGTGGGAGACAGGAGTTTGGATGAGGTGATGTGGGAGACGGGGGTGTAGATGAGGTGATTTTGGAAACAGGGGTGTGGATGAGGTGATGTGGGAGACGGGGATGTGGATGAGATGATGTGGGAGACGGGGATGTGGATGAGGTGATGTGGGAGACGGGGGTGGGGATGAGGTGATGTGGGAGACGGGGGTGTGAATGAGGTGATGTGGGAGATGGGGGTGTGGATGAGGTGATGTGGGAGATGGGGTTGGGGATGAGGTGATGTGGGAGATGGGGGTGTGGATGAGGTGATGTGGGAGATGGGGGTGGGTAGAGGTGATGTGGGAGATGGGGGTGGGGATGAGGTGATGTGGGAGACGGCTGTGTGGATGAGGTGATGTGGGAGACGGGTGTGTGGATGAAGTGATGTGGGAAACAGGCGTGTGGATGAGGTGATGTGGGAGATGGGGGTGTGGATGAGGTGATGTGGGAGATGGGGGTGTGGATGAGGTGATGTGGGAGATGGGGGTGAATGAGGTGATGTGGGAGACGGGGGTGTGGATGAGGTGGTGTGGGAAATGGGGGTGTGGATGAGGTGATGTGGGAGATGGGGGTGGGGATGAGGTGATGTGGGAGACGGGGGTGTGGATGAGGTGGTGTGGGAGATGGGGGTGTGGATGAGATGATGTGGGAGATGGGGGCAGGGATGAGGTGATGTGGGAGATGGGGGTGGGGATGCGGTGATGTGGGAGATGGGGGTGGGGATGAGGTGACACGGGAAATGGGGGTGCGAATGAGGTGATGTGGGAGATGGGGATGGGGATGAGGTGATATGGGAGTTGGGGGTGTGGATGAGGTGATATAGGAGATGGGGCAGGGAAGAGGGGTTGGGATGGGCTGCTTCTTTTCAGCATCCCGTAAGTCCTCCCACTTTCTCACTGCAGCCTCTCCAATAACAACCCTGCTTCGCTCTGCCTGTTCCCTTCCAGCCTTCATCTACTCTTTTTGCCCTGTGATCCCAGTACTTAACCTGGTCCTGGATTCTGGAGGTGGAGACTTGGCTAATCCATCACACCTTCTAGTGCTGTTGGAACAGGGAAGCTGTCAGTCAAGCTAACTCATCTGTAGCTCTCTGAGGGAGGACTTACTCCTGAATGATGGCAATTGCAATGGCGATAGTGTGGTTCTGGACATAAAGAACTGGTGTTGCTGTCAGGTTTATTGCAGGTATGGATTTAAATGTTGCTCAGAGTTTTCTGGAAGTGAAAGATATAACAAAGAAATATTAAAAATCTTTGAAGAAAGCTGTAGTGAAAGAGTGAACAGATAAAGTGCAGCAAAGAAGTTAAAGAGGCATTTTTCCCTCCCTACCCCTATCTGCTTTCCGGAGGGACCACTCTCTCTGGGACTCCCTTGTCCGCTCCACACTACCCTCCAGCCCCACCACACCTGGCACGTTTCCCTGCAACTGCAGGAAGTGCTACACCTGCCCCTACACCTCCCCCCCAACCCCATCCCAGGCCCCAAGAAGACTTTCCACATCAAGCAGATGTTCACCTGCACATCTGCTAATGTGGTATACTGTATCCGCTGTTCCCGTTGTGGCCTCCTGTACATCGGGTAAACCAAGCGGAGGCTTGGGGACCGCTTTGCAGAACACCTACACTCGGTTCGCACTAAACAACTGCACCTCCCAGTTGCGAACCATTTCAACTCCCCCTCCCACTCCTTAGATAAGTTGGCCATCCTGGGCCTTCTGCAGTGCCACAACGATGCCACCCGAAGGTTGCAGGAACAGCACCTCATATTCCGCTTGGGAACTCTGCAGCCCAATGGTATCAATGTGGACTTCACAAGCTTCAAAATCTCCCCTCCCCCTACCGCATCCTAAAACCAGCCCAGCTTGTCCTCGCCTCCCTAACTTATCCCCTCCTCCCACCTATCCCCTCCTCCCACCTCAAGCCCCACCCCCAGCTCCTACCTACTAACCTCATCCTGCCCCCTTGACCTGTCTGTCCTCCCTTGACTGACCTATCCCCTTCCTAACTCCCCACCTACGCTCACCTTTACTGGCTCCATCCCCGCCTCTTTGACCTGTCTGTCTCCTCTCCACCTACCTTCTCCCCTATCCATCTTCTATCCGCCTTCCCCTCTCTCCCTGTTTATTTCAGAACCCCCTTCCCCTCCCCCATTTCTGAAGAAGGGTCTAGGCCCGAAATGTCAGCCTTCCTGCTCCTCTGATGCTGCTTGGCCTGCAGTGTTCATCCAGCTCTACACCTTGTTATCTTAAATGGTATTTTGGTCTTCTTTGCGAGCAGGGATGTGTTGTTGCAGTTTTACAGGGCCTTGGTGAGGCCACACCTAGAATATTGCGTGTAGTTTTGGTCTCCTTTTCTGAAGAAGGATGCTCTTGCTCTCGAGGGGGCACAGCGAAGGTTTACCAGGCTGATTCCAGGGATGGCGGGTCTGACGTATGAGGAGAGATTGACTCAGTTGGGATTGTTTTCGCTAGAGCTCAGAACAATTGAGGGGGATCTCATAGAGACTTATAAAATTGTAACAAGACTGGACAGGGTAGATGCAGGGAGGATATTCCTGATGGTGGGTGTGTCCAGAATCAGGAGTCACAATCTGAGGATTTGGGGTAGACAGTTTAGCATTGAGATGAGGAGACATTTCTTCACCCAAAGAGTGGTGAGCTTGTGGAATTCATTACCACAGGAAGTAGTTGATGCCAAAACATTGAATGTATTCAAGAGATGACGAGATGTAGCACTTTGGGGTGAATGGGATCAAAGGTTATGGAGAGAAAGCAGGATTAGGCTATTGAGTTGGATGATCAGCCACAATCATGAAGAATGGCAGAGCAGGCTCGAAGGGCCAAATGACCTCCTCCTGCTCCTATCTTCTATGTTTCTATGTTTCTATAAAAGGTGGAAGTAAAAGCAAGATCTCATAATGATGAGAGGCTTCAAATGATTTTATAATATTTAGAATTCAAAGAAGGGAAACCTGAACTTAGTGTGTCACAACTGATTCGCAAAGTTAGAGTTAGAAATGAAAAGACTTACTTAGAGATGAGAGATACACAGTGATGAAGGGACATACAGTTAAAAAAAAAGAATTGAAATGGCAAAGGAGAAATAGGAGAGGAAGATACAAAGTGTAGAGAAGGAAAATCAGATGGAAATGGAAAGGAAGATGGGAATAAAGAAACACTTGAACTCCAAAGAGTAGGGAAATAAATGAACATGACTTATCCATGAAGCATCTGACAGCAAAGACAGATGTAAGAATTTGATAGAGCAGACATTGTATGCTGGCAGTGGCAGGGTAGGTAGCATGCAGGTTCCTGTGCCTGGGGCTCGTCGACTCCAAAGAACAAAGAACAAAGAACAAAGAACAAAGAAAATTACAGCACAGGAACAGGCCCTTTGGCCCTCCAAGCCTGTGCCGATCCAGATCCTCTATCTAAACCTCTCGCCTATTTTCCAAGGACCTGTATCCCTCTGCTCCCTGCCCATTCATGTATCTGTCTAGATACATCTTAAATGACGCTATCGTGCCTGCCTCTACCACCTCCGCTGGCAACGCGTTCCAGGCACCCACCACCCTCTGCGTAAAGAGCTTTCCACGCATATCTCCCTTAAACTTTTCCCCTCTCACTTTGAAATCATTACCCCTAGTAATTGAGTCCCCCACTCTGGGAAAAAGCTTCTTGCTATCCACCCTGTCTGTACCTCTCATGATTTTGTAGACCTCAATCAGGTCCCCCCTCAACCTCTGTCTTTCTAATGTAAATAATCCTAATCTACTCAACCTCTCTTCATAGCTAGCGCCCTCCATACCAGGCAACATCCTGGTGAACCTCCTCTGCACCCTCTCCAAAGCATCCACATGCTTTTGGTAATGTGGTGACCAGAACTGTACGCAGTATTCCAAATGTGGTCGAACCAAAGTCCTATACAACTGTAACATGACCTGCCAACTCTTGTACTCAATACTCCGTCCGATGAATGAAAGCATGCTGTATGCCTTCTTGACCACTCTATTGACCTGCGTTGCCACCTTCAGGGTACAATGGACCTGAACACCCAGATCTCTCTGTGCATCAATTTTCCCCAGGGCTTTTCCATTTACCATATAGTTCGCTCTTGAATTGGATCTTCCAAAATGCATCACCTCGCATTTGCCTGGATTGAACTCCATCTGTCATTTCTCCGCCCAACTCTCCAATCTATCTATATTCTGCTGCATTCTCCGACAGTCCCCTTCACTATCTGCTACTCCACCAATCTTAGTGTCATCTGCAAACTTGCTAATCAGACCATCTATACCTTCCTCCAGATCATTTATGTATATCACAAAGAGCAGTAGTCCCAACACGGATCCCTGTGGAACACTACTGGTCACAGTTCTCCATTTTGAGAAACTCCCTTCCACTACAACTCTCTGTCTCCTGTTGCCCAGCCAGTTCTCTATCCATCTAGCTAGTACACCCTGGACCCCATGCAACTTCACTTTCTCCATCAGCCTACCATGGGGAACCTTATCAAACGCCTTACTGAGATCCATGTATATGACATCTACAGCCCTTCCCTCATCTATCAACTTTGTCACTTCCTCAAAGAATTCTATCAAGTTGGTAAGACATGACATTTCCTGCACAAAACCATGCAGTCTATCACCAATAAGCCCATTTTCTTCCAAATGTAAATAGATCCTGTCCCTCAGTATCTTCTCCAGCAGCTTCCCTACCACTGAAGTCAGGGTCACCGGTCTATAATTACCTGGATTATCCCTGCTACCCTTCTTAAACGAGGGGACAACTTTAGCAATTCTCCAGCCCTCGGGACCTCATCCGTGCTCAAGGATGCTGCAAAGATATCTGTTAAGGCCCCAGCTATTTCCTCTCTTGCTTCCCTCAGTAACCTGAGATAGACTCCATCTGGATCTGGGGACTTGTCCACCCTAATGCCTTTTAGAATACCCAACACTTCCCACCTACTTATGCTGACTTGACCTAGAGTAATCAAACATCTATCCCTAACCTCAACGTCTGTCATGTCCCTCTTCTCAGTGAATACTGACGCAAAGTACTCATTAAGAATCTCACTCATTTTCTCTGAATCCTCGCATAACTTCCCTCCTTTGTCCTTGAGTGGGCCAACCCTTTCTCTAGTTACCCTCTTGCTCCTTATGTATGAGTAAAAGGCTTTGGGATTTTCCTTAACCCTGTTTGCCAAAGATATTTCATGACCCCTTTTAGCCCTCTTAATTCCTCGTTTCAGATTGGTCCTACTTTCCCGATATTCTTCCAAAGCTTCATCTGTTTTCAGTCACCTAGACCTTATGTATGCTTCCTTTTTCCTCTTTGCTAGTCTCACAATTTCACCTGTTATCCACGGTTCCCTAATCTTGCCCTTTCTATCCCTCATTTTCACAGGGACATGTCTGTTCTGTGCTCTAGTCAACCTCTCTTTAAAAGCCTCCCACGTATCAAATGTGGATTTACCCTCAAACAGCTGGGCCTAATCCAGTCTGCTTTCCCTCTTTGTGAACAGTTTTTTTTTTCTTTTTCTTCTTGCCTTTTCTTTCCTTTTAGTTTTTACTTCTAATTACCTTCGGGGAGAGCTCAGTCGTGGCAGCATCGGCGGCGATGACATCGACGAGGAAAGTGGCTTCATTGGGGTCCAGAGTGTGGTGGCAGCTGGTGAGCCTGGAGTGGGGACTCTGGCAGCAGTGCCAAGGAGGTGGCTGGTGGACACAGGTCCAGCAGTGAAAGATGGCATCTGAGGAATGGGGACTTCAACATCGGTTTGGCTCAGCGCTGGCGAAAGGGTTATCCACTCTCTTTAAGGTATTATTCTTAAACTATTCAAAGTGGCGTTGGAATCATGGCAATGGTGAAAGTTTTCACTGTGGTTTTCATGTGAAATACATGTGACAATTAAATCATTCGTTCAGAAGGATGCCAAAATAATAAAGGAGAAAGGCTGAACCAAAAAATCATGTAAAGAAATTAACATGTTTCAATTGCACACACATTGGGCATATCAAAGCCAATTGCTGGAGTTAAGTGGGAGTCTAATTGTAGTTGTAGAAATATCTAAGAAACCTTCAAAAGAAGAGGGCAATAAGAAAGGAAATAGGTACTAAAACTAGCAGGTGTAGAAATGAAACAAAAATCCTTAGAAAGCATAATGAGAGGGAGATGGTTCAGAACTGTAACAAAAATCCTTTGAATAGTGCCAAAGAGAATCAGACCACTGAAGGTTCTGAATATTCTATCTCAAAAAGAGAGGTATTTCCTTATGCTTTGAGTAAAGGAGGTAGATCAATAAAGATATCGAGAGATAATGGAACAAGTTAGTCACTGATTCTGGCTGATGATACTATTTGTCTTCCAGAGGGATCAATAAAGGAGAAAATATTAATTGGAGATACACATAGATGTTATAAACCAGACTTATTATTGTTGGGATAAAGAGTGACTATGTAAATGGAGAAGTGGTAGAGCCAGTTGTGAAACAAATTCAGAAAGAAGGAATTGATTTCATTTTTGGAAATTACCTGGCACGTTCAAAAATTTGGCCTCAGCAGGGTAGTAGAACAACCAACGAAGATAAAAAAAAAGTACTTTAACAAAGTGAACATCCTGGATTGTTTTTTGACTGTGTTGTGACTAGATGGCAGACCCATAGAATTAGACAGGAAAGAGAGGAATCAATAAAACAGACAGTTGATTTAGAAATGTAGTAATCAGATACAATTTTATAAAACTTAAATAAAAAGAATAAAAGTAAACAGAATGATGCTGATATGATTAGTCGATTTTCTTTTATAGAAATGCAGGAAACAAATTTAGAATGTAGACTCATGTGCAAAATGCCTACTCAGAAATTTGACCAGAAACAATACATGAGTGCTATTACTTGAAAGACAATGCACACGTGAGGAAGTGGAGACCACCTCAGATATGAGCTGAGGAGGAATGGGCAGTGGGCCATCAGATGGAAATTCTGAAGTTTGGAATGAAATATTATGAATGTCTCATGAAATTCTAATTGTGGTCCAATTAGGCGTTAGTAAAACACAAGCTAAGATTGTAAAGCACATCTGTTGCCCAGGATTCCATAAAGATGCATTTTTAACTTTTGCCAAACAGACATGTCAGGTAATGGGGAAGTCCCAACTCTGAAGTAAACCACATTTTTTAAATTCCAATATTCAATAGATGGTATAGGACCCCTACCTAAAACCAGGAATGAAAACCAGCATGTATTGATTATGAATATTTCCATAAAATTTCCTGAGGCCATGAATTTAGGAAAGAAATGCAGCAAATGTGACAAGTTAGTTGGATTACATGAAAAAACACTGAAGTTCAAATTTAACTTTGCAAGTATATAAAGAATGATGACTAGTTTGAGAATGAAACAATTTACATCTTCTGCTTATCACCCACAATCTCAAGGTTCATTGAAAAGATGGTTTCAAACCTTGAAGACCATGATTAGAGCTTATTATCAAGAAAGTTCTAATGATTAGTAAAAGCAATTCCTTTATTACTATTTGCCATTAGATATGTCCTCATGAGTCTACAGGATTTAATCTATTTGTACTAATAAATGGATGTGCAGTGAGAGGACCATGTCAACTAAGAGGAATTGGTAAACCAGAGTTGAAACGTAATGTTTCCAATCTATATTTCAAATTTCAGAGAATAATTGACCAATGCCTGTGTGTTGCCAAAAATACATTTGAAGATGTTTACTACAGATAATAAGGCCAAAGTTTGACATTTTCTTGCTCGAAACAAGGTATTGTTGTTGTTACTTGTCTTCAACAGCCATCAAAAGCAAAGTTTACTGGAATTTAGCAAATCTGAAAGAAATTCAGCTCCAGATTGGGGTGGGTGTGGGATGTGGGGTGTCTTTAGATTCCTTGCAAGTGGAGTCACAGGTAGATAAGATAGTGAAGAAGGTGTTTGGTATGCTTGCCTTTATTGGTCAGTGCATTTAGTATAGGAGTTGGGAGGTCATGTTGCAGCTGTGCAGAACATTGGTTAGGCCACTATTGGAATACCGCGTGCAGATCTGGTGTCCATGCTATAGGAAGGATATTACGAAACTTGAAAGGGTTCAGAAAAGATTTACAACGATGTTGACAGGATTAGAGGGTTTCAGTGATAGGAAAAGGCTGAATAGACTGGCGCTATTTTCCCTTGAGCGTTGAGGCTGAGGGGTGATCTTATAGTAGTTTACAAAATCATGATGGCATAGATAGGGTAAATAGATAAGGTCTTTTCCCCAGGGTGGAGGAGTTCAAAACTAGGAGGCATAGTTTTAAGGCAACAGGGAAAGAGTTAAAAGGGACCTAAGGGGCAACTTTTTCACGTAGTGGGTGGTGCGTGTATGGAATGAGCCGCTAGAGGAACTTGTGGAGGCTGGTACAATTACAACATTTAAAAGGCATCTGGATGGGTCTATGAATAGGAAGGGTTTAGAAGGATATGGGCCAAAAACTGATAAATGGACAATATTTATTTCGGATATCTGGTCGGCATGGACGAGTTGAACCGAAGGGTCTGTTTCCATGCTGTATATCTCTATGTTTCTATGACTCTGAGTGAGTCATAGCAACATGTTGAAAAGAGATTATGACAGGGACGATAATCAGGAGAAAAGTGCAATTACAGTAATGCAAGAAGCATGGAGGGACATAGAAACATCAGAGCATTAATCAGGAATTGAAAGTTCAAAAGTTAACTCTCAAACCATCAGATTGTTAAATGTGGAGATGCTTAAAAGGTTGATTAGTATCATGTTTTATCTTCCAGAAAACAATCAAGGGTAACTTAAAAAGGCTGTTACAAAATTGTAATTTGTGGGAAAGGGCCAGGAGAATGATTCTGATTCTTCATGATCTTAATGTGGGGATGTATTACCTATAAAGCAACGCTTGTACAGTCTAAATGCAGAGAGGTTAGATCAGGTGATGGAAGAGATTAAGTTCATTAAGTTTTTATGGTCTTATGGTCTTGTGGATAAGCACAATATTCAACTATGTCAGCCTACCGATCATGATGGCATGGAAACCAGATCGGTCACAAAGATCCTGTTATTGATCATTGCAAAGTCAATGTGGTAATGAAAGTTGATTCATATCCTAATCATAGACTGGAGGACTGTAATGAACAAATTGGACATGCACAATTTGTCACAAATATTGACCTGCTAAGAGGATATTGGCAAGTTCCGTTAACTGATAGAGCTAAAGAAACATTGAGTTCTACAACACTGTATGGACATTCTCAGGACAAAGTAATTTGGAATGAAAAATGCACCAGCAACAATTCAACTGTTAACCAATAAAGTAATTGAAGGACAATGTAATCGTATTAATTACATTGCCAATTTGTTTTTTTTACCTAAACCTGGGAAGAACGTTTTATACCATTTGACTGAGCTGTTTAATCAGCTACAAAACACCAATTTCATTATAAATTTAGCCAAGAGAGAATTTTCTGAGGCAAGAGTGACTTATTGGGACATAATGTGGGACAAGGCTAAGTAGCACCTAGAAAAGTGAAAGTATGAGCCATTTTCGATTTTCCTGTGCTGAGAACAAAATGTGAACTTTTACATTGTGTTGGCTTGAACGGATTCTGTCACAAGTTTGTTCTGAACTTCAGCACAGTTATTGCACCTTCAATAAACTTTGTTGAAAAATGGTAGAACATTTGAATCGATGCAAGACTTTTAAAGTGCCTTTGAAAGGTTTGAAACCATGACAACAACTGTATCAATTTTGGGTGAGCCAAATTTTACTAAACCATTCAAACCAGCTGTTGATGCCAGTGACTTTGGAATGAGGGCTTTTTTACTGAAAAATGATCCGATGGAAATTGAATGGCCTGTCAGTTATTTTACAAAGAAATTGACTCCACGTCAACAAAAATATTCATCAATTAGAAAAGATGCATTTTGTCTTGTGATAGCTCTACATCATTTTGAAATATTCATCAGTAATAACATGAAAGAAAAATGTCATTTATATGGACCACAATCCACTGATTTTCTTAGAATCCCAGAATCCCTACAGTGTAGAAAGAGGCCATTCAGCCCATCATGTCTGTACCAACCCTCTGAACAGTATCCCACCCAGACACAGCTCCCATCCTGTCCCTGTAACCCTGCATTTACCATGACTAACCCAACTAACCTGCATATTCCTGGACACTATAGGGAAATTTAACATGGCCAGTCCACTTAACCCGCACTTCTTTGGAAAAACTTTGGGTTAATTACGTTGTTATTTTGAGGGAGCTTAAATCTCCAAATGTAAAGTTTGAAAATTCTTCTTGTGCCAGGAAAATAAAATGTGAAAGTAATGCTTTATTGAGAGCACCTTTGCAGAATAGAGTGATGTGGTACCCATAGGTTTTCTAAAGTATAGTTGTTTTGAATCCCATTGCATGTTCAAGTTCAATATGTTGCTAAATAAAAACTGAAAGAACTGCAGATGTTGTAAATCAAAATAAAAACAGAAGTTGCTGGAAAAGCTCAGCATGTCTGGCAGCATCTGTGAAGAATAAAATCAGAGTTAACATTTCAGGTTCGGTATAGGGTCACCAACATTAACTCTGATATTTTCTTCAAAGATGCTGCCGGACCTGCTGAGCTTTTCCAGCAACTTCTGTTTTTGTTCAATATATTGCTACCGTTCATATGACATAGAAGTAACGTTAAGACAATTATGAATAATGGAAACTCCGCTTAAAGATATAATATTTATTTTTCTTTGGAAGCATGTGTGATGTATGATGTGCAATGTAGAATGTGTGATTTATATATGTATATCAATATCATTTATCTACAATTTAGGATTTTTAGGTTTTGAAGTAGTGACATGTGGGTTTGGTCCTTGTGTATGAAATGCATTTATGACTTACTTGTATGTGGCCATGGTGATTTATATTAAAACAATTCGACAGAGCCTTGAAGAACTAATGAGTTTTGTACACATTGGGAAAGTTTATGTGTGAATGAAGTATACAGTATAGTACCTAAGGCTTCCTGATGGAAGATCTGGATTTGTTTTCTTTTTAAAAGCTTAATGGAGAAATATGCATAGCTTGGAGGGAAACTTTTCAGTCTTGGTTTCAGTTTGTGGCAGTTCTGCACAAGTCTTAGCTGAAGATGGATGTATAATCAGTTGCTCTTGTGAAAGGGAGAAGATAGTGTATATTTACATCAGATTACATTAGGGTAAGGAGTTTAGTAATAGTTCTGAAAGACCGTAATATGTAGGAGTAGAAGTAGGCCATTCAAGTCATAGAATCTGCTCTGCCGTTCAAAAAGATCATGGTTGATTTGAGAATATTCAACTTCACTTCCCTGCCTTATCTATAATCCTTGATTGTCTTATGGTTTAAAAACCTTGAACATACTGAACAATGCAACTTCTACAGCGCTCTGCTGTAAAAAAATTCCACATATTCACTACCCCTGAGAGAAGAAATTCTTCCTTATCTTTGTTTTAAATGAGTGATCCCCTTACTCTGAGATTATGCCCTCTGGACGTAGCATATCCTACAAGGGGAAACTGCCTCACAGCATCTACCCATCAAGCACCCTAAGACTCTTGTATGTTTCAACAAGATCTTCTCTCATTCTTCTCGACTCCAATGAGTTCAAGCCCAACCTTCTCAACTCCATACCCGAGATCAACCTGATGAACTTTATCTGGACTGCCTCCAGTATACCTATAAGGTGAACAAAATGGCTCACAGTATTCAAGGTGTCTTCTTACTATTGCCTTGTATATTTTTTTAGCAAGACCTCCTTATTTTTTAATATTCCATTCCCTTTGAAATAAAGGCTAACAGTCCATTTGCCTTTCCTATTACCCACTGAGCTTGGAAGTTAGCTTTTATCATTCATGTACGAGAATGCTCAAATCGCTTTGTTCTGTATGTTTCTTCAGTTGTTCTCCATTTAAATAATTTCAGCTTTTCTATTCTTCCTGTCAAAGTGCATTGCCTTATATCTTTCCACATTGCATTCCATCTACCAAGTTTTTGCCTATCATTTACCTGTCTGTATCCTTCTACAGATTCTTTGTATCTCTGTTACGACTTATTTTCCCACCTACTTTAAGTTATCTGTGAACCTTGTACCTTCTGCTAGGTACCTTGTTCCTAGCATTGTACCTTCATTTCATTATGGAAGTCTATAATATACGTTGTAAATAATTGTGGTCCCAGCACTGATCCCCATGGTGACTCCATAAGTTTAAGGATGCAATCCTAAACACACCTTCTTTATTCAACTCTTTGCCTTCTATTACTTCACCAACACAGGCCAGGAGTGTTTGGGTAAAACCCTGAAGGTATTATTTGAAGTTGAGAAAGTATAAGGGCAGGTGTATGAAAGGTCCCAGAAGAAGCTATTAAATTCTCCTGACTGGGAGTTGAAGTAAATGTTGAACTAAGTCTAGGAGGGATGAAAGAGAAGGAGATTCTCCTTAGTGTGAGTACTGTAAAGAAGTGCTTTTACCATTATATTTTTAGCTAGTATTTCATGCTCTTTAAATATGTATTGTATGTTAATATTTTAATGTTAATTTCTTTTGCATAATAAACCTCTATTTCATTGTTAAAACCCAAATCTACAACATCGCATGTTTATGTTTCAGTGACAGACCACCTCGTTAAAACCAAATAACACAAAATATGACTGACCAAGTCAGATTTTAGTTTGGGATCTAACTTGCCTGATAATAACATTAGCTTTGATCATTACAATATCTACAGAGGGTGAAAAAATTGTATTCCATTTCAAATGAAGCATTTGTCAACTTCTTTTAAAAATATTTTCATGTTGACTGTTGGGATAGCAGATGTCCTCTGGAATGATTTAACTGATCCAGTGATGTGAAATATTGCTGATATTTTAACCTTGGCTTCACCGAAAGAGAGTCATCCCTGTTCCAGATGTTGTCAGAAGGACATTGTGCAGCAGATGGTAGAACTCTGTTAGTACCAACATTGTGAAATGGGTAGCAAAGCAAGGTCCCCTCAGACATATGGAGGGATCTGTAAATCTGAGTTCTAAGATGGTAATGGGAACATTCAAAGCAACTTGAGTGTCATTGTGCCAGTACTCACTGACCTGTTAGGAACACCCATTCCTTTCCGAAAATATACACATCTTTGAAGTCCCCTAAGGGATTCATAACTTCAACACTTTGTTGCAATTTAAATGAAGCATAAAACCACAGAATGGGTATAGCACTGGAGGGGGCCATTTGGCCAATTGTGCTGGCTCTTTTGCAAATGCAATTTAGCTAATTCCACATTTCCAGCACATTCCCCAAATCCCTGTATTTTGTTTTTGATTCATTTTCATATGCTTATCCAACTCCTACATTTTAAATCAAAAAGGCTTATTTGTGAAAAAATGAAAAAAAGGTGAAAAAAAATTACAGGCTTGCCCGAAACAACTCTGAACCAGGAAGCAAAATATCTTGAAATATCATCTAAAATGAAAAAATACAACACTTCTATCACCAACTGAACTTATTATCTTCTTTTAAGGACCTAAATGACCAAAGGTTCCAGAACCCATCACATTTCATTTTAAACAGAGCAGCCATGGATATTGATCTGTTTTTCTTCACAAATCCTGCTTTAACCTGTTGAATATTCCCAATTTTTTTTTTTTCATTTTTATTACCCTATCCTCAAGTTGGATATTGAACATTGGGTTAGTGTTAAATGATTCAATTGAAATTAAGTCCTGCGTCGTAGTATCATTTTAAGATGTCAAGCCCCCTAAGAATCTTACACCTTGCAAAAAAAAAGTTTTCTTCTAAATTACAATGGGTACAGGTCCAACCTACACAAACTCTTCTTATAATAGAGATGGCCACACCAGGAGACCACGCCCGCCAGGCACCAGCCTATCCCGCCGTTCTGAGTTGCTGGAAGCCACCTCATTGCTGCGCCTGGGCCGGGAAAAGACCCTTCCAACAAAGTTGTTAAAAGAAGGTAAGGTATCATCTTAAAAGGAAACATTTTAAAAAAAGCATAGAAAGAAAAATAATGTAAAGCAGATGGAGTAGATGAGCTTCAGTCTCCTGGGCTGAGGAGCCCGCATGTGACACTGCTACTCTGCCGCCATCTTGGAAAGAAATACTCCAGAATGTTGTCAGTGCCTATAGCCTTTGCTGTATCCTTCTTGATCAGCCTTTTCTTGTCATCGAGTTTCAATTTGTTGTTGTCAAGTATATGCTCATGGTGCACACCTCTTTTCCTCTCTGTCTTTCTTCACCGGGGCAAAGGAAAAAACTCTCACGTCTTTTTGACAGCATACTGTTGCAGCTCCATAAGTTTGGGTGCAGGGCCTTAGAGGGAAAGGATCTAAATAAAGAAAAGTTACTAAAACCCACTGTAATGATGAAGACATTCAGCAATTTAATTCACCAGGGTCAGAATGAAAGCTGTTCCTTTGTCCATTCACTCAATGTGGACACTGAAGACAGTTCCTGAATTCTACCTTCCCCAACATGCCTTAAGAACATGGTGTTAAATAAGCAGAAGGAAGAATGTTTGCTGAGGCCTTTATCCCTGTTATGGTTTAAGGCAGTTTATACCTGAAAGGTTTAACTGAGATGTTGAGAGAAACTCCATTCATCAGGATTTAAAGGATTATTCCTTGGAGGACCTAACAAGTTGTTCAATTGTTTTTAAATTGTGTACCAAGTGTTTCAGTAACAGCAATGAGAACATACTTTTAATTATAGCATGAGGTCTAATAAAGCCCTATAGGTATCACAGATGTAATGCAAGTAGTTATTAAGTATCCTTTAATAAACCGGTTTTTCAAAACTTAGTCTATCATTTACCCAAGATTTCACATGGGCTCTCATCTCAACTTGGTATTCATAACTTAGGCTAACACTCATGAGAAGGATTGTTAACATTGAATCCAACAGGACATCAAAGTAAGGAGACCACAGTACACAGGTGAAAGTGTATGTAGCCGCATCAACTCAAACTGAACGTTCTGAGGAAAGGTCACCGGACCCGAAATGTTAACTCTGATTTTTTTCTTCACAGATGCTGCCAGGCCTGCTGAGCTTTTCCAGCAACTTCTGTTTTTGTCCCTTTTTTTAATTCATTCATGGGACATGGACATCACTCGCAAGTTCAACATTTTTTGCTCATTCCCAGTTGTCCAGACAGTAGCTGCCCCTCATGCCCTTTTTAAATCTTTCTCCTCTCACCTTAAAAATATGCCCCCTAGTTTTAAACTCACCCACTCTAGGGAAAAGACCTTTGCTGTTCATTTTATCTGTGCCTCTCATGATTTTATAAACCTCTATATGGTCACCCCTCAACCTCTTGTGCTCCAGTGAAAAAAATCCCAGCCTGTCCAGCCCATCCTTATAACTAAAACCATTCAGTCCCAGCAATGTCCTGGTAAATATTTTCTGAACTCTCCACAATTTAGTAATATCCTCACTATAACTGGGTGACCAGAACTGTACACAGTACTCCAAAAGTGGGTCTTACCAATGTCCTGTACAACCTCAACATTACGCCAATGAAGACAAGTGTGCTAAATGCCTTCGTAATCACCCTATCTACTTGTGACACAAATTTCAAAGAACTATATTCCTGAACCCCAGGGTCTCTCTGTTCAACATACTACCCAGGTCCCTACCATTAACTGTATAAGTCTTGTCCTCGTTCGTTTTATCGAAATGCAATACCTCGCATTTATCCAAATTAAATTCCATCTGTCACTCCTCAGCACATTGGCCCAATTGATCAAGATCCCTTCATAATCTTAGATAACACACTTTTTGACTCCTCAAAGCTTGCCCATTGTCCACAAGGAACAACCCTGAGTGTGATGGAATATTCCCCATTTGGGTGATTAGGGACTGCAGCTCCAACAATACACAAGAGTTTCAACAACATCCAGGACAAAACAATTAGTTTCATTGGCACTCCATCTAACACCATCAACATTCACTCCCCTACTACTGACGCACAATGACAGCAGTATGAATCATCAACAAGATGCATTGCACAAATTCATCAAGATACCTCAGACAGCACCTTCTAAATTCACAGCCTCTACTACCTAGAAGTACAACAGCGGCAAATATTCAGCAAGCAAGTTCCCCTCCAAGCCTGTATTGTTAGGCTAAAAGTACCTAATGGGATCATTAAGGTCTGATCAAAATGATTTCTTTGTTCATTTGTGGGATGAGGATGTCGGTGTCTGGCCAACATTTCTTGCCCATCCCTGATTGCCCTTGAGAAGGTGCTGGTGAGCTGCCTTCTTGAACCGCTGCATTTCACCTGCTACAGGTTGACCCACAATGCCATTAGGGAGGGAATTCCAGGATATTGACCCAGAGACAGTGAAGGAACAGTAATATATTTTCAGGTCAGGATGGTGAGTGGCTTAGAGGGGCTTGGAGGTGGTGGTATTCCCACGTATCTGCTGCCCTTGTCCTTCTAGATGGAAGTGGTCGTGGGTTTGGAAGGTGCTGTCTGAGGATCTGTGATGAATTTCATTACAAGAAGACACCTGCACTTCAATACATAATACAATGGTAATTTATTAGCTTAATATACTTAATTATACACAAACTAATGAATGAATCTACTAGCTTAAACTAATTTATTCATATGCAAACTAACGAGTCTCACTGCCTTGTCTTCAAACTGCAGACTACGGATGGCTAGTACTTGGAGCTCTATCTCAGATTCCATGGCTTTGTTCTCCTGAACCTGGTCTGATGGGCAAAGTCCAATGAGTGGGACAAAGTCCCTGATACATGCAATGTAGCCATTTTGTAGCATTTTTAGTAATTTTCCAAACATTCCATTGCACAAGAAACAATTTGAAAACATCTTCAGGTGGCTCTGTGTTAACTACATAAAAGAATGATTCCCATAGACAATAAAGGTTATGCAGTTACCTCCCAGCCAAAACAGACTGCTTTTTACACCAGGCTGATTTTCAGGGATTTTACTACTTGCTTTAATTGCTCATTGCTGTGTCCAATTAATTCTTAACCATTAAAAACCCTAATGGTCTGGTTTGGACATATCATTTTTAAACTGAATGCTACAAAGCCACATAACATCCTGACTTGGAACTGCATTGCTGTTTGCTATTTTGTGCAGTTTTAATCTCCTCATTTGAGGAAAGAAATTTTAGTTATAGAGGAAGAGCAATGAAGGTTTACCAGGCTGATTGTTGGAATGGCAGGACTGACATATGAAGAGAGATTAAATCAATTAGGACTATATTTACTGGAGTTTAGAAGAATGAGGGGTGATCCCATAGAAACCTATAAAATTCTATCAGGACTAGACTGGGTAAACTGGAAGAATTTATAATGTTTCTAAAGGATGTTCCTGATGACCAGGGAGTCCAAAACCAGGGATCACAGTTGAAGGATATGAGGTATGCCACTTAGGACTAAAATGAGGAAATATTCTTTCACCCAGAGAGTCGTGAGTTTGTGGAATATGCTGCCACACAATGTGGTTGAGGCAAAAAAGGTTGAATGTTTTCGAGAAGAAGTTGGGTATAGTTCATAGGATAAAGGAATCAAAGAGCACAGGAGAAAGCAGGAACAGGGTACTGAGGTGGATGAACAACTATGACGAAAGCTAATGGTGGAGCAGGCTTGAAGGGACCACTTTTGTTCCCACTTCAATGCTTATAAGTTCCTTCACTGTTGCTGGGTCAAAATCCTGGAAATCCCTCCCTAACAGCATTGGGAATGTACCAGCACCACTTGGATTGCAGTGGGACAAGAAGACAGCTCACCATTCCATCATAGTGGCAATTAAGAACGGACAATACATTCTAGCCTCACCGGCGAAGTCTAATTCGTGTGGATGAATTTTTAAAAATGTGACAACTGGGTTTGAAGAAAAGCTAACTTCCAGCGATAAGATGAAAGTTACTGTCCTTGACACCAAGACGGCATTTGTCAGTGTTTGGCATCAAGAAGCCTTCGGACTGGATTTGTCCCTACCATCAGGGCATTCTCTCACAGGGCTGGGTGTCATCAGGAACATGGTGTAGGTTTTCAATTTTTGAATGAAAACAATTCATTTAAGCTCATGAATGTAGATGATGCGGATTTGCAGCTGCATTTCATTATTGGAGTTCTGATTTCGGGAAGCCAGCACTACCTGCTGGATGTGCACTATTTTTATTGTTTATGCAATGTCATCATCGCTGGTAAGACAATGATGTGTTGCCCATTCCTAACTGTCCTTGAACCAAGTGTCTTACAGGGCAGTTACAGGTCAACCTGTACTTTGCTATGGACCTGAATTGGCATATAGGCCAGACTGGATAAGGACGGCAGATTTCCTTTCCTATAGAATGTGGTGAAACGGACAGATTTTTTTGGATAAAACTGTTTTTTGTTTTCATGGTGGCCATTACTAATGGCTAGATTTCAATTCCCGATTTTTTTTGCTATTTGAGTTTAAATTCCACTAGCTGCTGGGGTAAAATTTGAATCCATATCACCAGGAGATTATCGTGGATGTCCTGATTACTAATCCAGTGACATGACCAAACGACACCGCTATCTTGGAAAGTGCTATGTAAACTTGTTAAGAAAGTTCTGCGATTTCAATCTCCAATATACAAGATGATTCAGTATCTTCAATGAGGTCTGATATACCTCTGTCCAATCAGTACATCTCCTCCGGCAGTCGAGCATGTATATCGGGACAGGGTGGATGATTCCCAGATGCCACAACTTCTCCCTTTCCTTTTAAGCCTTCCTCTCATTAATTGACTCGGTTGTGTGATGACAAATTACGGGATGGTTTTTTTTCTGCAATCAATCATTCGAAGCCCCTTTAAATGTTGGAGCCAGTGGCCAGAAATCAGTTAATTATCAATTTTGATGTGTTTCATGATGGGTTCCTCTCCATGAGCCCGAGTGAGTTTTCTTATGCTATTCTCTGCAACTTGTCATGTGAGCTATGCACCATGCCTCTATAATGCCCTATTCATGCTTTCTTGCCTCTCTCAGAGGAAAACGTACTCACCACTGCCAGGATAGAGGGAACCAGTGCTGTACTTGGATTTCCAGAAGACGCTTGACAGGCACCTCATAAAAGGTTAAGTATGAAGATTAAAGCCCATGGTGTTGGATGAATGAAATTGGTGTGGATAGAGAGGTGGTTCATGGGTGGGAAACAGTGAGTTCTTTTTCACATTGACATTCTATGAGCTCCAGTGGGTTTCAACAGGGATCAGTGCTGGGACCACAACTGTTTACAATATATCTTAATAACTTGGAGAAAGGAAGTGAATGTCCTGTGGCCAAATTTGCAGACAATACAAAAATAGTGGAAAGACATTTTGCAAAAGGGATAACAATCAGTTTACAGAAAGATATTGATAGATTAAGTAAGTGGGCAAAAATGTTGACAAATGTAGTATAATGTGGGGAAATGTGAAATTGTTCATTTTGGAAGGGAAAACAAAATAACAACTCAGGACAGTTTAAACTAGAGTGGCAGGGGACTGGGAACTAGAACATCAGGTCAGCAAGTGGAGGCATTGAGGGGAAGGTAAATGTTAGGAAATCAGAAAGGAAGGATAGGCAGAGACAGGTAAATGTAAAGAATAGTATTAATGGGATGAAGTGTGTTTATTTCAATGCAAGGAGTATTATAGGTAAGGCAGATGAGCTAAGAGCCTGGATCAGTACATAGGACTATGATGTTGTACTTATTACAAAGACTTGGTTGAGAGAGGGACAGGACTGACTGCTCAACGTTTCGGGGTTTCATTGTTTTAGATGAGATAGAGATAAAGGTAAAAGAGGTGGAGGAGTTGCATTACTAATCAGGGAGAATGTCACATCTGCAGTCAGAGAGATCATACTGAAGGCTTATTCACTGAGGCAATATGGATAGAGCTCAAAAATGACACAGCTACAGTCAACCTGATAGGATTATACTGCAGGGCCCCAACAGACACCGAGAGATTGAGGAACAAATATGTAGGCAGACTATGGAAAGATGCAAGATAAACAGAGTTGTCACAGTGGGTGACTTTAACTTCCCCAACATTGACTGAGACTCCCTTAGAGCAAAGAGGCTTAGGCGGGGCAGAATTTTTTCAGTGCATCCAAAAGGGTTTCTTGAAACAGTACATGGATTATCCAACTAGAGGAGGGGCCGTACTGGATCTTATATCGGTGAATGAGCCTGGCCAGGTGACTGAATTTTCAATGGGAGAATATTTTGGAAAGAGTGATCACAACTCTGTCAGTTTTAAGATAGCTATGGATAACGGAAAATCAGGATCTTGTGGGAATGTACTAAATTGGGGGAAGGAAAATTATTAGGCAGGAGCTAGGGAGTGTTAATTGGGAGGAGCTGTTTTCAGGCAAGCCCACATTTGACATGTGGGAGTTATTTAAAGACCTGCTGTTGAGAGCTCAGGACTGGCACGTTCCAATAAGAAGGAACGACATGGATGGCAAGATAACGAACCTTGGATAAAGAGGGAGTTTGTGAATTTAATCAAATGGAAAAAGAAGCATATGTAAAGTTTAGTAAGCTAAAATTGGACAGGGCCATTGAGGAATGCAAAGAAAGCAGGAAAGAACTCAATCAGGGAATTAGAAGAGCAAGAAGGGGTCATGAAGTGATCTTGGCAAGTAGGGTTAAAGAGAATTCCAAGGCATTCTATACAAACATTAAAAACAAGAGGATAACTAGGGAGAAGGTAGGACAATTCAAGGATAAAGGCGGGAACTTCTGTTTGGAGGCAGAGGATGTGGGTGAGGTTCTAAATGAGTACTTTGCATTGGTATTCACCCAGTAGAAGGATGCAGAGGATAGTGAGATTTGTGTGGAGCATACTAATATGCTAAGGCATTTTGAGATTAAGAAAGAAGTGGTGTTGGGTCTCTTGAAGAGCAATAAGGTGGATAAGTCCCCAGGGTCCAATGGTATCTACCCCAGATTTTCAAGACAGGCAAGAGAGGAGTTTTTGGTACCTCCATATCCACCAAGATCCTTGTATCCTCATTAGCCACTGGAGAGGTCCCAGAGGACTGGCAAATAGCTAATGTTATTCCTCTGTTCAAGAAGGGAAATAGGGATAATCCAGGAAACTGTAGACCAGTGAGTCTCACATAAGTGGTTGGGAAGCTATTGGAGAGAATTCTTAGGGATAGAATTTATGTGCATTTGGAAAAACATGGCCTGATTGGGGTCAGAAAGTATGACTTTGTGCAAGGTAGGTCATGTCTTACTAACTTGATTGAATTTTTTGAGGAGAGTGCATGTGGTCTACATGGGTTTTAGTAAGGATTTCGACAAGGTCCCTCATAGTAGGTTCATCCAGAAGATTAAGATGCATGGGATCCACGGTGACTTGGATGCATGCATTCAGAATTAGCTTACTCGTAGAAGACAGAGGGGTGTGGTGGAAGGGTGTTTTTCAGGCTGGTAGTCCGTGACTAATGGCATTCCGCAGGGATCCATACTGGAACCTCTGCTGTTTTTGATATATATATAAATGACTTGTATGAAAATGTAGATAGGTGGGTTAATAAATTTGCAGACGACACAAAGATCGATGGAGTTGTGGATAGAGTAAAAGGTTGACAAAGAATACAGCAGGATATAGATCAGTTGCAGATTTGGGTGTAGAAATGGCAGATGGAGTTTAATCTGGGTAAGTATCAAGTTCTGCACTTTGGGAGATCAAATGTTAGGGAAAAGTATATAATTAATGGCAGGACCCTGATCGGCATTGATGTACAGAGGGGTCTTGGGATTCAAGCCCAAGCTTGCTGAAAGTGGCCATGCAAGTAGTTAAGGTGGTAATGAAGGCATATGGCATGCTTACCTTTATTGTTCAGGGAACTGAGTACAAGAGTCAGGAAGTCATGTTGCAGCTTTATAAGACTTTGGTTAGGCCACACTTAGAGTATTGCATTCAGTTCTGGTCACCACATTAGAGGAAGGTGTGGAGGCTTTGGAGAGGGTGCAGAGGAGGTTTATCAGGATGCTGCCTGGATTAGAGGGTATGAGCTATAAGGAGAGGCTAGAAAAACTCGGGTTGTTTTCTCTGGCGCAGCAAAGGCTGAGAGGAGACTAAATAGAAGTCTATAAAATTATGGGATGCCTAGATAGATTGACGGTCAGAATCTTTTTCCCAGAGTCGAAATGTCTAAAACTAGGAGGCATGCATTTAAGGTGAGGGGGGGAAAGTTCAAAGGAGATGTGAGGGGCAAGTTGTTTACACAGAGAGTGGAAGGAGTCTGAAGCACGCTGCCAGGGATGGTAGTGGAGGCAGATAGGATAGGGACTTTTAAGGCACTTTTGGATAGGCACATGAATATGCAAGGAAAGGAGGGATATGTACTAAGGCCAGGCAGAATGGATTAGTTTCATTTGGCATCATGTTCCGCACAACATCATGGGCCGAAGGGCCCATTCCTTTGCTGTACAGTTCTATGTTCTATGTAAGAACAGAATATTATTTAAACGGCGAAAATCTGCAGAAAACTATAACACAAAGGGACGCGAGGTACTTATGCACAAAACACAGAAACGTAGCACACAGTTGCCACAGGTAGTCAGGAATACTAATAGAATGTTGGCCCTTATTTCAAGGGGTTTGGAGAATAAGAGTAGGGAAGTCTTACTAGAACTGTACAAAGTTTTGTTGAGACCATATCTGGAGTATTATGAGCAGTCTTGGTCCCCTTATTTAAGAAAAAATATTATTTCATTGGAGGCAGTTCAGAGAAAGTTCACTAGGGTGATCCCTGGTAGGGAGGGATTGACTTATGAGCAAGGACTAAACAGGTTGGGATTCTATCCACCAGAGTTTAGAAGAATGAGGAGTAATTGCGTTGAGACATATTCGATTCTTAAGGGGCTTGACAGGGTAAATGCTGTGAGGATGTTTAGCCTGTGGAAGAGTCTAAGTCCAGGAGCACCAATTTAAGACTGAGATGGGTGGAATTTCTTCTTTCAGAGAGTTGTAAGTCTTTGAAATTCGTTGACACAGAGTTATAATGGCAGTGTCCTTGTGCGTATTTAAGCTAAGACATAGATTCTTGATCAGTAGAGGAAAAGGCAGGAAGCTGGAAACAAGGAAAGTCAGATCAGTCATGATACCATTGAATGGTGGAACAGGTTTGAGAGGAGCAGCCTATTCGTGTTCCTATATCTAATGGACTTATAATCTTATGGGTTTCCCAATATTCTTGGCGCTGATGCCAATTTTAAAGTCTAGCCATGCATCCAGTGAAGCACTACCAGACAGCAACTGTCCTTCACAGTGAACTGGGAGGCGAGCCAAATAGAAATGATTCTGAGGGCATATTGTTGGCATGGCTGGCACCTCATTTCAAGGACAAATGCACATTTGTAGATATATTACTATTTAAGAACCAAACAATACAGGTTAGCTTCATCCTTAGCATCATCCCATCTTAGAACCCTGTTTAAGGGAATGCCACTCTTTCCCCAGTGCCTGGTGTAGCCAAGCGTCTTCTCATAATCCAATTAGGAACCACCACATACTGGAAAGCCTTCAAATGGTTGAAAACAATCACTTAAATTCAGTAACAGTAAAAGTAAAGAAAAAAGAACAAACAAAAGCTGCTTGCCTTTCTAACCTTAGCAAATGTAAAGTTAGTGATCACTGCACCTAACTCTCATATTTGGGAACTGGTGCCATTATATTCTGTCTGGCTTGTTGTACCTGATGCTGCAGCACTCTATCATATCGAAGGTGATGTTCCTCCTGCTCAACATATTTGTCATCTTCCTTGAAGACTGTTGCCGCTCTCCTAGCTCTTCAGAGTCCATCATATCCCCTCTTTTAGAAACAAAAAAACTGCAGATGTTGTAATCCATGGTAGACAAACAGGAGGCTGGAAGAACACAACAATCCAGGCAGCATCTGGAGGAAAGAAGCAGTCAATGTTTCATGTGTTACCCTTCTTCAGGATTGGATGTGGGGGTAGGGGGAGCTGCAGATAAAGAGGCAGGGGAGGGGCAGAAGCAGAGTGGTGGTGATAGGTGGACACTGGTAATGGGTACAACCTGATTGGTCAATGGGAGGGATAAATCCTGTTGGTGGCTAGAAGGAAGGGGGAGGGGTGGGAAGGGTATTTGAAATTGGAGAACTCAACGTTGAATCCTCCGGGCTGTAGGGTGTCCAGGCAGAAGGTGTAGTTCTTCAGATTTGCATTCTGAGTCGCTGTGACACTGGAGGAGGCCAAGTACGGACATGTCAGAGAGGGAGTGGGGCAGGGAGTTGAAATGGACCGTGACCGGGAGGTTAGGTTGGCCATTACGGGCCAGGCAGAGTTTGGTCTCACCGACGTAGAGATGACCACATCGGGAGCAGTGGATGCAATAGACTAGGTTGGGGGAGACACAGGTGAAGCTCTGTCTCACTTGGAAGGACTGTCTAGGGCCCTGAATGGAGGTGAGGGAGATGGTTTGTGGGCAGGTGTTGCATCTTTTATGGTTATAGGGGAAGGTACCGAGCCGGTTGGAGTGGTTGGTGGGGAGTGTGGCGCAAACTAAGGAGTGACGATGGGAATGGTCCTTGCGGAAGACAGAGAGGGGTGGGGAATGGAAGATGTTCCAGGTGGTGGGGTCTAATTGGAGTTAGCGGAAGTGTTTGAGGACGATACGTTGGATGTGGAGGCTGGTGGGTTGGAAAGTGAGGACAAGGGGGACCCTATCTTTATTATGTTTTGGGGGTGATTAAGAGCTGTGGAGTGGGGAATGGAGGAGGCACAGTGGAGGGCTTTCTGGATGACAGAGTGAGGGAAAGAGCGTTGGCTGAAAAAGGTGTACATCCGGGATGCTTGGGAGTGGAACGTCTCCTTGTCAGAGCAGATGTGATGGAAACAGAGGAATTGGGAAAATGGGATACAGTTTTTGCAGGATACAGGATGGAAGGAGGTTAGTCTAGGTAGCTATGGGAATCTGTGGGTTTATAGTAAATGTCGGTCCATAAATTGTCACCAGAAATGGAAACGCAGAGGTCAAGAAAGGGGAAGGAGGTGTCTGAGATAGACCAACTGAATTTGAGGGCAGAGTGGAAGTTGTGAGCAAAGTCGATGAACTTCTTTAGTTCAGGCTGGGTGCAGGATGCAGCACCAATGCAGTCATCAATGTAATAGCAGAAGAGTTGAGGAACAGTACTGGTGTAAGTACTGAAGAGGGACTGTTCGACATAACCTACAAACAGGCAAGTAAAGCTGGGGCCCATGACAGTGCCTATGACAACCCTCTGGAGAAAGTGGGAAGAAATGAAGGAAAAGTTTTTGACAGTAAGGGCTAGTTCGGTGAGGCAGAGGAGTGTATTGTTGGTGGTTGTGGGGGGGGAAGCGGAACTGGATGGGTCTGTTGGAGAAGGAAAAACTGAGGTCCTATAAGATGTCTTTGTGGTGTATGGACATATATAGGGGTTGAAACATACATAGTAAAGATGAATTGCTGGGGGCCAGGGAATTGGAAGTTACCAATGAGTTGGAGGGTGTGGTTTGTGTCCTAGATGTAGGTGGGGAGTGGCTGGACCAAGGGGGAGAGAATGGAGTTGAGGAAGGAAGAGATGAATTCAGTGGGGCACAAGCATGTGAAGATATGGGTTGGCCAGGGTAGTTGAGCTTGTGGATTTTCAGGAGCAGGTAGAACCGGGCAGTGCTGAGCTGGGGGACTATCAGGCTGGAGGCGGTGGTGGGGAGGTCACTGGAGGCGATGAGGTCATGGACTGTGTTGAAGACGGTGGCTTGATGGGCCATAGTGGGGTCATGGTTAAGGGGGAGGTAAGGTGCAGTGTCGGAGAGTTGGTGTTCAGCCTCTACGATGGAGGTCTGTCCTCCAGACTACCACCCCACCTTTGTCAGAGGGTTTGATAGTGAAACAGGGTTTGATGCAGAGAGTGTGGAGCGCTGCAATATCGGACAGGGAGAGGTTGGAGTGGATGCAGTCAATGTCGTGTTGGCAGTTAACAATGAAGAAGTCAAGGGCGGGTAAGAGGCTGGCAGGGGGTGCCCAAGAGGAGGAGGATGGGAGCCTTTATCGAAGAAGAAGGCATGGAGGATGATGCGGCGGAAGAAGAGTTCCACGTCTTGGTGGGCATGGAACTTGTTGAGATGGTGGGGGAGGGGCACGAACATGAGTTCTTTACTGAGGACAGACCCCCGTTCGGCCTCAGAGTTTGAGGTCGGGGGGAATGGTGAATATGCGGCAAGGTTCATGGGTGGGGTTGGGGGGAGGTCTTGAGGAGGCTGAAGAAGGGGAGGAGGAAAGGGCAATAGCATGTGATGGGTGAGGGTTGGACAGGGTGTGTGGGGGGAGTAGTTGTGGGAGGGTAGTGGGTTGGGGGGTAGGATGAAGGATTGGATGAGGGGACGGGTGCGGGACAGATGAGATAGAGAGGAGAGGTGGAGGGGTAGGGTGTATTGTGGGGGGCGAACAGATGAGGAAGGAGAGGTGTACTGGCTAGCAGCAGCTGGTCAGTAGGAACCAGGAGTAACTCTGGGGATAGGACACCATGTGTTTTTTGGAGAGTGGGGGGAGTGTGGAGTGATGGCAGAAGTTGCAGGGAAGTCGAGGTAGGTCCCAGTCCCTTCAGAGCAGAGACAGAGGTTGAAAGTAAGTTCCTGTGGGTTCCAGTCAATGGTTGCCAGATTGGAACTGGAAGTGTTGCCTGACTGGAGAGGTCCAGTGCAGGATGAGGTCTGCACGTGAGTAATGACGATGGCAGTGTAGGGGGCCTGGAGGTGGCCAGAAACAGGGCACGGATTGTGAGTGGTGAATGGACTCTCTGACTGAAGGTGAGTAGAGAAGAGTCTTGCAAACCCTATGATTTTTAATGTCCAATATGAAGTGGAAAAGTTGTTTGTTGCGTGTGTGGATTCTGCATCGAATGTAGAAGAGTAGAGTTTCTCCGCAAGTTTGGGAAAGGGAGACCTGGAGCTGGGGGAGGGATGAGGAGAAGTGGAGGTGCCGGCGCATTGCAGAGAGGGTTGAGTGGAGAATCCAGAGAGAGAATTGTTTCTGGAGGCACTGAAGGTGTTGTAAGTACTGCCAGTGTCCACCTATCACCACCATTTCGCCTCCACTCCCCCCCACCACCTCTCCCCCCACCCCCCACCCCCTCCATTTATCTGCAGCTCCCTCCACCTCCACATCCAGTCCTCAAGAAGGGTAATACCTGAAACATTGACTACTCCTTTCCTTCAGATGCTGCCTGGCCTGCTGTGTTCTTCCAGCCTCCTGTTTGTCTACATCCCCTCTTTGTCTGCTCCAGTTGTGCTAGGATCATGCAGCACATTCTCCTGGGCTGTAATGCAAGGCCCACCTGACTGACCCAAGCATCAGAACCTCAACTTCATTCGGCCAATTGTCTGCTCCACAATGTCCCCTATCAATGAATGGATGCATTGTATCAACAAGAGGACTGGAGGCAATAACACATTAGTAATGTCACTGGACCAGCGATCTAGAACCCTATGCAATGTTCTGCAGGCATGTGTTATAATCTCATCATGGCAGATGATGAAATTTTAATTCAACAAAATCGGAAATAAAAGTTGGCTTCTTTTTTTAAATTACTATTGTTTCCATTCTGGACCTCACTATGATGTATTATTATCATTAAACTTCTTGTCTTTTCCAGTCCCAATCAACTTAACTTTTTCTGCACTGTTACGCTTTCCTATTGTGTCAAATTTTGAGAGAATTTTGAATGTCGCCGGTTTTAGAGTTAGCTCACCCAAAACATTGGTAACTATCCTTGGTTGCTGTGGGAAACAAAGTTGCTTTTACCTCAGTGAATCTTGCCATCACTTGCTCTTTCTATTCTATCCTACCCTTGACTTCACTTCTTCACCTGATCAGAACATTTCACCCAAAAGCTGCTGACGTGAAATGATGTGTCCCTTTTGTTTCAATCTTTTAAGGTAAAGGCAACAACAATTGCTGACCATCATAGAATCAGAGATCACCTGTCAATACAGTGTGGAGCTGGAGGAACACAGCAGGTCAGGCAGCATCAGGGGATCAGGAGAGTCGATGTTTCAGGTTTACACCCTTCAGATTCCTGATGAAGGGTGTAAACCTGAAATGTTGACTTTCCTGCTCCTCTGATACTTCCTGACCTGCTGTGTTCCTCCAGTTCCCCACTGCACTGACTCTGACTCCAGCATCTGAAGTTCTTGCTATCTCAGAGGTCACTTGATCTGATATCACATGGTCAGGCATTCCCTTGATCAAACCAAGAATATTCAACCTCAAGATGGCAGCCATGACAACCCTGGTCAAATTTGGCTGAAAACTACTTCATACAGCTCAGAAGGTGACCTAAATTTGGCACCATTGGGGTTTCCATACTCAAGTCATCAGTTCACCTCAATCCTATTATTTTCATAAAAAGAGAAAATAAATAATTGTCTTGCAGAACTTTCATTAGCTGTTGAACCCCCTCTTGTCTTGCTGATATCTGATAAACTGGGCAAATCAATGGTTTGAAGCAGTCAACTACTCAGCCTGGAGACTGAAATACCAGCTATTTTTTGATTTAAAATAACCATTTTCTGTACATTTTGAGACATTAAACAGGTTTGGCAGAATGTATGAGATATCAGCATGACTTGTTTGCCTTACTTTCTTGCTGCAAGTAAGAATGTAATGCTTTCTGGTAAACTGAAGCCATTTTAATATGTTCTATTTTTCCGTTAGATTATGTTGATATATCACACATGGGCATCTTAATCCTTGGGAGTTCAACTAAGGGACAATTGTAATTCAGTGACTGCTGCAATAATCCGATGTTTGCCTTGGCAATCAGGCTCAATACTAAATTCCAGCGTGTAGGGAATGTTGAAATGCATTGGCTGCCAACATATTATACCTTAGGGAAAACAACAAAGAAGCAGCTAGTTGGGGGCAAAGGAGGAAGAAAAGTGATCCAAACAGGATGTGTTGACTGATAACCAGTCTTCGTGAACCCGAAGATAAGATCATGCTGGAAGATTGCCGTAAGACAGCCTTATGGGCTCTGCAGTTTCAGGTTCTAATCTCTCCTCCACTTTGGGAACTACTTGGAGGTAGAAAGAGATTAAAGGGATTAAGACTTCTATCAATATGTCTGCCAGTCCCATTGGTTTCCAGGCTCCACTGATAAATGGAACATTTTCCTTAAACTCCGATCCAATGGTATTGCTCTGTCGCTGTTACTCTGGTGCTTTTTAGTCAAAAATTTAACCAAATTAGATTTTCTGTCGTTCATTTCTTGTTTCAGATATCTTTAAAAAAAAACCAAATGTTATGCTTTTGAAGATACAGAAGCCACTTTAAAAGATTGCAGTGACCACTGGTTTGCTACATGGCTTTGCAAAGAGCTGTGTGTGACTTAATGGTCATAAATGTGCAGAGTTCCGTTTCATTTAGTTTATATTATAAGGATCTTTCCAGCTCCAAAGTTTACACCTTTGCCAGGAATGATGCCACTGTTAATAAATTGCATTGATAAATAACTGGACCCAAAATTATGTGGACATCCAGCAGGACAGCAATAGAACACAATAAGAATATGTCAAAAATCTGGTTATGGTGTCTCTGCAGGTCTCCAGAACAAGCTAAATATCATTGAGAGATGGACATGAGTGACTGGGACTCTGCGTGCCACAAGTTCCCATTTTTCCAGCTGTTTCAGAATATAGTGCAATACAGGAGATGGTATGTTCTGAGTTTTGATTTAGGTGTTATTGTCACACATACTCAAGTACAGGGTACAAGAGAACAGCAAAAAGTGTACAATGTCAACACACATGGTGCCAGCTTAGGTACAAAATCTTATTTCTTTCTTTCTCTAACAAAGCTAAAATGTTCAGCATTACTTTCTTCTTAGCGTGACAGTAGAAAAATAAAAGAAAATGTCAAAATGCCAAACATTACAGTTCTTGAGCCACGGGCCTGCAGATGCTCCAAGCTGGACATACCCCATTAGGCTCGCTCTCCCTTGTGCTGGCTTAAGACCCACCCGCGTACGCCAAGCTTCACCGTCGCTCGCAAGGCTTCAGCCCTGACTGCTGCATCACTGCTGACAGCCGCTGCGTCCATCCCTCCTGATTGACCACCTCGTCGCTGACAGCCACCATTCTTCATCACCAGCTATTGAACGCTGCCTCACTGCTACCGCCATCGGGCATACGCTGGGCCCCTGCTGCTGCTATTCTCCATCGCTGCTGATGCCTCTATGTTTTACACATGCTCAAGGTACTCTCCTCCGCACTGGGCTCACTCGAGGTCCTCACTGGGCCTACTCTCCTCCACACTGGGCTCACTCGCGGTCCTCACTGGGCCTACTCTCCTCCACACTGGGCTCACTCGAGGTCCTCACTAGGCCTACTCTCCTCCACACTGGGCTCACTCGAGGTCCTCACTAGGCCTACTCTCCTCTGAGCTAGGTTCACTCGAGGTCCTCACTGGGCCTACTCTCCTCTGCACTGGGCTCACTCGAGGTGCTCACTAGGTCTACTCTCCTCTGAGCTGGGCTCACTCGAGGTCTGTGAGGTCACCACCAATGCTCAAGAAGCAAGTAAGGAAAATAGAAGATAGAAAAGAAACAAGAAAAGTGTGAAAGAAAGAATCGAAAAGCAATGGGAACTCAGGAGCCCTGCTCTGATGCCATTTTGAGATTTTTTTCACCTGGTCCTGAATACAAGGATACACCAGCTGCAATCTATCTTTAATTATCTTGGATTTACTGGAGGTGGAAAAAGTCTGGATCTGTAGGGAAGCTATCAGAAAACTCTCTCCTGTATCAACTGGGCTCCAGAGATCTGAGTTGAGCAGATGGCTATGAAGGCAGGCTGATACAGGGACCAAGCAAATTACTTGCCTTCCCACTAACCCCTACAACTGAAGGGAATCCATGGATGTGATTTCAGTGCAAATATTTTCAGAGTCAAGATCAGGAAAAAAAAAAATTACATTTACATATGTAAGGGAACTAAGAACAAATAAATAATGCAGAACCTTAATGAGCACAAGAGGAATACGACTTGGAACTCTTCAGAATGGTTCACTCTTGATCCTATATTCCCAATAGAGTTAGCGCTTTGAAGTTATATTTAGACTATGTATAGTCATGTTTGATAGGGATGGGATTGATATCATGCTAATTACATTAGTGAGACTGACCCTAATGATTTCAGCGAATTATAGCTGTAAGCATGTGCATTTTCATCCGTTGTAATTTATTGCTCCAGTGAAAGTGTCCCACTTCCAGGCCCATTAAGTCCTCTGTTTATATAACTGCATTTATAAACTTTGAACGTTTCGGCACTTGCATCCTTTTGGTCGAGCCAGCTTATTCCGACATGTAAGTTTTCTTTTGTTTTGACATAAGACTGCTTCATCTCTGAGCTGACTGCTACTGAGTTTGCAGTCATAACACATCATTCAATTATATGTGACAATTATGGGAGGCCATGGTGAAGTAGTATTGTCACTGAACCAATAATCCAGAGGCACAAGCTGATACTTTGAAGTATGTGGGTTCAAATTCCACCGTGAGAGATGGTGAAATTTAAATTCAATTCAGAAATCTGGGGAAAAATAAAAGCTAGACACCAGGAAACTATTGTCAAAAACAAAACCCTGAGTGTCCTCATCTGGTATGGCCTAGATTTGACTCCAGACCTATAGCAACATGGTTTACTTGTAACTATGTTGTAAACTGAGCCAGCAAGCTCCAGATCAGTTAGGAATGGGTACCAAGTGCTCACAATTTCCATATCCCATGACAGAAAAGAGAAAAAATGGCTGTTTTTTAGGGTAGTATTGACAAAGAGCTTGAGGGTGAAATTGAGCCTTATTGTGTCTATATTTCAGACATAAAATTGGCACAAATCAGTTGAATTTCTTCCTGATTCGCAGGCCTTTATAGATGGCCAAGATGAGCAAGTCCCACCTCCAATTCCAATCCAAACTATTTTTGCACATACGGAATAGGAAGTGGAACATGATTCACACAAGCACAATTCATTTGGTGGTTCATTTAAAACAAGTGGAGAGTTTAAACAGGCACAATTTTTGCAAATGCTTTAACCTAGAGTGTGGGAGTCACAAATGTGCGATGGAGACACAGAAATTCATCCTTCTCCATCAATATTCGGGTGTTGTGTATGGACACAATAGGCCTTCCTGTAAAATTTCCCTCATTTGACTAATTTGTACAGTGGCAGTTATACCCTTTGCAAATTTCCCAACCCCAGAACGCAGGTGTGTGTGGCCTTGGGATGACAAATGTTACACAGTAAGACCTGGTATTTGACTCCCTTGAGGTGACTGAAAATGAGGCCTGAAGGTTGCTATGATACCAGCCACTTGCAGATGAGGACAGCCTTCAGGTAGCTATTATTGTATTGAAGGTGTGGTTCAGATGCCTTCATTGTTCAGGAAGAGCACTCCAGTATTTGCCTGCAAGAATGTTGAGGATGGTGGTTTTTTCCTGCATGTTTCACAATATGGGTCATTGGAAAAGCATTCATATTGAGGTGCCAGAAGCTGAGGCCTCCTTATACTGAAATAAGGACACAGAGGCCAGTATCCCATTACCAAGTCACCCTTTATTTACATGTGCTCTTGTGGCCAGCCAGCTCGGAGTCAGTCCTTTGAACTGAGGAGATGCTAATCTCCTGGTTATATTGGTCAGCTAAGGCTTTCCTTATTGGCCTAGGTTAACAACCCCAATCAAGTACCTTGTAATCAACAAAGTACACCAGTTTCCAATCACTACAAATACAAAGATGATTCACTTGTATTCAACCTTTAGTGTCTTAACAAAAAACCTGCAGCAAGTCCTCATAAGCGCCCAGTATCATTGGCATAGAAGATCTTCAAGTTCCATTTATGGTAAGAGAGGATGTGAGCAGTAGATGGGTTATATCTTATTAATAAGTCAGATCGTTACTACTTCCTCACCCATTAGTGGTAGTGTACGTTTATGGTCATTTATGGACTATTACATTCTTTGAACAACTAAATTAAGAACCTCCTTTCCATTGTCAGATGTGCACGATGACATCTTTCACACTTATGAGAGAGGAATTGCAAGTTTTACTGCCACTGACAAATATTGTGATCTTGCTTTACAGTGCACAAAGGTTTACATATTGCTGAATATGTAAAGGGTTTGGTATACATCATCTCAAGAAATGATGAAGACTAACATGTGATATATTAGTTGGAACAGTGCAGATCAGCCAATAGCACATATATGAAAAACTCTTCTTGAATGCTATTCTGCTACAATAAACAACTCTTGATTAGCTTATCAGTTATTTTCATTTATTCTTTGGGATGTGGGTATCAGTGGTTAGGCCATTTTTGTTGTCCCTTCCCAACAACCTTTGAGAAGGTGGTACTGCAGTCCACATGGTACAAATATACCCATAGTACTGTGAGTGCTGTCATAGACTTTGGAATACTTGTGTTAATAGCCAAAAACACAACATTGGTGCAGTGGTGTATATCATTTTGGTACTGATTTGTATTTAGTGATAGCGAACACAAGAGGTGACATTAATTGGTGACTGGATAAGCCATAAAGCCCAAGATAATGGTGGAAAACAGCTGGAGAAACAGCAACAGTGACATTTGGAAGCAATACCAAAAATCACCCTTGTGCACCAAGGGAGTGAGAAAGGAAGGAATTTATAGAATGGTGGTTGATAAGAAAAGCAGCATCCTGGTGGGATCAGGCTGGAGAAATTGACATGAACTGGGGCAACGAGACTTTAGAGCTGCAGCTGCTGCGTACTGTGAGCTTTTCCTAACTCAAAAGAATTCTCTGGACTCCGTCTTCATCTGCAGATCCTGAAAGAACATTCTGCACCCATGGAGCTAGGGCCATGGCAGAGGTCCGCTGCTGCAGGCACAGTAGACCTGCACTATTTCTTGCCAATAATGACATGACATTTAAAGAGATTGTCTCAAAAAAGAGAATTCTTGAGAAGCAAGAATTTTGACACCGTGGCAACAAAATATCCATTTTGAAATCTCGATAACTGTCCTACATTACAGAGATACCTGCAGGATGTGTTGTCTAAATGGACACTGGACAAGAATATGTTGAAAATTTTGGAGCAAGGAAGTGGTTAGAAGCCATAGCTGCTCAAAATCAAATGTTGCAGAATGACGAGAGAATGAAAAAGACTGCAAAATAGCATTTCTAGCAAAAATTCTCAATGAGAACTCAACAGCAAAGAAGGCACTGAGAGAAATGAAGAGAGAGTTAAAAGTGAACAAAGTTTCCATGCATTTACAGTAGCCCGATCTGATGATTACATAAGGACGAGCTTGGGGAAAGACAGAACAGCTCTGGATCGCAAAGATGACAGATCTGACATCTCAATCTTCTCATAGTCTTTATAAGAAAGTCTATTGTAAGCTATACCTGATTATTAATATCCAAAAATGCATCTCGTTTAAGACAAGAACCCTCTCTTGTTAAACTACTCGTGGCTTTCCTTTACCACGATAGACAAATGTGGGCCCGTAAATCCAAACTAAATGGAGGATGGGGCAGAAAATCTACCTTATGGTGACCAAAAGCCAAATAGCTCCAACAGCAGGGTGTCAGCAATAGTTGTCTGAAGGTTTAATTTTGCTGCACTATTAAAACATAATGGCAATGGCATGATCGTAAGTCAATTTACTTGTATATAATGAATTCCAACGAATACAAGAAAAATTCCAATTACAACTTTAAGAGTGACTCAGGCAAACAATCAGCAGCTGAAAGAACTGAACAATCAAGCAGCCTGCGACAGACAAATTCATGACAATATTCAACAAGGGAAACTCTACAGGCAATGGTGAAAGCACGTCAGACCTGGTAAGAGAAGCAGATAAGCAAATGAGCTTGACACTATATGAAGCTGGTACACTAGAGAGTTACAGATTGGACTGGTTTTCAATGACTTGTAGAAGAGCTCCTTAGTTGAGTTTTGGCTAGAGAGCAAATGTAAATCAGAGGCTCTGATTTATAGTTAATTACCCTGGTGGGCAAGGAGCGAATTTTAAATAAATGGCATGGCTACAGGCTGGAAAAGCTAAAATCAACAAAGGAAATAAATTTTGCAACTAAGAGTGAGAGTTACTGCCATTGTGAGTGTACACCATGATGCCCAGCTACTGTAAGGGAAACCAAGGGCATGGAAGCATTTTAAACAAAGGTCACAGCACCAGGAACAGTGCAAGAATGAATTAAAGCAGTAAAAGGGACTATTTAAAAGTTCAAGCAGGAAGATTCTATAAAAGAAGGAAGTACAGAAGTCACGGTTAAGATGGAAAGCATTAATTAAGGCCACAGAAATTGGGATTCATTCGGAGAAGCCATTTCAGTGAACAGAATTCCTTATGAAATTTGTAAGGCGGCAGATATTATGAAGAGTTCCAGAAACAATATAGAAACCTTTTGGAAAAGCTGCTCAGTAAACAGGATTCATTTTTAAACCTCTGGGCAGCAGTACTCATTCACTAAAGCCACTAAAGAGAGTGAGAATCATTTGTTGGGTGCCTAAAATGTGGGAACTCTCCATTTTGGCTGTAGAAGCCCTGCAAAATAACAGTGCAGAGAAGAAATATTGCTTGATTGCACAATTAATAGCCTTTAAGGCAAAGAAAGCAAACCAGCACAACTATTTTGCAGAACTGAAAGTCTTTCAGAGAAGGTACATAAAACTGCATTACTGTACAGCAGATTGAAAAATTTTTCAGGCAACGAGAATCAAGCAGCATTGAAACCTTGCAGAACTAAAACTCTTTAAAGCAAGACATTAAGCCACTAGGCCCAAATCTTGGAAACATCTTTTTTTGGATTCCATGGGAAATGTCTCTTTGATGGAATGACATCTAATCTCTTACCCCCTACATATTTCTCATATGTCGGTGATGAGTTCATAAGATTTAAATCCACAGTTGCATGTAAGAATTTCCTTATATATCATGTGACATTACACTGTTGGTGCACTTATATGTACTGGAAGCTACATGTTGTAAAGATCAGATCTTTGTTAGTTCCTTCATTTTTGGCTGTGGACTAATTTTTAAAACTGACACCGTTTCAAACCAAGTAAACTCTTCAAAGAGATGGCAGAGGTTTAAAAATGTTCATGTTTACTGGAGTACATTGTGAGCTGTATACAATAAAAACTGAAAGAACTGCAGATGCTGTAAATCGGGAACAAAAACAGGAGTTGATGGAAAAACTCAGCAGGTCTGGCAACATCTGTGAAGAAAAATCCGAGTTAACGTTTCGGGTCTAGTGACCCTTCCTCAGAGCAGTTCTGAACCTAAAATATTAACTCTGACTTTTCTTTACAAATGCTGCCAGACCTGCTGATCTTTTCCAGCAACTTCTGTTTTGGAGCTGTATAAAATGTTGCTTTCTCCTGGAATAGTGAGAGTGAAAGCAGTCACCACTGTGACAATGTTTTCTGAACTTAAGGGAAAAATTCCTGACAACGTTCTTTCGGCTACTGATGAGGTGACTATGACTTATGTGGAGCCAGTACAGCACAGAACCACTCAGCCTACAAATAGAAAGCAAATATATTTGCTTTATGTCTCTGTCTTCTGTGTGGAGGTACTAGAAAGTCTCGTGGAACAGCTAGCTACCTTCCACTCACTTTAATCTCCACCTCTTCTCTTCATGGAGGAATATACCATCTTCAAAGACCGTGAAAAAAGGATTCTCATCAAGAGAATGAAAGATAACATTGATGTGCAAACAATCTTGTCTCATCGGCAGAAAACTAAAGAATTGAAAAGAAGAGAAAGTAACCAACACATTGAACCCCATGGTCTAGATTGGTGTCATTGAAATGAGTTTCACTGATTGTCGTTTTCTTTTTTCAACTTTAATATTCATGTCTTGTCTGTTTTTGTATAACTGTTCGGTAAGGTTGGTGGGGATTTCAAAGGAGTAGTGTTTAACTTATACAGAGTTTCAAGTTAGAAATTCATATTTCTTAATTGCTATTGACAATTTGTTCATAATGAACACATACTTTCTTATTAAGTACAGAAACCCTATGAGCATTCTCTTTTAAATTCAGTTCATTAATCATACAAACATTGTACTTTGGACAGTTTGACTAAATCCCGGAAGAGTGAGGCTTGATTTCCTAGTGAGTCATGACTGGTTTCTTAAATTGTCATTTATCCATGGCTCCATCCTCTTCAGTAACTTTTGTTACTTTTTTTAAACCCCCTTTGTTAAAGAAAAAACAAAGAATTTGCAGCCAAGTCCCAAAGATCCTTATCCTTGTGCTCGTGTCTCAATCCTCTGTTAATTTGGCAAAATTCCCATCAAATTACAGACTTACTTATTACTAGCTATTTAGTTTTTCCTTAGAGTCATTTGTTCTGATTGATTTTGTTTTTGCAGTCTTCAAATGCTTGAAAACATTTTATATTACCCTTTTATCTAAAATATGATACAGAAAATACCAATCTCTACAAATTGTTGCACAAGGTATGTTCAAATCTAAAGGATTATACAATTGCAAACTTAAACACATTGTCATAAGGTTAACTCTGTTGAGGTTGGTTAGCTCGCCAAGCTGGTTTGTTGTTCCGCAGACGTTTCATTACCCTGCTGGGTAACATCATCAATGTTTCTCATAGGCTCTGCAAACACTACATCAGACAAACAGGAAGGAAACTAGCAACAAGGGTAGACAAACACCAACTGCCTACAAAAAGACATGACCAATACTCACTTATCTCAATCCATATGGATAAGGAGAACCACCAATTTGACTGGGACAACACCAAAATCCTGGGACAAGCTAAGCAGAGACAGGCACGGGAATTCCTAGAAGCCTGGGTCTCCACGAAGAAAGCCATCAATAAACACATAGGACTCGACCCCATATACACTCCACTATGAAGGAAAACCGGAAGTGAGGCAATCCAGCTCAACGGACTCCAGAGTTAAAAACCAGGCGGGAAAACACACCGACGCTTCATTGGAGGCTGCACTGATGATGTTACCCAGCATGGTAATGAAATGTCTGCGGAACAACAAACCAGCTCGGCGAGACAACCAACCTCAACACCCACAATCCGAGCTACAGATCTACTCCAAAACCTTAAAGGTTAACTCTAATACAAAGATTATATTTAGCCAATGGTTGCACTCTTAAACAATTTAAAGAAAACTGATGACACAGCTACAGTTATGATTTCTTGATAAGGGCCAACAAGCCAGAAGTACACCACGTCTATATTTTTTAATCTTGAAAGTCTGGAGCAGAGTTACACATAAGCTAAACAGAGTTCCTTCATCTTTGTAGCTGTAACTCTAAAACATTAGGTTATTGTCTGTTTGCAATTCCTTGGTGCATTTCTTTGTCAAATTAATCTAAGCAGACTCATATGATGTTATCATACCAAGATCTGTTATACTTAAGCAGAATGATATAATATTAGATTGGTCAATGTTTATAATTTAACTGTTTGATTATAACTAAATCAAGTCAATCATGAAATGTTACTTTCCCTACTAATTCTACAAGTGTAAATGTCATTTAACAATGAACTTTGGTAATGTGCATTTAAACAATGCAGCAATCCCTTCTCCCATTCCTGGTTTTTATAACAGTCCTTCTCCTATTTAAACCCAAAGTCAAAAATGTACAAAAATAAAAAGATACAGTCTTTATCCCTATGAATGTCCCTGAAGAGCAAGACAAGGCATTTCAACAAAATACATTTTTTCAGAAAAATTAAGCTAAGACGAATAAATGATCACACTGGAAGAAATGACAGCAGATATATTATTGCTAGTAGGATTTAATTTCAGAGATGGGCCAAATAGAACAGAGGATGGGACATCTTGGAGAAGTAGTTCTTAAATAGAGAATTGCTTCCAAATTGTACACCATAAATCTGTAGCTAAATATAAACACACACACTTTAGTATTCAATTGGGACTTCAGTTGGTGTTATCGCTTGCAAAGTCATAACAGAAGGCATAGTACTTTTGATTAAGTTCTCAAAGCTTTTGACAAATAACTTAATTTGAGGATAATTAAAATTCTTGGAAAAGTACGTTTTAACAGAAGGACTCAGCATCCAGTGGAATCTATTGATAATTTCATTAATAATATCAACAGATTAGTGGAAAAATGTGACTAGGGAGTTTAAAGTTAGAATATATTACAGCCAAAATTATTTTTGTAATTAATGTTGCCTTAGTCAAATGTAATACATTCTAAAGAAGTTTTAATTTTCGAAATAGCTATACAGGTGACGTTAGAAACAGAAATCAGAAAGAACCTCAGAGAACTCCTGAGAAGAGGTAATGAACTTTATCACAGAAGATTTACAGAATATTTTTACTTCATAACGTGCATAAACCCTAATAACACACGTGTGACACTCAGACAGAGACGAGTGAAGACAGCAGAAACTAAGGATTACTGTCAATACTTTGAAGCAACAAACCGTCACATGAACAAGCGGTGCAACTATTAAAACGCATGCTATTTCGTAAAACAATTGGGCAGCTCCAGAAAACGCACAGAAGTATGACACAGCTCCAGAGCAGCGGAAAGGCAAATAGCTACTCGCATAATTGGATAATGAAGGAGAGTAATCTGCAATAGAAGAGACATCCAAGGCACTACTTGGGGGAACTAGTGACCCAAGTCGATTGACTTGCCAAGAGGTTTTGGCGAGAGTGAAACTATCTGCTTTAGGAGGTATACCACTTAAGACTAAAGGTAAACTGCAAAGAACTCTGCAATGCAGGAGGTTTCAGATATTAGAGAATTGGAGAATATTAAACATACTTCAAAATAAAAGATTATCACTCTTAAGCATGAATGTATCTCTTGACCTCGACTGTATTCATTTAATGGACAGTGTTCAACTAGTTACAATCAATAATTAACAGGTCAAAACTCCTTTTAGTCAGACACCAACTGGTCAAGAAGCAACCAGTTATGGAACTACAGGTCAAGACAATGTTATTTGTTGAATAACTGTTCAAAGGACAAAATGGTAGATTTCAAAGGTTTCCTGGACTCATGCTGGAACCCAAAAGAAGAACGAATCTACTGATGTTGCTGATGTTGACACAAGAAAATTATTTTATACAATCAACCAAGTGGAAACCAGCAGCCATACAGGGTAAGGGTTAGGGTTAGACAAGTTTGGCAGAAATGTTTTCCATTCCTACACTGAACAGACTTCAGCTCATTAATAACCAGCAAACCCTACAGGAAGATAAAAATGATGAGAAAGACAATGCGCAGGATGACCAATTTGAGTTCATTGATGGATCTTTAATTGAAGTTGTTCACACAGCAACACAGACTGATGAAGAAACCATTATGGCAAATTTTAATTCAATGCCAGATAATGAGAAGACTTAAGTTCAAGAGGCATATTTCAATTCTTTGTTTTCCAAGGCAGAATCATTATTATACATGACAATGATCATGCTGAGTCAGCAGCAATCATCATGTAGCAGACTGCGGAAGTGAACATAACAAGGTGTAGAGCTGGATGAACACAGCAGGTCAAGCAGCATCATAGGAGCAGGAAGGCTGACGTTTCGGACCTAGACCCTTCATCAGAAAA